>NC_081311.1:3815000-4115000 GCF_026419965.1 Kogia breviceps
ACATACTCTTTTATGCTGATCTTGTACGTTGTATATTTTAGAATCTTTGAAATTTTTGCACATTTCATTATGAATGGTATTTAAGAGCAGTTTCAGGAGTTAAAATTTAAAAAGCAAATTGTAAATTGTATTTGATTTTTCAACCACAAGCTCAGTAAGAGACCAGCCATATATTAAAATGAAAAGCAACGGCAGACTTTTCTACTGAACTATATTCATTTATTGGATGATTAGGGCCATCTGGTAGTCAAAGCAGGAGTAAGTTTGTTTGGACTCAAATGCAGAGGGAGGTCTACAAAGTCAGACCCGTGGACTCTGGTTTGCTTCTCTTTTTTTCCTTTTAACTTTTAATCGAATTTTTATCCTATATTGGCATATAGTTGATACCATGTGTTAGTGTCAGGTGGACAGCAGAGTGATTCCGTTCTCCATATACATGTGTCTATTCTTTTTCAGATTCTTTTCCCATGTAGGTTATTACAGAATATTAAGTATTCCCTGTGCTATACAGTAGGTCCTTATTCATTATCTATTTTATATAGATCAGTGTGTATATGTTCATCCCAAACTCCTAATTTATCCCTCCCGCTATGTTTCCCCTTTGGTTCTGTCTCTTGCAGAGCTCGGCAAGGCAGACACTTTTCTGGAGTCAGTCTGGAGGATTGTTCTCTGACTTGAGGCTACTAGAGTGAGTGTGGACAGGGAGAACGGAGCCGGTCCTTAGCAGGGATGGCACACGGGAGCTCCACCACATTTCTGCCACTTGGACAAACGCTGCAAGAGCTGGCAGCTGCTGCATCTTGGCTCCGCGGTCTTTGACCCTGAGACCCGTGGGGGGGAGCCAGGGCGGAGCGCACAGGAGTTGCTGCTCACCCTCCCCCTAAGCCCCTGCAAATATGCCCTGCCGGTCGCCCAGGACTGTTTCCAGCTCTCAGAACTGTAGCTGGACAGCATGCTGGCACGCTGGCTTGGACCCCACTCAGTGGCCTCTGTCAGGACAGCTGCAGCACCCCATCCCTCTCATGTATGCATAGGGCCCTGCTCATGAGGACTTTACTGGGGGACCTTCATGGAGGGATGTAGGCTCTCCCTGTGCCAGGCCATGTGTTAATCAGAGGGAATCCAGAGGTGGCCAAGGGCAGCCTAAGGTGAAACGCTACCCACCTCCCAGTCAGCGCAACCCCTGCTTTTGGTCCACTCAGACCTCCAGAGTTATTGCCTGGGGCCCTTGCCCAGACTCCTGAATTCACTCTAATTTACAACCTATGTTTATCCCTGTTGCTAGTCACCTTCTTGGGGGCCTTTTCACATTTTTAATTTTGAAATAGTAATTGTTGAGATGGTAATACACCTGCATATCCTGCTTGACAACAAAACAGTTTATTTATTAAAAACCACAAGGCACGATGTTTTCTTCCTTCCCTTTCAGTGATTCAGCTACCGTCACCATTATCATCATGGCTGACATCATCAGCACCATTCTCATCACCACCGTCATCAACAGCATTCTCATTGCTGACATCATCGTCATCACCGTCATCATTACCATCATCATCGTCACCATCATCTTCACCATCACCATCACCACCATCACCATCATCACCATCACCATCATCACCATCACCGTCATCATCGTCACCACCATCGTCATCATCACCACCATCATCATCATCATCATCACTGCTGACATCATCCTCACCATCATTACTACATCACCATCGTCATCACATCACCACCATCATCATCATATCATCACCACCACCATCATCATCATCACCATCATCACCACCATCATCATCATCACCATCATCACCACCACCATCACCATCATCACCATCATCAACACCATCACCATCATCATCACCATCATCATCATCACCACCATCATCATCACCGTCACCATCATCATCATCATCACCATCATCGTCACCATCATCACCATCATCGTCACCATCATCACCATCATCATCATCACCATCATCATCATCACCAGCAAAACATTTTCTTAAAACCCAACATCGTAGGTGGAAAATTATTATGAAATAAAGCCAAGGGTAGGGCTTCTCTGGTAGAAGTGAAGTTGGGGTACTAACCTCATCTTCCTTGCACTCAAGGTGACCCCTGAAGGACAACACCAGCAGAATCTCCAGGGACAGTTAGAAACTACTGCTTGTGGCCAACCTTCTCTTGGTGCAAATGAGGAATCTGGGGTTCAGAGAGGGACAGAGACAGGCAGCATAACACAGTCAATTCGGGGTAGTTATAGCAATAAAGACAATATGATTAGTTACAACATTCACCTTTATCATAAAATGCAAAGCTACCCCCCTCCCCAGTGTCCAGGCCCCATTACTCCCTGCCTCACCCAGAGCCTCCCCATGGGCTGGTGCCTTCTCCATAGCACCATGGATTAAATGAATCAACACAGAAAACTCTTAGGATCCGGGGCAGACTTAGGGTGAGGCAAGTGAGCACTTGTCTCAGGTGCAAAATTTAGGGAGGCAGACCCAAAACAGGAGTCAAGGTAGATGGTATTTAATGTGAACGCCTTAAGAAGTCAAAATTCATGCAAAAATAAACAAACCAAAACGAAGCAAAAAAATCAAAATTTTATATAAAGACAGAATCAGCACAGCTTGGCACAAAGTAAACTCTAAGCATAAGCATAGATAATTCATATACGATAAAAATTAAATATATTAAGTTATACAAAGTTATAATATATATATCAGGAAAACATAAACATTAGGAAAACAAGATATTTTCCAATGCAAAAAAGAATGCTGTAGAGAGGGCACCAGAACTTCAGTTTGGAGTGTGGGAACATACAAAAGAGGAGGCACTCTGCTTACATCCTCTCCAGTCCTGAGCTTCTCCCCAGTTCTAAGTCTCTGACTTGGATTCTAAGGCATTTAGTTTCCCTGAGGAATGGAGCATCTGAGGACCAGGAAATGTGAAGAAGGAGCCCAGAGCCCAAGCTGTTCCTGGGATGTGACTTGGAGGGTCCAGAATGAACCGTGAGCTGTGCCCACATGCCCACCCACCGAGCAGGTGCCCGCCTCTGGGTCTTTGCACTTGCAGCCTCTCTTCCTTGAAGCCTTTTCCCCAGACTTGATTCTCACACCTTCCGCATCCTCACACCTTTCCGAGAAGGGCCCATCCTAATCCCCTACATAAACCACATGTATAAACAACCTGTACAAGCAACCCCACCCCAGTCCCTAGAAATCTTCACTACGGACACATTATGACTGCCTCACGTATTCTGGGCCCCTGACCCATACCTGGCCAGAGGCCTCATGAAGGCAGGGCTTTGTCTGGAGCACCCTCCATGGTTTTCCAGCACCTTGGACAGCACCTGCCCAGAGACATGCCCAGTTCACACTCCTGAAGGAAGAGTCAGGGCTCTGTGTCAGAATGGACTCTAATCTCTGAAAGTAAAAACTATGACATAACAACACGTTCACTGAGAGCTCTCCTCACCTTCTCTCCCCTCAAACACAAATTCCTAACGCATGTTCCCTGGCGATATTAGCAGGTGTTTCTTGATAAAAGGATTTTGTGGCCTAATAAACGTGGAGAGCATTTGGCTACAGGGCAAGACAGGAGTTTAGAGGTCTCTCTGGGGAGGTGTCCCTGGGCCTGAGACACCCAGGTGAGCACCACTGATCTTTGGGGTCAGACGGATGCCCCCATTGTATTTAGTCAGAGAACACCTGTGAGCAGACCGCATCCAGAAGGAGGAAAGCCCTTTGAAAAACACCAGCAAAAATGAGTGTTGTAACCACAGCATCTTCTAGGGCTGTTCAGCTCAGTGTGGGAGCCCCAGCCGTAGCCCCCTGCTGAGCACTTGAACTGAGGCTGGAGGATCTGAGATGCACTCAAAGTATGAAAGACACACCAGATTCCAGAGACTTCATGGGAAAAACATGAAAATATCTCACTGATAATTTTTATATGATTACATGTTGACATGATAACCTTTAGTACACATTGGATTAAATGAAATATAAAATTAATTCCACCTGTTTCTTTTTACTTTGCACCATGGCTACTAAAAAGTGTAAAATTACACAGGTGACTCACATCCCCTTTTAACTGGACACTGATGGTCCTGAGCTCGTCATCTTCTGGTTGAACCCCCGCCTGAGTCAGCCCCATCCTGGGGGTTGAAGCCTGCTCCCACCTTCTGGATACAAAGAAGAGCTCAGGTCCAGAGCCCTGAAGGCCTTCCCATGCCCCCTGCCAGGGAAATGCAGTGTCTTCTCTCTGATAACATCATAGGTGGAAGCAAAAGAACAGAACCGGAATGGCCTGAGGTCCTGATCTGAATTTGCCCGCACGGAGGCTCCTGACTCCCTGGGGACCTCTTGATAGGTGACCGGGTCTCTCAGCTGTTTCAAGGACTTCGGTGGGAGACCCCAGCATCCCGCTTTGCAGGAGGTGGTCGCCAGGGCAAAGGAGCATCCCCCGTGATGCTGAGGGGCTCCAAACCCACCTGGGTTCATGGGAGTCAACATTCTTTTAAAATTCCCATCTGTTCATATCTTAGAAAAGTCAAAATCTGCAGTTCTAATTATTTAAACACATCCAGAGGACATTGCAAGAGAATGTGTGTGTGTGTGTGTGTGTGTGTGTGTGTGTGTGTCCTTCTAAGAAACATCCTCAGTTTTTTTGCCCCGAGTAACAAGAGTGAGAACAGGGATGGATTGGAACAGAATGTAGAATTTGCTAGAGAACAGCACAAGGGTGAGAATTCATGGGCAGTTCCTGCAATGCAAGGAGTAGCCAGTTAGGCCCGTGAAGTCCTGACTTCGTTCACATGACCTTGAAAAAGACGCCCGACTTCTCTGGAAGTGGAGATGTTAGTCACCTGCAGAAGTGAGAGGCTAGAGCCCTTGGCAGAGCTGCAAAGTGTCCAGCCCATGGGATGGGCCTTCACCGCCCTGCCTTTGGAGGGTGTGCAGGGAAGTTACCACAGCCCTCACCTGCTCTGCCCAAGGACCACACGGTTGGAATTGTTTGTTATTGTTCTTTCTTGGGGTCCAGACAACCCAACCACATGCTCTGCTTCCCCACTTACTCAGCAGAAAGCCCAGGACCCTGGATGGGGTTTGCGGAGGGTGGGTGGACCCATGAGGAAGTGTCCTCCCTTTAGCAATTCAGCAAAACCAGCGAAAGCCCATAATCCAACCAAGCCTCTGGACGTGGTCCCTGCCCTTTGTGGGATCAGGGTGCCCCCTCACTAAGGAGCCATGGGAAAACTTCAGTGCTGCTTTTTATAATCATCGTGTCTCTTGGGACCCACAAGAACCTTTCATTTCCTCTCTTGTCTCCAGAATGGCCTACTGATTCTGCCTCTGAAACGCTGTTTTGCCCTTTTCTTGCATCTTCCAAGCTCACCCTTTGCTACCGCGTTAAAGGAAAGCCATCAGGTGCTTTGGAAAATGGAGATGCCATTCAAGGGACTTTGGGCTCAAAGGGTAACCCCTGCCCTGGGTCTGGCTTCTTAAAATCTCACCCAGTGCCAGTCCCAGGGAGAGGCTCCAAGGGATGGCAAGTTGTGCCACCTGGGCTGGTGGTGAAAACTGACTGTCTCCAGGGAGCTCTTTAATCACCAAGTCCCGGCCCCTGAAGAGGGTGCCACCCCACAAGCAGGGCCGCCAGGCTCGCACGTGGCTGGTACTCACTCCTCCTCGAGCTCACAGCCTGGGTGGCGTCTGCTGCGCCCCGGCCCGTGCCTGGGGCCAGGAGCTGCACGTGCTGGGAGTCTGAGCACAGCACAGAGATTAGACTTAAGCCTTTAGTCTCTCTCAAGTGCTTAAATAACCTCCTCTCCAGGCTCCCGTCAACGCCGTTCAGAACAGCCGCCGGAGAGGCATTTTATCTCAATTCTTAAAGTCGATCTTTAAAAATCTCTTTCTGGGTCTATTTTGTGCCTATCTCTGCTCTTTTAACAGCAGGACCTGCCCTGCGGTCCTGCCCTCCTGTTTAATCAGTTTGTTCTCACACAGCCTCTCTCATTTAAGAAGAAAAGCAAGACAGTATCTTAAAATTCCTTGAAGCATATTGGGACCTGTGGGAACCAACCCCAAAATATAGTCTGTAGGCCCTTCCCAAGGCCACTTGCACCTGGAGCCACCAGGCATTCCGCTATTTCTCCAGCAACTTAAGTCAGAGGAGGTCACGCCCTTTTGCCTCTTGGTGGGATGAGTCATCAGGACTCTTTCTATACATGTAGATGCCTTCTTTCCAATGAGACTGAATGCTTCCACATTGCATATGCCTGCGCTGGTACAAGTCTGGGTGGAGAGAGAGGACATGTTCCTTTTGGAGCAGAAGAGAGGAGTGAGGGGGCATGGACAGGGCACCTCTGGCTTACCATCAGGGGGACTAGGGACAGTCACAGGACTTCGGAGTCTCCTTTCTATACTGGGAATAATCTCCAGACTGTCTAAGCCCGGGGGGCTCTGAGGAGCAAATGGGCAATGGGTATGCGGACAAAATGTGTACATTACAAAGTCTAAACCGAGGGTTCCTAGTAGCAGACAGAAAAATCAGACCTAAAACTCTTTGCCTCATTTAAATGCTGGTAGGTTTTTCTGCTTCTTGGGAGGTGCTTTCCCAATAAACTGTTCTCAGAGGCTGCTGGTAGATCAGACTCTTCCCACCTTGTGCTTCAGACAAGGCAGGGAGGCGGAGGTATCCAGGACCTACAGGTAACTTCCAGAGACACAGCTGAAGGGGAGTCTGAACCCGGAGCATGTGGCCACATCCCTTGCCCCACCCCATCCTGGGTGATCTACTTGCCCAGGGCAGGAGGCTGCTGGGGGAGGTCAAGTTACTCACCTGAAAGCCAGTGCAAAGGTGTGTCATTGAGCTCCTCTCCAGTTGAGCAGCGGAAGCTTGATCGTAGAGACTGGATTGAGAGATGCCTTAGTATTTGTTGCCTGTGAGAAAGAAGGTAGTATTTATCCTCTGGCTTCCATCCTGATTGGTCAAGATTTGCCCCAACCTCACCCGGTTGGCAGCTGCCTTAGAAAGAAGTGCAATTTGCAGGTGTCCCATGCAAGGTGGCAGAAAGCAAGAGATGCCTGCAGCAGCTGAGAACAGGTGCTGCCAGGTATACCTGCCAGAGTCAATTGTGTCAACAGGAGCTGGAGTGAACAGGAGGATCAAGTGGGTGTGACGTGAGTCAGAGAAGAGTCCAATCCATTCCACAGGGAGATGGTCATGGCTCAGGGCCTGGAAGAAAAACATCTCCTGGAAGATGGCTTCCCAAACCAGAGTTACCAGTGCCTGGATCCAGGGCTGTGAATGAGTCAACAGGCTCCACAAACAGGAGATAAAGAGAAAACTGAAAGGGATTTCAGAATAAGTAATTGTTAAAGCCTCCACAAGATGAAAAAAAACACACGTGCATATAATGAAAGAGTAAGAAGTAGTTATGAAAAAAGATAGGTGATTATAAGACAAGAAGCCAGAGCTACACAAAATAAAACCAATTAGAAATTGTGGAAGTGAAAAGTATAGTTATGGAAAAAATAGATGACTAAATGGTAAGTCACTGTTGATAAATGATTTATTAACCTTGAGACAGAACCAAAAAAAAAAATTACCTGGACTCTAGCACAGAGGGTCAGAGACACAAAAATCCGTGAAAGACAGTAAAGGAGAATGAAGGTATAATTGAGAAGATCCAACATACATACATCTTCCAGATTTGGAGGGTTAAAATAAATAAATAAATAAATGATAGTGAGGTAATATTTGAACTGATGACAGAATTTTCCAGAATCAAGGCATGAAATGAATTAGATTTAAAAATCCAACCAAACACCGCACAGGATCAATACACAAGAACCCTCATCCAGAAACAGCACAATGTAATTGAAGAACATCAAAGATGAAAAGTAAAGAGGCTACCAGAGGGAAAACACAGATTACTTACAAATAACTATAATCCAATTGATGCAAACTTCTCATCAGCTACAACAGAGACCAGTAAATAATGAAACGACATCGTCAAGATACCAAAGACCAAGCATTTTGAACCTAAAAGTCTATATTCCTTCAGGTTACATTTCAAGATGAGGTTAAAATAAGAATATTTTCAGATAGACAAAAAAATTAGAAATTCAAATCCCTGACAAAAAATACTTAGAGATGCATTGCAGAAAAACAAAATCAAAAACAAAAACAAAACACACACCAAGAAAGTACTGAAATTCAGTAATACATGGTGAAGAGCAAAAAATAAATAAGTAAATAAATAATATATTTTGGAAGATTAAAAAAACTGACATTCAAATAAAATAGTAATAATAATGAAACAATAATAAAGATATTAACTTTTAGGTGTGTGTTACAGAATGAATATTTGTGTGACCGCAAATTCATATGTTGACTCCTTACCCCACAATGTGTCTATATTTGGGAATGAGGACTCTAAGGAAGTAATTAAGGTTAAATGAGATCCTAAGGGTGGGGTCCTGATCCTATATTATCAGTGTCCTTATAAGAAGAGATACCATAGAATCCTCCCTCCCTCCCTCTCCCTATCTCTCTCTCCCTTCCTCTTTTTCTCTCCATCTCTCTCTCTCCATTTCTCTCTCTCTCTCCCTCCTTCTTTCTGTCTCTCTTTCCATGTGAGAACGCAGTGAGAAGGTAGCTGTCCCTAAGCCCAGAAGAGAACTCTCACCAGAAACCAACCCTGCCATACCTGGGACATCTTGCCTCCAGAACTGAAAGAAGATAAATATCTGTTGTTTGTTCAGGCCTAGTCTAGTCTGTGATTTTATAATGATAGCCCGAGATGACAAAGACAGCATGTATCAATAAACTCAAAATAAACTTCCAGACAATAATAGGGAGTTAGGAGAAGGTTTGGGAGGAAACAGAAGTGTGCTAAGGTTCTTTTCCATTCAAATTTAATCTTTGCTAGAATATATGCTTAAATTTTAAGGTTTATCACCAAAATATTAGACATGAAAGATACTACTCCCCATCTAGTAAAGGAAAAAAGGGTCAAAATACAGGTGGATCTAGTGAACAATCGAAGATGACACATTTGTAATTCACTTTGTGGAAGATCCACATAAAATACTAGAGTCAATAATAGGGAGTTAGGAGAAGGTTTGGGAAGAAACAGAAGTGTGCTAAGGTTCTTTTCCATTCAAATTTAATCTTTGCTAGAATATATGCTTAAATTTTAAGGTTTATCACCAAAATAGTAGACATGAAAGATACTACTCCCCATCTAGTAAAGGAAAAAAAGGGTCAAAATACAGGTGGATCGAGTGAACAATCAAAGATGACACGTTTGTAATTCACTTTGTGGAAGATCCACATAAAATACTAGAGTCACGTGGAAATAATAGTGGCTGTGAAGATAAAATGCCTGACTTTAAAGACATAATGTTACTTAAAAAAAAGAAGGGAAGTGACATGAAGTATATACAATGAGTCATTCTTTTCAGCTTTGTTCATTCTTTGGCTTTACAATTCCTACAAGTCCAGACTGCCCCTGTTAGGGTATCAGGACCCACCCTGGAAATCAGCCTGGATACTGGCATTCATCACGCCAAAAGTCTGCCCTTCTCCCAAGAAACCAGTATCTTTCATTTTATGGTCAAGGTGAGTCTTGTAACTTACCATACTCTCCCTATTGCTTTGGCTGCTGGGAAAAATAGATCTTTATGAGCTAACTCTAGCGGCTGTGAAAGACATTACAACATCCATGTACCCTACATTAGCCTGGCTCCATTTTGCTGTTCAAAATTTATTTTCCCTTTGACCTAATACCTTTATCTTTTTTATTTGTGTTTTCTCTCCTAACTACTGGTTGTGTGACCTTGGGAAAGTAACTTTACTTCCTTGTGCTTTATGTCTATAAAACTACAATAATTACCTATGTTTTAGAGTTAAATAATTTGTGTGTGTGTGTGTGTGTGTGTGTGTGTGTGTGTGCTTGTGAGGTGGGGAGTAGGGTACCAGTGGGGCTCAGCAAATGTGGGCTGTCCTCATCACCATCACCTTGACAACACAATTTTGCAAGTTACCTCAAGCAATGGGATGGGGTGAAGTTTAACTTAATGATACCACGTGTTTGGTAAACACTGAATAAGAATGGAACACACAAAGCTGGGCATGGATTTCTAAAAGAAAGACGTGTTGTAGCACTCATCACGCTCTGAGTGAGACAGAATAAACAACTGAGTAAATAAATAAATCCATAGAGAAGATGTAGAAGAGGTTGTGAGAAGACACGAGAAGCCCATCACTGATTGGTGGAAAGTGCAGGTGGCAGGTGTGGAAACATGGATGAGTAGCGTGACCCTCGCCAGGTAGCACGACATGACGACTGCCCAGCAACTGAGCAAGACCCACATGTAATTGCTACAAGCCATCAGCACAGCAGAGAAAAATCCCAGGGTCAAGGGTCAAGAAGCCAAAGTCTTTACTGAGCACTTTACGACGGACCAGGTGCTGTGTTAGTTTTATAGAGATTACTTCATTTCATCTTCAAGGTAATGTGATCATCAGAAACTTAAAGATGAGGACACTGATAGAGGAAAAAAGAATTTAGGTAACATTCCCAAGACCAGACAGCTGGACCCCCGAAAGTGTGGCCCCAGGGCCCCAGCCTGGAACCACTGCACCCTGCTACTCTGGTCCTTGGAATAATCATGCCTTCCAGGGCCTGACTCGCACGCTCCCGGAGCAGTTTGCCCTGGCCAAAGGGAAATACCAGTCTTGTCAAAGGCCTGGTTTCCACGGCCATGACGGCGGCCCGCTCTCTGAGGGGTTCAGGACTCTGCTGTTTGCGTCCCTCTGAGAAAGTGAAGCTCCATCAAGGCAGGTGGTCCACCGGCCTGTGAGCGCTGTTCCTCCAACATTTTCCTCAGGAAATGCCCACCTTGGGCTCCCGGGCTGGTGAGAAGCCCCATTCATGAGTTCCTTCTTTATTCTTTATAAAGAATTTTATTTATTCTTTATTCTTTATAAAGAAGTGCTGCTTCTTTATTTTCATCCTCTTCATCTTCTGTAAAATGCACGTTCTTTCACGGTTTTGGAGGAATGTACTCGGATAGGTCAATTCATACTATAGTGTGAATGATGGCTCCCATAGCCCTGTTTTAAAAGAAAACTAACTCTTCTGTCGTATGTTTCCATAACTCACTCCCTTTTGATGCTGAGTTGGGGTGCATCGTGTGGCTATATCACAGTCTGCTTATCCACACACCTGCCGACGGACTGTTGGGTGGTTTCCATTGGTTGGCCCTTACAGATAAAGCTGCTCTGCACTTTGCATATTTCTGCTTTTCAGCGAATTTCTTAGGGAAGAAGAAATAGCTCGGACAAGACACCCTTGTCTGAATATCCCTGGCCAGGAGACTGTCACCCACCGCCTCCTTCCTGCCCATACCTTGGCTGTGTACTCAGGGCCTTCTAAAGGCCCAATTAGCTCTGCTTTTTCCCTTGACTCTAGGACTTTAACTCTCAATTTCAGCCTCAGGCCAGCCCCTTCCCCAGAGCCAGCCCCCTCTGAATCTGAGCAAATGAGGGTCTACTACTTAGAGCCAAAGGAAGTGGATTAACCACGATCATGCATGATTGACATGGAGTTTGTGCAGCTGTGAAAATAGGCCAAGGCATATTTTAGAAAGTTAATCAGGCTGGATGAATCGGAAATACGAATTGGCCTTGTTTGTTTCCCGGGAAGCCAGCCTCATCGCTCTCCTTCGAGGCGGACTCAGTTTCCTCACCCAGATTTCCAGGAATTTCCAGCCTTCCTTGTGCCTGGGAGACGTCTTGCTCTCTGCTTCGGGGTCCTGCACTCCCCTCACAGGGGAGCAGGGCTGAGCCTCACTGCAAAATTCTAAGACAGATCCGAATCACTGGTTCCTGCAGAGAGAAACAAAACAAAACAAAACAAAACAGGAATGGGGCCTCAGCACCTTAGCTGGGGCGGCAGCCGTCCAGGCCAGTACAAACAGGGCTGTATGCCTTTAAGAAGCAAAAATTAATGCAAAGCTTATTACAGTCCCGGTGGCTGCTAACGCTCTCTCTCTTCCGCTGCCCAAGTGTCTGAATTTCAGCTTCAGATGAGTGTTGCCTGCTGGGATTTGAGCTGCCAGTTTAATTAGTGTTCAGTAATTTCAATAATGAGTGACAATTCATCGGGGCTTTTAGGTTGGTCTTCTGTTCAGAAGCAAATCAATAATCCACAGTTTTTCCCCTTCTTTAAAGACAAGAAAGTGGCATGTGAGTTACATCAGATGAGAGAAAATAAATGAGGAGACGCTCCAGCCCCTCAGTAACTTGAGAGGCAATTGGCTTTAACGGCGCGGGCAGCCTCTCGGTTTGTTGGTATTACTGGAGGAACAGAAAGGTCATTAGTAGCTGGAAAGAGGCTCTCGGAGTCTCACATAAACCGTTTGCCCCGGCTGTAGCCATAGTGATTTGGGTAAATGAGCACAGGTACGCGGATTACTACCGAATTCCCTAGACTGCTTGTGTTATTGCCTCCAAAGATATAAAAACAATTGAGGCTAATCGTATGAGAGTGAGTTTACTACAAACATAAATGGAAAGGAAAACAGAAAACCAGAGATGTTCTTTCAAAGATTCCTCCACCTCTCCCGGCACCTCCATCTGTAGCTCTGATCTGCGCTTCCAAGGGCATCTGATATGTGCCGCGGCGAGGTGGTCCTCGGAAAGACCCCACGCCTGCAGACGAGGTGTTGCTGGAAGTTGGGGCTCCTGTGGGTTTGGAGGTCTGGCTGTAAGTGGGCTGTCATCAGGCTCCAAAGTGCCATCAGGACTTAGTAATTACTTTTTTACTGCTGGTGGCTGCACCGAGCCGAGATGCTTCAAAGCCAGGGAAAGGCATTTATCTCAGCTGAGACGTGGGGTGGCACGCCTTTCCCCAGCCAGTGGCTGGAAAGTTACCCGCAGTACGGCGGTACCCTGCCAGTCTGCCAGAGCCGTGGCTTTTTTGTCAACTTGCCTGCTCTCTTTTGTTACAGCTACAAAGACTCCGTCTTCATAAGGTGTTGTGATATGCGGTATACAAACCCATTAAAAAAACACAAATGAAATCCCCAGCTGGGAAGGTCAAGTCTAATGAGGTGGGCTCTTGTGAGGACTGGTAGCTCACAGCATCCTCCATGCTGGCCAGAGGTGCTACAAGTGAACAGCTGCTTATAATTATTATCATCTGACACTTTTCATCCACCTCAGGTGCTATTCTTTTTCTCACCAAAGAACAGATTAATTGTATATCAACTGATATACATAAAAAAGGGTTTGATAGAAGGCTTAATAAAGTAACATTAAATAGGCAATCCCACCGAAATTCTAATGTGTATATTCTTAATTAAATTCCCTCGTACTGTACAGTAATTCAGGTGCTTCCTGAATTACTTCCTCCGGCACCCATCGAATGGAGAGCCCGGCTCGAATCAAGGAAAAGAACACACGTGCACAAGGAGATCACGCGCGCCTCTCTTCATGCCCTGCCTGCGCAGGAGAAGACTGAAAAGGAAAAGTGAACAAAGCTACTCAAAGGTGGTACCCAAGCTACTATTGGGATGTGAGCCTACACAGATCCGGACCATTGAGTTCTCGTGCTGAAGAATCCATTCCTGCCCCTCAGAATTGGCATCGTCTCCCGGGGGAGAAGGTATAGCCACGTGAAAATGGAGATATTATTAAAAGGATAGAAGGAGAGCGAGAAGGAGGAGAGAGAGAGGATGGCAAGGAGATGGAAGAGAGAGAAGGGAATGAAGAAAGCTGTGGAGGAGGGAACAGAGGGGAGCTTTCAGCAGCCCCGATTCACTCTGGAGAGTAACTGCTGAGCCAGAGAAGTATAAAGATGTGTTTAAAGCCAACACGTAGAGGTAATGATGCTCTTGTACTTCCTTAACTGCCTTGAAGTGAGGCTCAGCTCTAGAACAGCTGCACCGGGAACCAGCACCTCGGGCAAACCTCTCGCCAATGCCCCGTGCTGCCACGTTGGGGAAACTGCAGATTTTCCTTGCAGGGCTGAGAGTGGCTCTTAGGATGCAGGAGGAGAGAGAGTAATAAAACAAGGCAGGTGAGGTGATATGCTTTCGTCCGAGAGATCTGCATGGAAACAACCACAGGATTGATAAAGACAGAAGTTATCGTGAACTGTCCAGAAAAAGCATATTTGATCACAGGCAAGTTGACAACAGCATGTCAAAAAAAAAAAAAAAGTGTGTCAAAACTCCAAACTAAATATACTGACTCACGTGTTTCCCTATGGAAGGTTGGAAGGTTGAGGTGAATTTTCTGGCTGTTGGAAAGAGCAGGACTCTGAAGCGTGGGCAAGAGTATCTGTGGGGGGCGAGGAGGAGACCCTCCTTCCTGCACAACTTCTGAACCCAACTGGCTTCCTGACCTGAGAGTGGAACCCCAGCAGCTGAAGAAAAATCTAGAATCCTTGGCGTCCACATTGTACAGCACTGTCAAGGGGGGGGCACTGGCTTTAAAGTGGAAGAAACAATTTACGTCCAGGTTCTGCCACGTGGAAGCTGCGTGGTCACAGGCAAGATGCTAGACCTCTCTGAGCCTCAGTTACGTCCTCCATAGATGGACTGGCGCTGCCCACCTTACAGGATGGCTCGTTCCCTCATGTATCCATCCATCAACTATCCACTGAGTCCCTGCACCGTGCCAGGTGCTGCCTTGTGCACCAGGGAGTTGGCACGACCTTGTGACAGCAGGGCTCACGTTCTACCTGTGGATGCAAAAACGTACCGATACGATCATGTCCGAGAGCCGTGAGAG
The DNA here is from genome assembly GCF_026419965.1 of Kogia breviceps. Lineage (NCBI taxonomy): Eukaryota > Metazoa > Chordata > Mammalia > Artiodactyla > Physeteridae > Kogia > Kogia breviceps. The sequence goes on from NC_081311.1 coordinate 3,829,818, forward strand.
CTGTGGGAGGACAGAATATTTCTCGACAAGGACAGGAGTGGACGGTTGCCGGGAAGGACCTCTCTGTCCAGAGTGGAGGGAATCAGCCCAGCAAAGGTGACGGAAAGGCATTCTGGACCCAGGGAAACTCAGGGTCAAGAGCTGGAGCAGGAGTGACCTTGGCTGTGGGCGAGGCCAGGCAGGGCGGCAGATGGGAGCGGCGGGTTGGCACTTGGAACTGACGGTGATGAGAGGCCCCTGGAGATTCTCAACCTGAGGTGAGAGCACCGGCGGCTGTGAACCGCGAGTGGTGCTGAGAGGTGGGCGGTGCCGCTGAAGGAAGATGGTGTTGACTTGACTCACAGCCATGGCTGCGCAACGGAAGGGCAGGGCCCGAGCGGGACATTTATGGGCAGAGAACTGAGACAGGTCTGCACGGAGCATGTGGCCTGAGCCCTGGGGACAGAGGGACGGAAAAGTGGGGGAGGAGCGGGTTGGAGACCTCAGAAGTTCGGCTGGAGATGCGGACTAGATGGCCGAGGACCGAGGCCAAGTGGGCAGAGTTAGGAGAGCTGAGCCAGACGCTAAGATGTCCTTAGTGAACGTTAATGTGAAAAAAATCCATGTAGGAATGAAAACGGCACAGTCACAAATGCTTCTGAGCTATATTTGTGACTCCTCTGTCACTGTTAATCCGGTCTGGAGCTGAGCATATACAGCTCACATAACGTGTCAATGAAAGTGTAAAATAATTAAACACACATGCAGGCACACGTATACACAGATACAGGCACACACATACCCATATAGAGCACACACATACATATACATAACACACACACACACACACAGAATCTCAGGAGCCTTGGAGGTCTTTGGCTCTCAGGGCTGTGCAGGGAAAAGTCTGGCGTACAAGCTTTGTTCCTGTCCAGATTCATGAAGGTGTCTCACTCCGATGTTTGTAGGCTCTTTTCTTCCTGCCTGCTTTGCACTGGCCCCAACAGGAACTTGGACCAAGTTAAGCCCTAGGAGTTGTGGCTGTGCTCACTCCAGGCCCCTGGAAGATGTCGGAGCTGCCCCTAGAGCAGGGGAGCTAGGGTTCCCTGTTCCTTTCCCTGCACCAGGCAAGGGTTGCTTTGTTGAGGGACTTTCGTAGGAACAGCAAAATCCTCAGTCAGGAACCGGGAATCGGTGGGGCCCTGCTCTGCTCTGGCCTGGGGACCCAGTGACTAGTGCCCAGTTTCCCTTAAGGGCAGTTAGCACCCTCCACCCCCCTCCCAGCCTGCATCACTGCAGGCCCAGCCAAGGGTAGCACGGGCCTGGTGGGCTTCCTGGAAGAGGTGGCACAGTGCTCTTGCAGCTGGAAAGCTCATGGCCACCCTCCGCCCTACAGGCCTTCGCTGGCAACTCCTGCCGGCCGCATCAAGTCCCTGTGGCTGAGCTTCCCTCCCACCACCTGTGACCCCGCTCCTGCCCAGCCTCGCCCACCACTCAGGTCCCTGACCCTGAGGCCAGGCCAGTCTGAACTATGGGCTCTTCCATAAGCGCTCTCCGTGTCCCGCCATGGGCCTTGGCACCGTGGCTCCCTTGTTACCAAAAACATTCTGAGAGACTCACGTTGACTCAACATCTTGTGCTGGAGGCAGGCCCTGAGCCTGGGCCTCTGGGACCAGTGGCCGGGCCAGTGTCAACATAACAGCCAACAGCAGGGTGAAAAATGGAAATGTGCGCCCTTTATGGCGGAAAACAGCAAGACTTTGGTTGTGGAAGCCCTTCAGCCGGGATCATGGCTCACCGTAGCTACCTCCAACCAGGGGCTGAGTTCTGGAGGAAATCAAGGCTCTAGTGCCCTGTCAACTAGATGCCCCTTGAACCTGAAGGATACGTAGGTGCTAAATTTCCTCCTGAGAAACTCTGCGAAGTCCATCTACCCAAAGGAGAGCTGGGCGAACCTTCGCCACTCTGCACGCCATCCTCCTTGTCTGTCTGATCTCTGCCCATGAGCTGTGCCTGAGGTCGGGGAGGAGAGAGATGCAGCTTTTACTGAGCCCTTGGGATGGGGAAGTACTGTGCTGGGTTTCTTCCCAGAAAAGTCTCACAGAGCCTTCACCAACCTCATGAAAATATTATCATTCTCCCGTTTTGAAGATGAGGCAAATGAGTCTCAAAGCAAATAAACGATCTGCAGTCACCCAGCTTGGACATGGCACAGCCTCGACATTGGGCATTGGGTTTCCACGGAATTTCTTCTTTTTTAAATTTTATTGAAGTCCAGTTGATTTACAATGTTGTGTTAGTTTCAGGTGTACAGCAAAGTGACTCAGTTATACATGTACATATATTCATTCTTTTTCAAATTCTTTTCCCATTTGGGTTATTACAGAATACTGAGTAGAGTTCCCTGTGCTGTACAGAAGGTCCCTGTTGGTCAAGGTATTTCTTAAGGCAGCATCTGACTCTGTGCAAAAGGAAACACAGTGTCCCTCTAATATCACCATGGAACCTTTATTTCTTCGTAGCAGAATCTAAAGTTAAAATGAATCATAAGAATTCAAAGGTCCGATTGACAAAATACGTATTTCACTCTGTGGAGGGGGAATGACCGGTGAGAGCTCAGCTGACAGGAAAGGAGGACACCTCGGAAACATCCACATCTCCCCTCACGAGAGCCCACGTGGGGATGCTCGGTGACAGGGACCTGAGTCCAGGAACTCCTGAAGAATCGCAGACACGGCCCGCACAGGTCCGCCCTGCCTGCTGTGGTCACGGAGGTCACGTCGATTTGGGCGACCTGCTCGTCACCGGTTAGGTCTTTGGTGAGCAGGCCTCACCCCGACGATATTTCGCACAGAGCGAGTTGCCCTTCTAGTCTGGCCGCCTTGCTCTTTCGTGCCCAACTCCTTGTCTCAGTAGGATGTGACAGCATCTGCTGACCTTCTGGCCAGCTCGCCTGGCGCGTTCTCCTGTGAAGCAGAAAGGCGCCATGAACGCAGGCTCTGACGGGGGCCAGGGCAGAGAGCTCAGACAGACTGCCTAAGAGAACGCTGGACGCTGGTGCCTGGGAGGTAGCGGGTACCCACTGTGTGAGAGAAACGGGGCACCCACTGTGCGTGAGGCCCTGGGCCTCAGGGGACCAAAATGATGGCACACGGCTGAAGACAGGAGATTCCGGGTTCCCTGGCAGCCCCTCCCTGGCTCAGCAGAGGCTCTGGCCTCTGGACAGCCCCACAGTAGGACACCCTCCCCTTTTGCCGAGGCCTTTCTCCAGGAGGAAGTTTCCCGGATGGGATGCCTGGAAGTCGGAACCTGCCCCTGGGCCTGCAGGACCACGGAGGGACGGGCGGCCAGGCGTGGCCTCTGCACACACACGACGCAGGACAGTGACAGTGAGGACACCCGGGCTCTGGCCCAGCCCCGCCCCTGCCAGGCTCCACTCCAGTTCTCTGGGCTTCAACTCGCTCATCCTAAAGTAGCGGTTTGCAGACGGGGTGGCCTCCACGTAAACCCCTCTCTGGAGCCCCTTCTCGCTCCCCCCATGGGATGCTCCTTATGATGCCCTGGCCTTCAGGCTGCGGGGATTCAGCTCAGGAACCATCCAAGGAGGCCCACGGTGGCCGCTCTCCCGGGCTGGGCTGCGACGGGCCGGCCGTAGGAAGAGAAAGAAAAGAAGGGTGAGGAGGAGGAAGAGGAGGGGGAGGTGAGGGAGGAGGTGATGGAAGAGGAGGGGGAGGGGCAGGGGGTGGAGAGCGAGTCTCACAGGGGCATCTCTGTGGGCAATTTCCACCGAGCTCCCGGCTGCCGTCAGAGACAAGCAATGAGACCAGTCTTTGTTTTCCATATCTGCCCTTCAGGGTCAGGTTGGGAGGCAGCGGCCGGCTGGTGGCCACAGCTGGGAGGGAAGGGGCAAAAGTCATGCAGGCGGTTTGAAAACTGTCACTTTAAAATATGGGGTCACCCCACTCAGGCTTCCAGGCAGGGCTGGCCCCCTGCTGCTGAGGAAGGAGCCGGTGGAAAGGAAAACCTGTAAGCCACCCGAAGCAGTCTGGAGTCTGCGCCTGGGGAACGTACATTTGTTTTTCAAAAAGAGAAAGAAGAGAACTTCCCAGCCAAACATTTACACACTTTCGGGTTCACACCGACAAATGATGCTGAGCGGGTAGGGTAGATACGAGCATATATGGACATGCACACACACATACATCCCCATGGCTTTGCCAGATGCTTACACCCCAAATCTTCCGTGTTTGCTTAGAAAGATGAAATGATTAGATTTCTTCCAACTTGAAGCTGGACGATGACTTCGGAGAACTTGCAAAGCCCATCACAGGCTGCGAGTCACCCGCGTATAAACGGCCACAAGTGGGGTCACGTGATTACATTTCATGATCTGAGTTGCATTGAAATCAGGTGTGTGGCTTTTAAATCCCAGTAGTTGGTGATTTTTTAAAAATCTCTGCCAAACAGAACAATGAGACCCTTTTGAATCCCCCAGTGAGCAACTATTAAAACCACAATTTACAACTCTGTGTAGCATCTAACTTGTTAACCAGGTGTTCCTGTGTTATTGTTTGAAATTCTACCTTGGTTTAAATCAAATGAAGAAAAGCCAAAAGTCCAATTAAAATCCCACATTGCCTCTTTATCGAGGGTAGGTGAAAGACGTTTGTTATAGATTTAATGGCAGAAATCTCATAAAATGTTAGACCATCCTTTTTTCTTCCCAGTTTCTTATTTCTTGCTTAGATTCTCACAGCTTACTGGCATTTCCTGTTCCTAACTGAAGGGGAAAAAAAGAGAGAGAATAAATCTAGGAATTCCTGGCTTAATTTTAGGAGCATCCTGGACACTCCAGCTGAATTTGACAATTGATGTTGTCATGGGATATTAAAATCGTGCAGTGGGCCCATTTAGGTGATTATTTCATAGGCTGTCCCTTAATAAGTTCCATGCCTCTCTGGATCCTCTTTGCCAACATGTGTCCACTGTATTTAATCGTTCAGGGACAACAAATTTATGTTGCTAGGCTCCAAAAAGCAACCCCAACCCAAATACCTCCCCCAACTGCAGACATCGACCAAGGTAACATGGAATTCAGTTGTCTTCGCTGCACCATAATTATTTCCAGACTTAAGTTGCCTGTCTGTGTCTTTGGCCATTTTTCCCATATTCCATCCCGATGCTGACACACCGGTGCCCCTTTGCCTTTACAGTTCTCTGCTTAGAGCTTATTGTCACCTCCCCTCCGGTCCCTGAATCTTCAGCAGAACTTTCAATTCTTCCACCCTTCCTTCACCCGCTATTCAATACGCCTTTCTCCGAACTGACGGAGCTCTTCTAGCATCAAGCAAACTTACCTGGTTCCTTTGGACCGCCTTCCTTTTCCTGGGGATGAAAAGGAGACAAAAGGATTTTCTGTAGCCCTAGCTGCGCTGTAATGAATAGGATAATCTGATAAATCGGATCAAATTTTTTCTTTTTGCAGAAATCCTGAAACGGCAGGAAAAAAAAAAAAAGTGTCAGTTATAGCACATCTGTTCTCCTTTACGCCTTATTTAAGAAAATAATTCTTGCCAGATTTTTACCCACCCATAATAATTATACCATTTTTACAGATGTGGTTTTTAACAGCTTCATTTTGGTCCCAAATCTTTTATATAATTTGCAATGAATTTGCTTCTTGGCTTGCACTTCATTACGATTTGGCCATAAAGAGATGGAGGTACAGGAACTCGTTCCCAGAGCTAAACCTTTTAGTGATGTTTTTATAAACCGAACGGCTGGAGTAGAAATGATCACTGTCATCATTGCTGTTATTATTATTATCATCATTTTCAGTAGAACAATTCTCACAAGTTTTGCACTTGTGTATTTAACTTGGCACTCACCCTGGGATTGTTTTTCTTTATTCCTAATTATCTACTCCCTTTTTGAGCTGAAGCCCAGAGTGGGGCTGTTTGTGCAAAGCCCCTTGACGCAGGTGAAGATGGCAGGGCTTTCCACACTGGGTGCAGCCGGCAGCACGCCTACCTGCCATGCACAGTCCTGAACAGCGAGGGGGCTGCAAGGGGCCTCACCCCCAGCCCTGGCCTTGACGAGCTCCCAGAACACTGGGGAATGAAGCAGACAGCAGAGGATGCGGGAAAGTACAGTGGATCAAGGCAGGAATCAAACACAAAGCCAGCTAAGAACTGAAGGACTGGTGGTTGCCAAGAACGAGGGGCTTGGGCTTCCCTGGAGGTGCAGTGGTTAAGAATCCAGCTGCCACTGCAGGAGACTCAGCTTTGAGCCCTGGTCTGGGAAGATCCTGCATGCCACGGAGCAACTAAGCCCGTGTGCCACGACTACTGAGCCCGCGCTCTGGAGCCCGCATGCCACAACTACTGAAGCCCGCATGCCTAGAGCCTGTGCTCCACAACAAGAGAAGCCGCCGCAATGAGAAGCCTGCACACCGCAGCAAAGAGTAGCCCCTGCTTGCTGCAACCAGAGAAAAGCCCACGTGCAGCAACAAAGACCCAACCCAGCCAAAAATAAAATAAAGAAAATAAGATAAAGTTATAAAAAGAAAAAGGAGGGGTCTGGGGGAGGGACGGAGTGGGAACTTAGCAGATGTAAGCTTTTATATCGAACGGATGAACGAGAAGCTCCTACTGTATAGCACAGAGAACTATATACAATGTCCTATGATACACCATCATGGAAAAGAATATAAAAGAAGAATGTATATATACGTATAACTGAATCACTTTGCTGTACAGCAGAACTTAACACAGTGCTGTAAATCAACTACACTTCAATTAAACAAAAAGAGCGAAGGGAGTCACAGGGGAAAGGACTGCGTGGGAATGCTGAGAACACCAGGGAAGGGGCTCCAGGAACGATGCGGGATCAACTGGAACCGGTCATCGTTAAAGGGAACCAGTGACAGACAGTGTTTCGCATGATGAGGCGCTCGAGAACGGGCTGGCCGTTTAGTACTCGGGGCAAACGTGGGTCGCACGTGTGATGGGGAAACAGGCTGGGAGCTGTGTGGAACCCCATGCGGCTGATAGGTGTCCCGCTGTGGCCACAGTGGGGCTCGGGCAGCTCCTGGCCCTCCCTGTGTGTTGCATGTTCTGAGGGATTGGAGTTGCAACCACGACCAGAACTCCTTCAGGCTGAGCTCGGGGGTTTGGGTTACAAATTCCAGAGCCCTCCGCGGACTGCGTGAGTCTCTGCTAGCCTGGGGGCCACTGGAGGACAGAGACCAGGAGAAACAGGAAAGGACCTCAGATACAATGGGCTGCGGTCCAGAGAGACACGCGTGTCCCCCAGGTCGGCATGGGCCCCCTTTTCCACAATTAGGAGGCGAGTTCCCCTTGGGCTGGCCCTGTCCCTAAGGTGCCCATGCATTCGCCAGAATGGCTCAGCCTGCCTGTTTCCACTAAATTTCACTGGTTCTCTTTTCTTTTTCCCTTATGTTCTGCACTATGTGGCCACAGGCATGAAAATTATTTATTTTCTTTAATTTCCACTTAAAAAAATTAAAGCAAAACATTAGGCAAGCAAAGGAAACTCATTCTCAGGAAGGTCAGACTTTTCTGCACTGGGGTACATAGGAATGTAGGTACCACGCAGAAGTATTCAACCCCCTATGCTTTCAAACACATCTCTCGATTAATTCCAGGGCTCAGGATCCGACCACCAAAACCCGTGCTTGGACACTCCCGTCTTGTCTCTCCTTTTCCTGCCTCTCCCTCCAGCACGGACAAGCAAGTCCCTCCGTCTTCTCATACTTGGCCAGCTCCTGCTACCACACCAAGCTCCACGCCTCCCCATGTGGAAGCTCAGAAATGAAGTCCTTTAACAAGCCCCCCGTTCCTAGACATGGGCTAGGCTAGCGGTGGTCGCTTTTTTCTAGTTAGGAAAGCATTGCTGGATGGCTGCAAAGAAGACAGTAGAAGTGCCCGACGAGGCCCTCCAAGGAGATGGAGACGTGCCTGGCGGGGCAGCGGGCAAGGTCAGCCCCGCCGACAGCCCCAGGCCCGATAGCGCCCACCGCGGGGGTCAGCTTCCAACGGCCGCCGCTGCTGCTGTTGTCCTTGTCCTTTGGTCGCCTGGGCCCCGGCTTCGTCAGCAGCAGGTCCGGAGATACGAGGCGACAGCACCAGGCCCACGTGGGCCGAGGGGACGTCCGCAGTGGCAGAGCGCGTGGCTTGCTTTGGGCTGGGAGGACTCACTCTTTTAATGAATTTAGATGATATGCAGCTGCCTCCGCCACTTAATTCACTCGGCGGCCTGGGCGTCGGCAGTGGTTGAGCAGAGGGAAGCCCGACTGACTCTCGTGACTCGGTGTCAGCGTGGCCCCGACAGCAGGCGCGGGAGCCCCGGCCCGGCCACCGCCCCCCGGCTGGGCCCGGGCAGGGCTCCGGGAGCCCCGGGGACCCCCGACCGAGCCCCGACAAGGCTGCCCAGCAGCGCGGGCCGGTGTTGCGCGTGCCCTGCGCTGGGTGGTCTGGGGACTTCGCCTGCTTCCGAGCTCATTTGCCTGCAAACGCCCTCACCTTGTCAGTGCCAATAATTATCCGGTCGGCGCTACTCAGAGCTGCCATGCCTTAAGATTGGATTAGATTGAGGAGGCTGAGGCCCGCTCCTCTGTGCATTTTCCCAGTCAGTTAACGTAACCACTGGGGGCCTCGCCGAGGCCTACAGCAGAGCTACACTAACTTTCTCTCCCCTTCCTTATTACGGAGCTTAATAACAGCAGGCAGTGTATTAATATGTAAGAGATCAAGAGATTATTGATTAGAGTCACTTGCCTAATATCCCCTGTCCGTCATGTAGTTCAGCAGCCCTTTCATGATTTTTTGTGTCAGGCCATTTAAATATTCATGACCGAGTTGCTTTGTACCTCCACGGCTGAATTTCTAATTAATCTGTCAAAAGAAATACAATGTGCCCGGAAGCCTTATTATGATAAGGGTCAGCTGAAACAGAGATGGCCTGGCGAGGCCTGAGGGGTAATTAATTATAACAATACAGTGTTTACCTTGTGTGGTACCTGCGGCCTAAATGAGCGCTAAATTAGGCTCAAACCACTCCAGTCTGCGTTTGAAGCCGCCTGATCTGCCAGACTAGATCATAATGATGGGAGGAGAGAGCCGAGAGCCGCGGCTATGTAACAACATAATCAGCAATTATAGCTGCGAAATGGGGAGAAGGGGGAATTTTATCTCATTAGAAAAGCCCAAGTAGAAAGTTTTTTTTTCTGTCACCAGCTCTTTTCTTTAGAATTCAAATGATTCCACTCTAAAGGTGAGGGATCTCAAATCTAATTCCAGTGCAGAGAGCTGGCCTAATTAGTGGTATACTTTGGCTAAAATATGAATGACATTTGCTCCAGCTTGCAGCGGCCTATTAATAGAGGGTGTCAGAGTGAAACATTAAGTGTATCATTCTTCTGTCAATTTATTTCTGTCATTATTGTTTCTTTATTTCCTCTGCTACATTATGGTCACTAATTTCTTCTCACTTTTATGAGATTCTTAATGTGGGCCTTTAATGAACTCCAAAAACTCAACCACAACTCTGAAATTAAAATACTAGGCTCCTGTCAGGGTGGCGTGACAAAGTAAAACTTGAATAGTATCATTCTTCTGTCAATTTATTTCTGTCATGATTTTTCTTTATACCCTGCCACATTATGCCCACTAGTTTAATTCCATTTTTATGTGACTTGTTAATGTGAATTTTAGGTGGCTTTTAATCACCTCCAAATTTGTAGAATATCACAATAAATCATAACTGTATCCCCTCTTATGACAATTTATTTCTGTCATTATTTTTTATTTCTCCTTCCTCATTACAACTCTGAGTTTCATCTCCTCCTCTGTGACCTTTACATTGTTGCATTTTAAAAAGAAGCACATAGAAAGTTTGCTCTTTCTCGGGAACTAAGAGAGGGGAGCCATTTTATGGGGCCGGGGCTCTCCTCACCCCTGTGGTCGCAGTGTGTTCAGCCGGTGGACTCCCCAGCTGGCCATCAGGACACATGGATCTGAGGAAAGGTGCACTGACTGGGGATTTAGAAAGGAAATGGGGGGAAAGGGCAAAACAAACTGGCTTACACATAGACAGATGTGGAGCCAATGAGTTGACTTCTGAAAAAAATCACTTATTTAATTCTTGCAACAAGAGTCTACTGATTGTGCAACTTGGAGAACAGAAAAATCTCTCAAACAAATGAGTTGTGCTATGGAAATTTATTCTGGTCTCTCAAGTTCATCTTTTAAAGTGGGGGTTAACATTAGCCAGGCTCATCAAGAAAAAAAGAGAGAAGACACAAATCAATAGAAATAGAAGGGAGAAAGGAGAAGTAACAATTGACACTGCAGAAATACAAAGGATCATGAGAGATTACTACAAGCAACTATAGGCCAATAAAATGGACAACCTGGAAGAAATGGACAAATTCTTAGAAAAGCACAACCTCTGAGAATGAACCAGGAAGAAATAGAAAATATAAACAGACCAATCACAAGCACTGAAATTGACACTGTGATTAAAAATCTTCCAACAAACAAATGCCCAGGACCAGATGGCTTCACAGGCAAAATCTATCAAACATTTAGAGGAGAGCTAACACCTATACTTCTCAAACTCTTCCAAAATATAGCAGAGGGAGGAACACTCCCAAACTCATTCTACGAGGCCACCATCACCCTGATACCAAAAAGATGTCACAAAAAAAAGAAAACTACAAGCCGATATCACTGATGAACACAGATGCAAAAATCCTCAACAAAATACTAGCAAACGGAGTCTAGCAGCACATTAAAAGGATCATACACCATGATCAAGTGGGGTTTATCCCAGGAATGCAAGGATTCTTCAATATACACAAATCAATCAACATGATACACCATATCAACACACTGAAGGAGAAAAACCATATGATCATCTCAATAGATGCAGAGAAAGCTTTTGACAAAATTCAACACCCATTTATGATAAGAACCCTGCAGAAAGTAGGCATAGAGGGAACTTACCTCAACATAATAAAGGCCATATATGACAAACCCACAGCCAGCATTGTCCTCAATGGTGAAAAACAGAAACCATTTCCACTAAGATCAGGAACAAGACAAGGCTGTCCACTCTCACCACTATTATTCAACATAGTTTTGGAAGTATTACCCACAGCAATCAGAGAAGAAAAAGAAATAGAAGGAATCCAAATTGGAAAAGAAGGAGTAAAACTGTCACTGTTTGCAGATGACATGATACTATGCATAGAGAATCCTAAAGATGCTACCAGAAAACTACTAGAGCTAATCAATGAATTTAGTAAAGTTGCAGGATAAAAAATTAATGCGCAGAAATCTCTTGCATTCCTATACACTAATGATGAAAAATCTGAAAGAGAAATTAAGGAAACATTCGCATTTACCATTGCAGCAAAAAGAATAAAATACCTAGGAATAAACCTTCCTAAGGAGACAAAAGACCTGTATGCAGAAAACTATAAGACACTGATGAAAGAAATTAAAGATGATACAAACAGATGGAGAGATATACCATGTTCTTGGATTGGAAGAATCAATATTGTGAAAATGACTGTACTACCCAAAGCAATGTACAGATTCAGTGCAATCCCTATCAGACTACCAATGGTATTTCTCACAGAACTAGAACAAAAAATTTCACAATTTGTATGGAAACACAAAAGACCCTGAATAGACAAAGCAACCTTGAGGGAAAAAAACAGAGCTGGAGGAATCAGACTCCTTGACTTTAGACTATACTACAAAGCTACAGTAATCAAGACAGTATGGTAGGGGGGCATAAAAACAGAAATATAGATCAATGGAACAGGATAGAAAGCCCAGAGATAACGCACATATGGTCATCTTATCTTTGGTAAAGGAGGCAAGAATATACAATGGAGAAAAGACAGCCTCTTCAGTGAGTGGTGCTGGGAAAACCAGACAGCTACATGTAAAAGAATGAAATTAGAACACTCCCTAACACCATACAGAAAAATAAACTCAAAATGGCTTAAAGACCTAAATATAAGGCCAGACACTATAAAACTCTTAGAGGAAAACATAGACAGAACACTCTATGACATAAATCACAGCAAGATCCTTTATAACCCACCTCCTAGAGAAATGGAAATAAAAACAAAAAAAACCAAATGGGACCTAATGTAACTTTAAAGCTTTTGCACAGCAAAGGAAACCATAAACAACATGAAAAGACAACTCTCAGAACAGGAGAAAATATTTGCAAACGAAGCAACTGACAAAGGATTAATCTCCAAAGTTTACAGGCAGCTCATGTAGTTCAATATCCAAAATAACAAACAAGCCAATCCAAAAATGGGCAGAAGACCTAAATAGACATTTCTCCAAAGAAGGTATACAGATTGCCAACAAACACATGAAAGGATGCTTAACATCACTAATCATTAGAGAAATGAAAATCAAAACTACAATGAGGTATCACCTCACACCAGTCAGAATGGCCATCATCAAAAAATCTACAAACAGGGCTTCCCTGGTGGTGCAGTGGTTGAGAATCCACCTGCCAATGCAGGGGACATGGGTTCGTGTCCCGGTCCGGGAAGATCCCACATGCCACGGAGCGGCTGGGCCCGTGAGCCATGGCCGCTGAGCCTGCGCATCTGGAGCCTGTGCTCCGCAACGGGAGAGGCCACAACAGTGAGAGGCCCGCGTACCACAAAAAAAAAAAAAAAATCTACAAACAACAAATGCTGGAAAAGGTATGGAGAAAAGGGAACAGTCACTATGGAGAACAGTATGGAGGTTCCTTAAAAAACTAAAAATAGAACTACCATATGACCCAGGAATCCCACTACTGGGCATATATGCTGAGAAAACCATAATTCAAAAAGAGTCACATACCAAAATGTTCATTGCAGCACTATTTACAATAGCCAGGACATGGAAGCAACCTAAGTGTCCATCTACAGATGAATGGATAAAGAAGATGTGGCACATATATACAATGGAATATTACTCAGCCATAAAAAGAAACAAAATTGAGTTATTTGTAGTGTGGTGGATGGACCTAGAGTCTGTCATACAGAGTGAAGTAAGTCAGAAAGAGAAAAATACCATATGCTAACACATATATATATGGAATCTTAAAAGAAAATGGTTCTGAAGAACCTAGGGGCAAGACAGGAATAAAGATGCAGATGTAGAAAATGGACTTGAGGACACGGGGATGGGGAAGGATAAGCTGGGACGAAGTGAGAGAGTGGCATGGACATATATACACTACCAAGTGTAAAATAGGTAGCTAGTGGGAAGCAGCCGCATAGCACAGGGAGATCAGCTCCGTGCTCTGTGACCACCTAGAGAGGTGGGATAGGGAGGGAGGGAGGGAGATGCAAGAGGGAGGGGATATGGGCATATATGTATATGTGTAGCTGATTCACTTTTTTATACAGCAGAAACTGACACACCATTGTAAAGCAATTATACTCCAATAAAGATGTTTAAAAAATAAATACATAAACTGAGGATTAGCAGAGCGTGACCATGGGCCAAATCTGACCTTGCCAACTTTTTTGTACAGCTCATGAGCTGAGAATGGGTTTTACATTTTTAAATGGGTAAAACATAAAGCAGATGAATATTTGTGACTTTTGAAAATCACAGACAATTCAGGTTCCAATGTCCATGAATAAGTTTTTACTGGAACACCATGACGACCATGTGTTTATGTATCGTCTCTGGCGGCTTTCGTGTAAAAACAGCAGAGTTGAGTCGTTATGACAGAGACCATATGACCCCAGAGTCTAAAATATTTACTCTCTGGCCCTTCACAAATAAAGTTTGTTGGCCCTATCTTAAAGAAGTCAGTTAGCAGTAGTAATATCTCTTGACTTTGACAAAGATTTTGGGGACAACATTCAGAGAATAGAACTTGTGCAGGTTGGTTCAAACAAGCCAAGTAACTAAAATACCTGGGTTTTTATGTCTATTTTTTTCTGAGCTGCATTCTGGATGGTTGGACTCTTATCTTGGGAAGGGTCTTCACTGATTTATGGCTTCAAAAAATAGTTGCTGTGTTTCAACTCTGCAACAGGGATTGTATCAGGATATCAGTCCCTTGAGAAATGGAGGTGTTGAAGGCACAGTCCCTGTTCTCAACGATCGGATTCTCCCGCACTGCAAAGATCACAGGTGTAAATCCTTCAAGTGGAAGAATTCCAGACAGCCCTTAGAAATCAGTGTTAAAGCATTTAGGTGGGGACACGGGAAAGCCTAGGAGCATCATAGCCTGAAACTGACTAATGATTTACCTTAACAAAACTTACTGAGCACGTGACATAGTCCAGGCATTTACCTGGCAGTGGAAATTTGGGAGTGCATCACTTCAAGGAACTCCCCTCCTCACCTCTCACCGCCAAGGCCCCTGCACGTGGCACTTCCTACGTTGTCTTCGACTCTTATTTTAACCTCCAGGAATGGGAGGAACTGAGTTTAAAACTTGACCTGAATGCCTATCAGCCCTCTCAAGCCATGGAACCCATGACTTTCTAGGCTCAGCTTCCACTGGCATCCAAAGCAATCGTCCTTTTGTCTCCCTTTGTCTGTGGGAACGAGTTCACACTCCGAACCCAAGCAGAGCCACCACAAGCAGACCACCACAGGGCTGGATCCCACTCCAACCCCGAAGGAAACTTCTCACTGCGTCTCCCCTCTAAGCTGTACTCATGATTTGCTGCTGCTCGGATACTCAGTACCAGGAACACCTCATCTTCCTCCAGGATGTTATCGCCAAAAGTTCCAGCTGCTCTGGAGCTTTCTCATGTTCTCACCCAGAAACCAGCACATAAGCCCTCTGGGTGCCACACAGGATGCAGTCTCACAGCTGGGCTTCCCTGACTCCCATGTTGTACTCACTCTTTCTTCTCCACTGGTCCTCGCTCTTTCTCTCTGTAACACAGAGCAACTATATTTATTTTTCAATGATCTCTCCTCCCTGATAATAAAGGGGATATGTTTACTTATTGGAAATTACCAGGAAGAATAAGCACCCATAATCTTACCATCTAGAGAGACAATGTTAATTCCATCTTAGTTCTTTCCATGTTTTTCTCTATTCATAATTGATGTCTATGAGATAACATTTAAAGATTTTAAGTTACCTAGTTAAATTGTATTAGACCCAGTTTCCAGCAACAAAAATTTCCTCCTTGTGTTTTTCAAAAAGCTGTATATAGCCATTTGGTTAAAAAAAAAAAAAAAAAAAAACTAAACTAAAAACCTCAACAAACGGGAAGAGATGGAAACATCACCAATATGATAAAAAAAATCTGTGAGATAGCCCAGATGACATCATACTTAATGGTGAAAGACTGAAACCTTTCCCCTAAGGTCAAGAACAAGATAAGGATGTCTACACTTTCAACTGTTAATCAGCATTTTGCTGGCGGTTCTAGCCAGGGCAATCAGGTAAGAAAAATAAATAAAAGATCAAAAAGGAAGAGGTAAACCTATCTCTATTTTCAGGTGACATGATTTCACATATACAAAGAATCTTAAGGAATCCATAGGAAATAATAGAGCTATAAAGTGAGTTCAGCAAAATTGCAGAATACAGTATTGATATAAAAATATCAATTATATCTATATAATACTGATGAACAACCCAAAAACAAAATTAAGAAAGCAATTTCATTTACAATAGCATCAGAAAGAAATAAAATACTTAGGAGTAAATTTAACAAAAGAAATAGAAAACTTATGTACTGGAAATTACAAAAAAAAAAATCACTCAAAGACATTAAAGAAGAACTAAATGAATGGAAAGACATCCCATGTTGGTGGATTCCATATTGTTAAAAAGGCAATATTCTCCATATTGATCTACAGAATCAATTCAGTCTCTCAAAATCCCAGCTAGCTTTTTTGCACAAATTGACAAACTGACCCTAAATTCATATGGAAATGCAAGGCACTCATAACAGTCAAAACAACTTTGATAAAAAAGAACAAAGTTATAGGACTCACACTCCCTGATTTCAAAACTGAATATCTATGTACAGTAATCAGGAGAGTGTAGTAGTGACAGAAGGACAGCAAAATAGATCAATGGAATAGAATCAGGAGTCCATGAATTTATGGTCAATTGATTTTTGACAAATGCCAAGACATTTCAATGGGAAAAAAATATTCTTTTCAACAAATGGTGCTCCAAATGGATTTCTACGTGCAAAGAATGTAGTCTGACCCTCTACCTCACATCATATACAAAAATTATCTCAAATGGATCCAATACCTAAATGCAAGAGCTAAAGCTATAGAGTTTTTAGAAGGAAACAAAAGTATAAATCTTTGTGATCCAGGATTAGGCAATGGTTTCTTAGATATGGCATCTAAGCATAAGTAAACAAAGAAAAAATTTGACTTTAAACAAAAAACTTTTATGCTTCAAAGGACACCATCAAGAATTCGAAAAGATAGCACAGCACATAGAATGGGAGAAAAAACTGGCAAATAAATATAAGGGTGTAGTACCCAGAATATAAAAAGAATTTTACAACTCAACAATCAAAATGCAAATAACCCAATTTTAAAATATGCAAAGGATTTGAATAGACATTTCTCTAAAGATTATATAAAAATGGCCAAAAACCACATAAACAGATGCTCAACATCATTAATCATTAAGGAAATGCAAATCAAAACTGCTTCATACCAACTAGGGTGGTTATAATAAAAGAGACAGAAAAAAACAAGAGCTGGTGAGAGCGTGGAGAACTAGAAGCCTCATACCTTGCTGGCAGGAATGCAAAATGGTGCAGATACTTCGGAAAAGTCTGGAAGTTCCTCGTATGACTCAAAAATTCCAGTCTAAGGTATTTAGCTAAGAGAATTGAAAACATGTATACACACACACAGAGTTTGTGAAAAGTTCACAGCAGCATTATCCTTAATAGCCAAAAAGTAGAAACAACACAAATGTTCACCAACTGCCCAGTGGATAAACAAAATGCGATTTGTTCAGCCACAAAAAGGAATCAAGTACTGATACCTGCTCTAACATATGGCTGACCCTTGAGAGCGTACTAAGGGATGAAGCCAGACATGAAAGACCGCATGGTGTACGAGTCCAGAAAAGTCCAGAATAGGCAAGTCCGTGGAGGTAGAAAGTAGATTAGCAGTTGCTATAGATGGAGGAGAAAATGGAAACTGCCTGCTAATGGTACAGAGCTGTTGAGGGAGTGGTGAAAATGTTCTGGAATTAGGTAGAGGTGACAGTTGCATAAACTTGTGAATATACTAAAAACACATCGAACTGTACACTGTAAAAGGGTGAATCTTACGGTATGTGAATTATTTTAAAAGCTCTATAATTACATTATAGAACTAAAACTATATTGATTGTTCTCAGATTATTGGGCACTGCTGTGCATCTCTTAAACCCCATAGCTGAAGCATCTTTTCTTACCGTTAGCCCCCGAGATGACTACATTTCCATGGGACCAGCTTCCCTGGGGGTTCCCTTGGGTCTCAGGGGGTCCAAGCCCAGTTCCTCCTTCGAGGGGTCCCCCTGCAGGTCTTCCGCACCTCCACCCCAACACACATACATGGTTTCTCTTATAGGATACAGAAGGATAGAAAGTTCACATGGACCTTTTCCCACATCATGCTGTCCATAAATGCCAGGGAATCTATAGACGGACACCTTCTTGGTCTCTGAAGACTGTCCCTGTGTGGAAGGATAGCAGTGACTTCTTGCTCCTCCTTCCCAGCAACTCTGGGTCAGGCTGGGAGCTCTGAAATGAGCAAAGAGGTGCCCTTAGGAGGGCAGGCTGGGAGCACGGATCCCTGTGGGGATCCGGAAACAATATGGAAACAGGACAATTTCCGGGACCTCAACTCTGCTTCCTACATCCTTCTTGCTATTTCCTGGAGAGCTGTGGTGACTATGCACATGTATCATTATGTATGTATGTATGTGTGTGTATAAGTGTACGCACATACATATATGTACACACACATACACATTTATATGTATATATATGTTTATAGATTTATTTACCTTTAACTACTCCCCAATTTGTTATAAATATTTCCAAACACACAGAAATGCTGAAAAACGAATGCAAGAAACACCTACATGCCTTCAATCTAGAGCTAACAATTGTTCACATTTTGCCATAATTGCTATCTCCCTCTGTATGTTTTTACACACATATTCTTTCTGTATTTGAAAATTTTCCAACAATTCGAAAGTTGAAATCCCATGATACTCGAATTATACATACTTCACCTTACATGTCTTAAGATAGGAGATGTATTCTTCTACGTGGCCACAATACATTATTACACTGAAAAAATTATAAATCATTTCATAATATTATCTTATATCCAGACCTAATTTTCCTAATTATCCCAAGAATGTCTTTGATAGGATCCAGTTTAGATCCACAGTTATTTTTGGTTGTTGCTACATCACTCAAGTTCCTTTTAGTATGGAAAAGTCCACTTTCTTTTGTCTATGACAATGTCTTTTTGAAGAAAACAGGAGACTTTTCTTGTGAATTATGTTCCAAATTTGTCAAATTATTCCTCATCTTTGCCATTTAATTCTTTCCTACAGCCTGTATGACCTCTAAAGAATCTAGGGTCTATATTCTTTAGGCTGGAAGTCTGATTTGGAATTAGATTATATTTTAATAATTTTTAAACATTAAATTAATATAAATTTATTAAAGAAAATTTGGAAAATAGAGAAAAGTAGTGAAATTTTAAAAATCACCCATATTCTCTCTCCTCCTCACAATTCTTTTCCATCTTTCCTTGCAGTTTTTTCTGAACATTCATGTGGTCATTTATTCACCCATTCATTCATTCACTAAGTATATTTTATTCACCTTGTAGTCTGTCTATTGAAAGCCTCTCACAAGCCGGAAATGGCACGGCCTTGTGTAAGTGGTCGCACACTCAGGTTACAAAACACACTTTAGTTCTGCTTTTCTCACTACACATTTTCTATGTTACCGCACAGTCTGCAGTCTTCATTGTGTTTAATTTATATATTCTTAATTAATTTTTTTCTTGCAAAAAATGTTATCACCACAATGCATGAAATAATATAAAGGTGCAGAAAAAAAAAAGATATCTGTTTTCTGTTTCTTCAGCCTTTGCAGCTGGGCTATGCCAACAGCCTTGGCTTGGTCTCCAGGCATTTACGGCTTTGAATGGCTACGAAACCCAGGCTCCAGTGGGTAGGGCTGGCAGCGCAGGTTCAAGGGGGTACCAGGGGCCTGGGACCTGCTCCCATCTGTCCTGCCCGTTGGACTCCACATGCGATAGGACCACCCTGCTCATTAAACAGCAGCAACAGCAGCGTATGCTCACCCCTGGGCATGCGACACCTGGGAATTTCAGAGATCCAGACCCAAGATTGTCCAGCCTGAGACCCATAGAGCCATAGAGTCAGCACACTGGGCTGGGTCCAGGGGTCTGCATTTAAAACAAGCTCAGCCCAGCACATCTGAAACTTCCCCAGGGGTACGGACTCCTCGATTCTCGGCATCGATCTCCAAGTTCCCATTTGCCGGCAGCTTTGTCCCGTGTCTGGTCATAAGCCAGCCAGCAACAGAGCGAAGTGAGTGGGTTTGGCCTTGTGAGCACTTGATAGTCACGCAGAGGGAGAGAGGGAGCTACCCAATCGGGATCTGTACTCTAGAAGCAACAGGGAGTGCAACTGGAGGGATAGAGCCAGGGGGCGCTCGCCATGTGCTGTCTGCCCCCAGCATCTCCTCCTCAGCCTGGGCTCCATCCCTCACCCCTCCCCTATCACCGGGCCTTGAATGGCTGCTATGCCCCTTGCTGGGCCAGGCAAGGCCCGACTGCAAACCAAACATACTTGTGTCTTAAACGCAGGTGACATCCTAGCATCTTTATTCGGATTTGTGGTCCAATCTCCTAACTGGGCTATTGAGGGCCAGTACTTTTCAGTCATTCAGATGATAAATTATTTAAATCTGAACAAAAAATATTTTCTTCAAAGAGAGCTTTATGATTTTTCTGTTTATAATTTTTGCTTGTTTGCTCATTGTTAAGCCATATACAGTCATTGCTAGATGGAGCAATGAAGCCCACTGCTAATTTGGGAGGTATGTAATTCCAGTGTTTGTGTGTGTGTGTGTACACAAATTCATAATAATGCAACATGGGGTTATATTATATTAACTATAAATCTATAGTGTCACTTTGATAACTACATTGCATTTTACTGTATGGCTATTTCATAATTTGCCTAAGCAGTTCTCCACTATATGAAGTTTCAGTTGTTTAAAATATTTTTCCTTTTTTAGTAACTCAGAAAAAAACTTTCTTATCTTCCATTAATTTCCTTAAGTTGATCACTGAAATAAAATGAGGGACTTCCCTGGTGGCGCAGTGGTTAAGAATCTGCCTGCCAATGCAGGGGACACAGGTTCCAGCCCTGGTCCGGAGGGATCCCATGTGCCACAGAGCAACTAAGCCTGTGCGCCACAACTACTGAGCCTGCACTCAGAAGCCCGCGTGCCACAGCTACTGAGCCCACTTGCCACAACTACTGAAGCCCATGCCCCTAGAGCCCGTACTCCACAATAGGAGAAGCCACCGCAATGAGAAGCCCGTGCACCGCAATGAAGAGTAGCCCCTGCTTGCCACAACTAGAGAAAGCCTGCGCATGGCAATGAAGACCCAGTGCAGCCAAAAATAAATAAATAAATTATTTATTTTAAAAACTTGAAAAAAAAGAAATAAAATGAAAGAGCATGAACAATATTCAAGTCTGTACTACATTGCATCGATTTTCCTCCCCAAATGTGTACAAATTTCTTTCTCCTGACAGGTGAGAATGTCCATTTTCCTGTACTTGACATAACATATTATTTTATTGATTTATTTTTGAATATTTTTGTTTTTGCATATTTCATTTCTGCATATTTTTATTATTTTTTCATCCTAATAGAAAAAAATGGGACCTCAGGTTAATTTTCATTTTCTGATTACCAGTAATTCTTAACATCTTTCCATTTGCTTATTTCCTTTACAATTTCTTTGACCAATTTTATACTGAGGTGTTAACCTTTTTGAATTGATCTGAAGGAAGATTTTATGAAGTAAGGTTGTCAGCTCTTTCCCTGTGCTACTGCGATATACCTTTCCTAGTTTGTCATGTGTCTGAATTTTCCGTAGAGATTTTTGCTTTCTGTTTGCTTGCTTGCTTTACTTTAATATTTGCTTGTTTGCTAATATAAGTATAATTTTTTTTCCTAGCTAAATCTCTCCATCTTTCTTCCTTATGATTTCACCCTCTGGTTTAAGCTTAGAAGTACCCCCCTATCTTTCTTAAGTTCATTTATGTATTTCTTCTTCTTCAGATGGGGTTTTATTTTTTATGTTAAAGCTCTAACACATGGGGACTTAAATTTGGTATATTTTATGAAGAATAGGATGCTTCTAGCCCATAGGGTGCCCTTGTGCAAGTAAGGAAAAAAAATAATTAAAAGTACTATTATTTCTCAGTAATAATAATCAGCACAAATGAAATTTTTTTACAAAATAAATTATTAATAGAAAATGAACATTACTAATTACATAGTGATTCATGACATACTGAAAACACTTAGAATTTAAACTGGAAACCCAATAATATGACTCTGATAAATTAAACAAACAGTAAAGAATATAAACTACAGTATGAAATGTTCAAATTCCTACGCAGGACACTAATGATAATAGATATCCTGTTGTTGTGTTGTTGCTGTTTGTTTAAGTTTGGTTTTATTTACTTAACTACTTTTAAACGACAGCCACGGACGAGCACATTGGCAGACCCAGCCCTCCTTGTGCAGAGCCCTCCTCAACGTTTCTAGATGAACAAGCTCGTTCAGTAACTGAGCCTGTGCTTCCTACCGAGTCTGAAGCAGGATGGCGCACATCTCAGCCATGTGAGAGGTGGCACTTGGCTTTCCTATGCTGGAAAATCGTCATCATATACCAGCTGTGTTCACCCAGGACTCTTTACTGCCACCTGCTTGAACATTTTCAAATGCATATATACAAGCACCTACCTTTGGGGTCAACAAAGTCATAACCCAAACGCGAAAAACTTCCAGAATAATAAAATGACAATTTGGTAAAAGGCAGCTCTTTGTTGACCTTGTGAAAGACACACCTGGACATCTGTTTGTGGCACCTCAGTGATGCTGGCATTCCCGTCACCCACCAACAAATGCCTGCTCAGGGGATCCATCACTGTCTAGTAAGGAATGTATTGTTCTCATTGATTTAAAATGCCACCTAAAAGCACATACTTAATTGCCATGCTTACTTGGATTTTTTGTGTGTGTGTGTGGATTCTTTCTTCTGCTTTTTTAATCTTTTTGTATTTGCTCCATTACTACACGGTTAATTCTACAGTTTGTCTGATATATGGTACAGTCAGCTCCTCCTTAATATTCATATTGTTGTTTTAAAAGTTTTGTATGTCCACCTTTTATATTAAACTTAGAAATCATTTTATCCATTTCTAAAAGCTAACCCACAAAAAGAGTCCTGTTGGAATTTTATTGGGAAGGTGTTTAGCATAAAAAATAATTTAGGGATTATTGTCATCTTTATAATATTGAGTCTTTTTGAAAACATAGTATGTTTCTCTATGTATTCAAGTCTTCTTTTATGTCTCATAAGATTTTTATCATTTTCCTCATGTACTTTTCCTGTGTATTTCTTGGTAACTATTCCTAGGTAGTTTACAGAGTGGTTTTGTTATTGTCAATGGAATCTTACAGCCATTTCATTATTAAAATGATTAGCTTTGGTGTATAAGAAGGCAAGTGATTTTTTTTTTTTAGTTTAAATTATGTATGCCACTGAAATCTGACTATTTTAATATTTATAGTAAATCTTTTAAATTCTTAAAATTTCCAAGGAAGCAATCATTATACTTTGTAAGCAGTGAGTATTATGCTTCCCCTATCCTACTATTTCTTTTTCTCTTCTGAACTTACTGCATCGGGTCGGCACATCCTAAACCATCTAAAGGAATCATGGTGGTGACAAGTGAACAGGATTCGGTGAGCTGATCATTTCCCAGGACACATCCGTCTAGGGAAACATGTTGCCCTCTATCATCTGGCTGCTTTCTCTTTTCTATGCCAACCTCAGCCAGCCATGCTTTTCCAGGCTGTGGAATTCACAGCGTGGGGAGCCTTCGCACGCTGAGCAGGTCTGAGAGACCCCAGATGCTTCCTCTGCTTGGAGTTGGGGTCCTGGGGAAACACCAAAGAGTCAGCGCCTTCCTCAGAGCCATCAGAGCTAAGCGCCACATTCTACCCAAAGGAAGTCCCCCCACCAGGGTATGCTGGAGGTTCCCCTTCAAACTGCCAGCAGTTAAGGGAGGCAGGAGCACCGTGACCCCGCCCCCCAGCGATGGCCGGATGGAGAGGAAGCAAGGAACTCTGAGCGGGCTGGGTAGGTACCGAGATGAGCTGAAGCTCTGTGTCAGCTGCTCCATCACCTCTGTTCTCCCTTCACGGATACATAAGATGCCTACTATGTGCTGAGCCTCATGCTAGCTTCCAGAGATGTAGAAACAGACACGTTTGCAGCACAGGGGCAGAGGGGCCCCTTCTAAGGCTTTGCTTATACCGAGAGCAGAGTCTGACCAGCAGGTATTGGAGGTGAGGGAGGCTGAGGACTTGACATTCAGAGCTTCACCTTCCAGTGAGATTACAAGCTCACCAAGCAGACTTGGGAGGGGTTCTGGGCTGCCAGAGGAGGGGTCTGGGGTGATGCGGGTAAGCAGCAGAAGAGGACTGCCACCACTCACTTGCCTCGTGACCTCAGACCATGGACCCGCATCCCTGGAGAGGACGGATTTCCTTACCCTAATGCTGGCGAGCATGACCACCTGCTTCAGTGGGTTTCCCAGGACCCTCCACATGTGGGTCTAAATCAGAAAAGCCACGGTTCCAGAAATTTTAATCTTTTCAAGATAAACTCAGCAATCCTTCAGTTTAACTGTAAAATAGTTTTGCCTTTTAGAATTTCAGCTCCTTCTAAAATTGGGTCATCTTCACCTCGCCTTATAGCAAACCCTACAAAACAAGTCCCAGACTACATGGTGAATGCCCAGCCTCACTGGTAAGTTCCCAAGTTTTATTGAAAACCCAGAGTTAGCAGAGAGGTGTCAGAAGTGGGCATATAGTGCATTTGCCTCTAGAGTTTCATTAGAGGTAATACCCACAACATCTAGCGAGTTGCTCCTTAACCTATCCAACCTAGTTCTTTTAACTAAGTGCAGGCTAATGATTGTGAAAGGGGATTAAAGCCCCTTATTTTAAAGAAAGACTACTTCCCATTTGAATTACTTTTAAACACACCACTTTGCCTCTAATTTAAAATGAATAATAGGCTTACGGCAGACAACAAAAGATCATTAACCTCATAAGATAAGTGTATCAGGAATCTTGTGTTTTGCCAGCAAATGGAATACAACGGCAGAAATGTGCTAATGCAGAGGGTTTTTTTTAAGCATCATTATCTGGGGGACAGCTTTTTTGGTATTCAAATAAGAAAACTGCTTCTCTACAATGCTCACTTTAGCTTTTGTTCTGCCCTGATTGAAAGCAAACCTGTACATGGAAAATGACCCTTGCAGACCAGAAAGATTTAGGTTGGGTTAAAAAAAAAAATTAATCTTTTTTTTTTTTTTTCTTACAGTGAACAATTAAGACAGTAGCTTTTCCTCTTGTTGTTTGTGTTGTTACTTCATTTCCTGACTTAATAACCCAAATGAATAGAAATCGTTTCACTGTCCCGGATTTGCAGTGGAAGAGACAAAATCCACTGGAGGAAGCATCAGCTTCTGTGGGAAGGCCCTGGAATTAAAGACCCTGTAATTTGTTTTTTAATTAAACGTGTGTTTTTAGAAAGTTTTTGACCTTTGTAAATACTTGAATATCTAATCATTTTTTGTATTTGTCTGTGGATAGAGAAAAAAAAAAAACCAAAACAATAAGAAGGGTGCTTAAAAAAACAACAACAGAGGAACATCAAGTCAATTGGGAAACAGAAATAGAACCAGGTAAAGACAGTAGGACAGGCTGTGAGCTTAGAGGTGTGTGTGTTTCTAGAAGGTTCCGGTCCCCCGTGAAAGATGGGCAGGGTGCCGGGGCTAGCCCGGGTCTAAACCTACCCTGAGTGCCAGCCAGCCCAAGGGATGCTCTAGATTCTGCTTCTCCCACTTTGGCCTTTGCCTGGAGCATCAGGCTACAAGGACAGGCGTGCAATTGTGCGTGCAGAGCTCCCGGCCAGGCGCTGGTGGGCAAGGCTGAGCAGCTGTCTCTTCTGGGCTTTCAGCAACTCCTGTCAGTTGGCTACTGACTGCTTTCCTAATGCACACTCTTCTAATTCTTAATTAGAGCGACATAGCTAATTAATAAGTTTTTTCCAATTATAAATTAACTTAGGATCAGAACTCTGGCTTTGCATGTAATTTCCTATAATCGCTAAAGCTACTGCAAAAACATGCCTCCCGCCAACCGTAACTTTTTATTTAACACAGACAGACAAGTTCTCACTGGGTTTACATTTTACAGCAAATTATCTCTGTTGGGATTTATGAAGAGAAATTTTTTAAAAATCAGAGTTTTTTTTTTTTTTTTTTTGGTCCTATTATCCCTCCTCTTTTCTTTCTTAAACAAAATAACATCTTCAATGGATCATTTATCAATTGAAGGTGAATCGTCTCAATATTTTAATGTGAAAGTGGAGTCGGGAAAGAGAAAGAACAGGTGATAATTCGTTTTTGTTAATAACTGTTACCACCTTTTCATGGTTCCTGCAAAAATGATTTGGGAGGTGCCGGCATGCTGTTCATTTATAGAATCTTAACTGGAGAGACACTTATCTCTTTAGTAATGAAGGAGTGTAATTAAGGTGGGCCTATAGACCAGGCACCAGCCCTGGCAACATGTCACATCCTGGCTGCCACAATTCCTTGGTGGTTTATCAAAGACTACTCCTTTAATATGGAGATTACACTTATGTACTTGTCTGAACTTGAAAGGCATTTGCCTAATTTACTTATTAATGAGATGTAAATCTATTTGTATGGCACGTCACAAGTTTCCCCGAAATCGCTGCTACTTAACCGGTGATAAACCCTATGATTTAAACGAAAAATAATACATTTAGCTTTCCACATTCCTTCGGTTAAAAATTGATATAGTCTATGTTAAATTTATTAATATTGCTCGCTGTCATTCAGTTTGCAGCTCTTGCTGAAATACGACTTGACAGCGGCCGCATTAAAGATGTATGCCATTGTATTCAACAAAGATTAATGAAGCCCGGTAAAAATAGCTGTAAAAGAGAAAGTGATCCGAATGTAAAATCAGTGAATTAAATGAGGCCGTGCATACCATTTTTTAATATGCATGAGCAGGGAGGCAGCGAATGAAAATGTCTCTGTGCAAAGTTCATCTGGGAGTGTTTCAAGATTGTCTGGATGGCCCTCAACTATTGAAGAGTGGCCTCCTGGAGTCTGGCGGTCCACGGCCACTGCGTGTGCCCCCTGTCTGGATGCCCATGTCCCAGGCGCCACAGGCTGGGGCGGGGCAGGTGGCCAGGGACCTGCCGGCACCCAGCCAGCCACCCTTTTGCATCTCACGGTCCTGATGACTTTCTCCAGGTTACCCTTCAGCGCACTCTCCTCCAGACCGCCCGCCTGCGTGGGCCTCTGTCTGCGTGAACAATGAACTGAGTGTCCCTTCTGGGGTTGTGCCTCCAAGTTCAGGTGCTGGATGTACCAAGTCTGGGCTGAGCTTGGAGCCCGACTGCAGACCAGAGAGTGAAGCTTGTTGTGCCTCGATATCTTTTCCCCCCACCGAATGAAGAGAGAGTTAGCACCCTCCTGTTCAAAACGCTTGGACATCATCAGATAAAAGACCTACAGGGGCCCAAATTATCCGTACAGCGTCGAAAGGGCTCAGATGCCGGGGGTTCTGCCCCAGCTGATGAGCGTGTCTGTACGTTTGCATGTGAATCCTGTTCTATCCTGGCACCTGCGCGCTGAATGATTGGGTCGCTCTTTCTTTGTACTATTTGGAGGGGATGATTTGTTTCTACAGTTCTCATTATAAAATACTGCTGGTGTCATACCCTACCAGGTTAAGACTTTCAAATAAATTAACAGTGACAGAAAATTGTATGCAGTAATCATAATATAAACCCAGCATGTTTGCCAATCAAGGAGGTGTTTTGATAGATTTAAGCCATTATGGATAGGAATCTCTCCCCGAGGTTTGCCGCCATGGAGGTCAAAGGCTGTCCGTAAGGAAATATTTTGAAGGATTGTTTTCTCTTTAGAATTCGCGGCTAGGTGCGGGTAGGGCTGTTGTTTGCAGGTGTGTGTCGGTTTTAATTAGCAGAGTCGGGGACAACAGACTAGTTCGTGTTTCCCCTGACTGCCAGCTTGGAGGCAGTTGTGGGGTAGAGCACACACACACACAAAGGGTGACACCCTGTAGAAAGTGCTGCCTAGAGCACAGAATTTCCCGAAAGGGTGAATACAGGTGTTTCTGCTCAGAACAGTTTAGAGGGATGTTATCGAGCAGCTTGGGGAACATCACTCCATCCTCTAGTCTCAACAGGTAGCGGGAATCCTCCAGATCTCCCCAGAAAGCCACGCGCGGGGCTGGGCTTGTCCTTCCCTTGCTAAGCCTCCGTGAAAATGCAGGGGGGCTTCCACCGCACAGCAGCCGCAGCTGGGGCCAGAGGCAGAGGAAGGGAATGTTCTCCCTAAGGGGTCACCTTGGCCGATATTTTAAGGTGATAGATTTACACAGAGTGGTCCA
The DNA here is from genome assembly GCF_026419965.1 of Kogia breviceps. Lineage (NCBI taxonomy): Eukaryota > Metazoa > Chordata > Mammalia > Artiodactyla > Physeteridae > Kogia > Kogia breviceps. The sequence goes on from NC_081311.1 coordinate 3,857,683, forward strand.
TGCAGTGACTAAAAGCCATGAAGGAAGCCATATAAAAGGGAATCAACTTTTTATCTGTTGGCTTCCTTGCCTACTAAAGTCACATCTCATCTCCCCTGGGCCTCGCCCCACCCCGGGTTCACCCCTGACCTTGCCATCTTCCTCTGGAATTGAACCTTCCAGGCCTTGGCTCAAGGCCACTCCAGAAGCCAGACTAGCCAGTATCATCTCGACCTGTTGGGCCGCTTAGCCTCGCAGTCTGCAGGTGTCATCTAAGTATGGCCCCTTGGAAGCTGAGCTCCTCCGTGGAAGGTGTCCTGGTCACAATTGGGCCTCTGCTTTGGAACTTCAGCTGAGGCCTCCTCCTCCTCCACCCGTGGGAGTGCCATGGGGTCCCTGCCCATATGCTCACTGTGGCATCAGAGACAATGGCAGCCTAGGCCTCCTCTGAGATACGTCTAGAAGCCCAGAGTCAGGAGGACCAGGAGGGCCCAGCCACACTCCCAAGACAATAGGACATTGGGTCATCCAGTCCCAGGACTGTGAGGACATTAAAAGTCACTTTTTAGCCCTCCCCCTAGTTTCTCACCCAAATTCCCGGCTGGGTTGCTTTTTCTGATTTGAGGCCTGTTTGCTAGGATACGTGAGCCAGTTTTGCTACGGAATGTGAAATATTGAATCCACATGCACCAAATTAGCCCAACTGCCTAATTTTGCCAAATCTAAGAAATGGTGGCAGGGAGATGTTACCTCCTGAATTATACCAAATACCCTTTGAAGCAGTTGCTTCATTTGGGGTCTACACCCTCTACACAAATATCCTCCCCAGGAGCCTGGCTGTTCTAAGGTCAGTTTAATGAAGCGAGAATGCTGGGATACTTCTGGTGCAACTGTCCAAAAAATTCTCCTCCCTGTTTCCTGGGAAATGACCCACATGGACTAGGAAGTCGAGGGCTCATTCTGTAATCACGTTATGGGCTGATTGTTTGATTCTGCTCATTAGTTGGCTAGTCAACCACATGCAAAGGGATGGATGGTCTTGCAGGCCCTTGCACCTACAGAGACCACCCCTCTCAGCCTCTCCCTGTCTGTCCAGAGCAAGGCCAAGCCTCATGGAAGTCTTTGCTTTTACCCTTTCTTAGTCTGTTCAAGCTGCTATAACAAAGTGCCATAGATGGGGTGGCTTATAAACAACAGATATTTATTTCTGCTAGTTCTAAAGCCTAGAAGTCCAAGATCAGGGTGGCACCCTGGTCAGGTTCTGGCGAAAGCCCTCTTCCTGGCTTGCAGATATGGCCGCCTCCTTGCTGTATCCTCACATGAGGAAGAGAGAGAGAGAGAGAGAGAGAGAGAGCATGCAAAAGCTCTGTCGTGACCTCATCTAATCCTATAACGTCTCAAAGGCTGCGCCTCCTGATACCATCACTTTGGGGGACAGGGTTTTAACATATGAACTTTGACGGGACACAAACATTCAGTCCATAACCTATCCCTAGGATTATGTTGTCAACACAAGCTCCACCAGCCTCCACCTAGACCATGATTGCAAACCTGATCTTCAGCTACAGGGGTCTTCAGAGGTCACTTACCCCGAAATCTATTTCAAAGACAAGGAGACTGAAACACAAAGATATTCTGAGATGCATACAAGGTAAGTCGGCTAGTTTAAACCGAGCGTCCACCAACCCAAACTCAAGGTCTTGACGAGCCAAGTTTTCAGGGGATGTGGCATCAAGATGGCTCTTCAGTACCTGACTTGGAAGGGTAGATGTTGCCATTAACTGGGGAAATGTAAGAGCATTTCTCTTTATGCTCTAATCAACTACAGTCTCCAGACTGTTGAAGGAATAAAGAGATTTTTGTGCTGCTTGGATCAAGGATGTTTTTTAGGGAAAACACTGAAAATAAGGTAAACATTTTCAGATGTTATTCATTTGACTAACCTCTGAGCAATTAAATGAGTTTACGACAAAAATTTGTCTTGACGAATTCAAACCTACTGCAGACCAAGCCATTCTTAAGTTGTAAAGAGTCTTAGAATTGGAAAGAAATGCAGCCACATTGACTTTGTAAACAAGTGCCTCGGAAATACCAGTGCTGCATGTTTGGTGTGGCTTGGTAGTTAGGACATTAATTAATGACCAAATAGAGAAATGTCTGTGTGCCCAGCAGATGGTAAACAAGCCCAAGAGAACATTACCATCTGAATTGCAAAGAAGGCTGGCAGCTTCCTCTCCCCACCCCCTGCCCAGATCTGCCAGCTTGCCCTGAAGAGTGCTGGCTGTCACACGGGCTTGGTTGGGATGGGCTGGGGGGCTCTGTGACTTTCAGGATCAAGGGTCCCCAATCTTTCCACGGAGGACAGGTGAGTGACAGAGTCAGGATGCAGAGTTACCAGGTTCTCTTTCTTTTTTTCTACTTAAAAAAAAATTTTTTTTTAATCTTAGACCCATAAGGAGGTCACTCTGGTGGAGGCTGACCTCTGAGAACCAGGCTCCCGTTTTCTCTCTTCCTGAGCTCAGAAACGTTGCTGCTACGAGGGGTAGAGAAATCACAGATATGACAGAGGAAGTAAATGCCAAGAACTCACCCACGAGGCCTCTGTGGCTTGTGAGCATCTAGCCCTTCACTCTTCAAGGTCAGCAGCGATCTGCCACCCCCAAGGAGAGGCCAAGGGCTGCTGGCACAGGATATCAGCTTTTGACCCTGGGAGCTGACCATCTGGGTGACAGGCGGTGCTCAGGAGACAAGGCACCACGTTTCTAAGCGAAGCACCACAGGGGTAGCTGAATAAGGGTTGGTATTAGCAGAATTTATGGGTCCTGAGAAGCCTGTGGAATAATCCGCCTCTGGCTTTGTTGTCAGCAAGGTATCTTGAACAGACGCAAATATCCCTCAATCAAAAAATTAAGGGCAAATGGTGAAGAAAAACATTTCTCTCATTCTCAAATGGAGAATAAATTTGGCATGCCGATGTATGAGCGGCCATCCTGCTCACTCTTTAAACGATTCATTTCACCGAATTGGAAGCTATGCAAAATATGCACTGGATTATCACCTGCTTAGCTATTGGAATCCTGGTCTGCTGATAAAAAGTTCAAGATGGAGCACAGGAAAACATTAATTGGATGATTCAAAAATTAAAGCCAGACTTGCCTTTTGGGTGTTTGGAATTCAGCATGCTTTGTTCTTCACTATTTTTATACTTATTTCTCTTCTTTGTTTCATACATCTTTCAGAGATATAGCCTTATAATATAGTTATACCTCTGTATTTTATTTTCAAATATTTCCTTTCCCTGATTTTTTAACTAGAACAATCACAGAGTTTAAAAATAAACAATTCGAGGTCTCATCACCAGGCACAAACAATTCGTTAATAATTAAAGTCATCCATCAGGCAGTATGTGTGGGCAGGATCAACAGGAACATACATTTTTTAAACCCCAAAGCAGAAAAAAAAAATCTAGAAATTAGAAAGTTCTAGAAAGGACTGGAAAGGGGCAGGAAATAGAACTGTTTGGCAAGTCAGGAAATGGTAGCTGCTCAGTAGAACTAACTGTTCATTAGTTTATGGGGAAACATTTTTGCTTGTTCATTTTGACTGAAGATGTTCTTAGTGAAACGTATGTCTCAAAATGACATGTTCTTTAACATCGATCGTTCCTGGCTCTGTAAGCAGTCTGGTATTTAGGGAAGGACTTCTACCCACATTGTCACATTCAACCTCACACCAGCCATGTGAAGTCTCACTTTTATTATCTCTAAGCCCACTTTCCTTGCTGGAGAAACTGAGACTTAAGATTCAAAAACAAAGCAGAGGGCTTCCCTGGTGGCGCAGTGGTTGAGAGTCCGCCTGCCGATGCAGGGGACACGGGTTCGTGCCCCGGTCCGGGAGGATCCCATGTGCCACGGAGCGGCTGGGCCCGTGAGCCGTGGCCGCTGAGCCTGCGCGTCCGCAGCCTGTGCTCCGCAACGGGAGGGGCCACAACAGTGAGAGGCCCGTGTACCGGTTTAAAAAAAAAAAAAAAAAAAAAAAGTAGAAAACTCCAGTTGGTACCCTGCGCCTGAAACAATGTATCCACCCATGTCGACTGAATGAATGAAGATGCTGGCATGGAGAAGGGACAGCTAGGCAGCCCAGCACAGAGGTCTGTCCTGGAATCGCTGTTTTTCACTGGCTGGGTTAGCAGCCTGGAGAAAGCCCTGCGGAAGCATCTCTCCCTACAAAACTGTGACCCCGTTGAGGGCAAGTTCACCTTGTCATCCCAGCAGCCCCATCAGGTCTTGGGGCAGAGTCAGGAAAACACGTGGAGTCAGTTGTCAAAGACGTATTTTCATCCTCTGGCTCAGAACATCTCTTTTAGTCCTGGCTGCCCCCAAAATGTCAGATTATGGATTACTGTACTTGCAGTTAGGTTGATTTGCTGATATATTTTCCTTAAGCACCCTTCCATGAAAGTTCCTATGAAGTAATAATAAATATAAGTAGTGTTTATTGAGCACCTACAATACATCATACCTTATTTCACCTGTATTATCTCATTTGAGTCTCCAGACAGCCTGGTGAGCGAGGCTCTCAGCCCCATGGCATGTGATACTTTTTGTTTACAAAGTATCGATTACTTAATTTTTTTCTGCTGATTGTACTCCAGCCTTGGGCCAGACAAATTAAAAAATCAAAATTAACCACAATGCAATGTCACTTATAACTCCGGAAAAGTATAAGACAAGGCTACTCCTTAGAAAATAATTGCCAGATAATTCTGTGGACAAGCGCAGAGCAGAGAGCAGCTGACATTTAGCCACAGGTGTGAGTGTTTCCTGGGACAAGCCGACGATAAAAGACATGGCCCCGTTGTCAACCACGCTGTCCTGATAACACGCACTGCTGAAGAGAGAGGTTCCAGGGACAGAGGTGCTCGGAGAGCTCACCAATGTCCCCGTTTCCTTGTCCTCCTGGGACACCATTAGCCCCACTTTCCAATTCTGGTCACTTCTAGGAGGGGACATGTGACCAGGTGGCCAATGGAATGGGTGTGGTGACAGTGGAGCATGGCACCTCTGTCTGGCTTCTCTGTGCCCTCCTCCCCCCTCCACCAGGCCCACAGGATGGAAGGTTCTGGATCCCGAAGCCTTCACTTTGGGAAGCAGCCTTCACTCCACCAGCCCGTACACATTTGTGACAAAAGTGGGAAACAAACATTTACAGTTTGAAGCTGCTGAGATCTGGGGTTTTCATTCATAGCAATTAGCCTACCCTGATGGCATTTGAGCAAGATTTGACTGCTCGGCCAGGAGGGAGGGCCCATCTGTGGTGAAAACTCTTCTAGGGCTACAGATCAGGAAGCAATGATAGACCCTGCTGAACTTTCACTGATGTTTTTATATTGTAACTCACCAAGACTATAGTAAGTGGCTCATGATGTTGTATGATTAATATCTGAATACACAGTAGCACCTATACTCTCATGATGTGGAGAATGTTTGGGTCTTGTTCTCTGCTATAACCCTAGTATGTATATGGTGCATAGTAGCCACTCAGTAAATGTTTGTTGAATGAATATGCGAACCGGATGTGTTCCCACCTACCATATTTTACTGGAAGGTCCCCATCACGCCAGGGGGGCTCCTTCGCAGACACTCCTGGTCCATTATCCTTTAAGTTGGACAGTTGCTTCAGTGGCAAAGTCTTTCCCCTGCTTCTTGGCCTAACTGGGCAGAGGGTCCCACAAGAGTTCTTGACAGGGGCTAGAGCTTGTCTGTCCTCTCTCCAGCTTAACAGGCTGAGGGGAAAATGAGAATCCTTCAGAATGAAAACAAAACTTTCTCTTCAAATCCTACTTTGGTGAAAAAATGAAATAATTCAAGAGGGAGAGTGTAGCTTGAATTGAGGAGGCTGATTCCTGAGTTCAGACCCCAAGCAGCAGGTGATATTCCTTCCCAGCCCCCTACACAATCTGGATGGGGGCCCAGACAACTCACAAAGCTGAGAAGAAGCTTCTGGGCACACTTGGAACAAGTGGGTGACAAGGAAGAAAGAAAGGAAGCCAAACAATATGTGTTGTTTTCGTGGCAGCGATTTTATTAATAGTAAATCTGTGTTCTGTGTACCAGTTGTGGCTATTGTCCTATGTTTATTCACAAATTACTTAACAGAGGAGCTATGTGGGGTCATAAGGAGGACCACTCAAGAAAAAAAAGTCTTTGAAAGCGGACAACAAATAAAAACACTGAACCGCATTACAATGGGGAAGCAGTGATTTGCCTGAGTTACCGACCTGCTAGAAGTACAGTGTGTCCTGGAGCTGACACTTTCCCAGGCGTCCCTCCCAAGAACGGCTCTGTGCGGGGCCAGGTGTGCCCACGAAGGGAGCTACCTGGTGATGCTCAAGGAATCCTGATTTTTCAGAAATCTTAACTCTTTCCCGAAGAGCATGAAAATGTTTCCTATGTCGGATGGAGAGCAGGAATTCTTCCACTGGATGTAATAGATGAAAACCGAGTTTCCTGTGCCCACCTCTGGGTTCAGGTCTTGGAGAAAAGTACACTCAAGCACCCCAAAGATGGTGCCGAGCCAGTCCTATGAGAGGAGACGAGCATCACCCTCCGTGTAGAACAGCCGTGGCATTTCAACGGTACACTTTCAAGGGAGCTGGTAGGTACGGCTGATTCTTATCCTCACAACAGCACAAAGTCTCCATCGGTGGTTCAGGTCACTGAAACCACAAAATGAAGTGAAATTCATGGTCCGAGTTTGGTCCCCAGAGATGAGATAAGCACGGTGGTTTTGTTGGTTCAAACTTCAGGCGGGTTTTTGTTGAACCAATCTGCACCAATCTACTTTTGGAGAAAGCAGGAGACAGACACATTGAAGAGATGGTTCTGCACAATCCGAGAAGTCCAGCCTTGTCACCTTGAACGGTGTCTGGTGCCGAGTTACTGCTGCCATGGCTGGAGCAAACCACCTCGTCCCCATTAAAAGGGGCTTATCCTCGGGGTTCACCTCACCACCGCATCAGCTGTGGGTCTTTGCTTAAAGACTTACAGGCAAAGTACTTACAGTTCCCAGGCCAGTGACATTTGCAGCTCACCGTAATTTATTGAATATCGTCCAAAGAGCAAACACAGGGTTTATCCTGGAGGCGCTCTAGTTGGGTTGTAAATGTTTGCCATTTACCAAGAACAGAAGAAAAGAGTGTGACAGGAACATCGATGGAGACTGAGTGAGAGCGAGGGAGGGATTCAGAGATGCAAAGGTCCAGAAGGGAAACAGAGGGAGGGCTCGGCTCTCATGAGTGTGTGGAACCTCGTGACGATGCTGCCGCTGTCGTGGTCACGTCTGGATTTGCTGCTCGTTCACTCTCGACTCCCTTTGCTCAACGGAGGCTCAGCTAAGAACACTCACACTTTGCCAAGTTTCCTCGGCAGCTTCCTCTTTCCTCTCTCTGGGCTTACCTGAGAGCCTGGCTCAGAGTGGGACTTGTTTCTCTCTCCCTAAGGAGAAGTTAGGAATGTTCTGCTTTACTCATCCCATAACCAGAAGATCCAACACGGAATCAAGGTTCCTGGGGGGAGGGGTAGGAAGAGTGACTGAGTTTATCTCCATGTATAAACGAGGTCAATCATTTGATGAAGTTAAAAAGGAACATCCAGATTCAACGTCATTAGCTATTAGGGAAAAGCAAGTTAAAACTGCAGTGAGGCATCACTACACACCTATCCGAATGTCAAAATGAAATCGCAGTGATGACAGCAAATGCTGGCACGGACTCTGAGCTAACAAATCACTCATACGTTGCAGGTGTGACTTGAAAATGTCACGGCCGTTCTGGAAATCAGTCTGGCAATTTCTTAAGAAGTAAACACGCAATTACCATTCAATTCAGCAGTTGGACTCCTGGCCAGAGAAATGAAGAACTGCACACAAATACGTGTAGCACATTCATTTGCAATAGCACAAAACTAGAAACGACCCTGTTGTCCTTCAATAGGTGAATGGTCAAAGTATGTATATAGAATACTGCTCAGCAATAAAACACGATGAGGTGGGTGGATCTCAAGGGGATCTGCTGAGTGAAGGAAGCCCACCTCGGGTTGCATATGAGGTTGCATAGGATTCCCTTTGTTTAATATTCTTGAAATTACAAAATTGTAGAGATGGAGAAAGGAGTAAGGCTTTCCAGGGGTTAGAGAGAGTCCAGAGTGTGTGGTGAGCCAAGGGAGCCTAGAACAGTCTGGCATCCTAACGGCGGTGATGGCTGGTTACGCAATCTACGCATGGATACAGTGGCTTAGAACACTATACACACACAGAGAAAAGAGTGCATGTAAAAGTGATGGTACCTAAGAAGGCTCTATGGATCATACCCATGTCCATTTTCTGATTTTAATGTTGTATTATACTATAGTTATATAATTTGTAGCCATTGGAGGGAATGAGGTGAAGGGTACCTGAGAACTTTCTATCCATTTTGTAATCACCTGTGAATCTGTAATATTTAAAGCTGAAATGAAAGAAAGAAAGAAAGAAAGAAAGAAAGAAAGAAAGAAAGAAAGAAAGAAAGAAAGAAAGAAAGAAAGAAAGGAAAGAAAGGAAAGGAAAGAAAGAAGAAAGGAAGAAAGAAAGAAAAAAGGAAGAAAGAAAGAGAGAGAAAGAAAGAAAGAAAGAAAGGAAGGAAGAAAGAAAGAAAGGAAGAAAGAGCAAAGGAAGAAAGAAAGAAAAAAGGAAGAAAGAAAGAAAGAAAAAGAGAGAGACGAGGAGAAAGAGGAGGAGGAGGGGAGACCAAGGGGCGATGCACTAAATGGCCACTAGGTCCAGGTGCTCACTGGGATGGGCCTGTGATGATATGGGACATCAGCATGTGCGCTGAGACCCCATTACTTACCAGGGGTCAACGGCCCCCAGTTTGTTCACTACATGGCAATTACCGAGAAAAGTTTATATGCTATAATCACAAAAACAGGTTATCGATGAACAAAGCATCAGTAGAACAGATATTTCTTTGCTTCTTGCTGGGGAGAAGGATTTTTATCAAGAATTATTCAGCTTAAAATTGTTCTTATTTCAATTAATAGCATAATTTAAAATGTTTTAAATACCGATGAGTGACATGAACTCGTGTGAACATGTCATGGTGACCAGAGTGGTATTTAGAGGCAGAGGGGATGTTGTCTGTAACCAACTCACAAGCTGCCTTTTGCTAACCTGGCAGCCGGGTGACGATGCCACCTACCAAGTTGTTTCACTCATTTCAGGGGCTGAAGGTAGAAAGAGTTTAGAAAAGATCAGAGGTCCTTGCCCTTCACAGCTACTTTCTTTCCTGCTCTTATAATAATTTCAGAAGAAAATATATTGATATTTGGGTCAGAGTTTTGAAAATGTTATAGTTACAGAGACTCAAAATCTTGTACTGCTGGCTATGACCCACATGTGTTGTCATGAAGTCAACGTAGAGAGCTGCAACCAGTGCTTTTTTTTAAAAAAAAAAATGAGATTAAATTGACTAAAATAGAAAATATTAAAGATCTTGGCTTATACTAGAGATAAGGAGTGTTTTGTGAAACTTTTAAATTAGGGGTTTGTGTGTGTGCACGCGTGCACATGCACTGAGTAGTGATGTGAAAAAAATTAAAAATAATTATAAAGTATATATTGCAGAAAATATACATATGTTTAAGAAGCAGATTGACTTCTCCCACATTTTTAATTTACCGAATTCTGCTTCTGCATTTAAATTTACTGAGACCCAACATGCCTGTGTTAACATATTAAATATTGAGTTTGAAGATCCTTGTGAAAGTTAAATGTGGTGAGTTTATAAAAGGACTCTGTAAACTCTAAAGCTTTGCCCAGATGCAAGGGCTTCTGCTACTGATACTCTTGGAAAACTGAGAATGTTCTAAAGGGCATCACTTTTCAGCACTCAGTGCTTTGTCCATTTTGGGCCTAAGAAGGAAAGCATCTCAGCAGCACAGTTCGAAAACCAAGTTCTAACTTCCCACCACGTTACAATGGGCGCAGCCCCCGGCTGGTTGTTTATTGTTTTGTGGACCAGTCCTGTCAATTTCCAGGCGGAGTCACAATTTTCCAGGCTGTTCCTCCTGCTGCCAGCAGAGCCTGTCCTGCAGGAAGCACCCAGGTTTGCTCTGGGAGATTTACATTTGCCTGGTCGTCTCCATTGCTCTGGCATCCTCAGCCAGCAGGGGCTGGGGTCAAGGGCACAACGGCAGCCATGGGAGGACATCTTAGTCGGATGAGCCCCCCCCCCCCCCATCTGCAGTGATATCTGTATGGCCGCACGTCCTGAGATTCTGGATGAAGCCTCCGTGGGGAGTGCCGGCTGCCCAGGGAGATCTCAGGTGTCCGATCTGACGGGGTGACAGCCCACGTTTGGCCAGCACTCTGAGAGGCTTCAACTCTCCCTCCCTCCTACGCCGCTAGAGGGTGATGTGATGAGGCATCTCCCGTTTGACAGATGGGAAGACTAAGGCCCAGAGGGACCAAGACAGTTCCTTTCATCACAGAATCAGTACATGATCACCTTTAAATTCAAAGCCAAATATTCTCCCTACACGCCCTACTCCACTTCCCCACCAGTGATCCTGGCACCTTGTGAATGTTATATCGCAGGACACTGATTTGTCGACCTGGCGACTGAAGGCTCCTGGACACTGAAAGCCTAAAGGTGTGATCACGGCCATGACCTCTTAAGAAAGCTAAGGATTTAATTTCCCATTATTTTCAAGAGACTCCAGGTTCACATCTATGACATTATTCATGTAAGACATCCCAAGGCGATAGGTAGGGTGCGTGCCAGACCCATTTTATTTTTTTTATTTTTTGCAGTGCGCGGGCCTCTCACTGCTGTGGCCTCTCCCGTCGCGGAGCACAGGCTCCGGACGCGCAGGCTCAGCGGCCACGGCTCACGGGCCCAGCCGCTCCGCGGCACGTGGGATCCTCCCGGACCGGGGCACGAACCCGCGTCCCCTGCGTCGGCAGGAGGACTCTCAACCGCCGCGCCACCGGGGAAGCCCCAGAGCCATTTTAAAAATGAGAGAAATAAGCATGAAAAGATGACGTGTTCAAGGTCACAGGGCAAATTGCCCAAAGCCATGACCCAGGCTGCTGGACCCACTGAACCAGGCAAGAGGGCCCGAGAGGGCTTGAGAAACTTCCTCAGATCGAAAATGAACGATGGGGCTTTTACTCACTGCTCCCTGCAGGTCCGGGGAGCACGTTTTTGGAGAAGTAAAGCACTCATGTCATTAAAAAAATTATATATGACAAAAGATGTTGTATCTCAGTCTTCTGGTTACCAGTAACCAACATGTCCTCTTTAATGCCTGTCTGGCTTTTGCTTTTACAAGGGATGCCATGTTGATGAGCTAGAGACATAGGATAAAATCTACACTTTTATTTTAAATTAATATGGTGACGTTCTGTTTGGTGGACGGGGCGTGTACGGCCATCACGGACTCTGTCTTGTGTTCATGCATATGTGAGCCCTAATGGCCTCCTGTTGCCTGGGACACGAGCCTGTGTCTTCAGGTTTTATGGAAACCAAGTATTCCACCAAAGCTGAGAAGTAGGACAGAAGGCTCTCGATCGAACGTCCAGTGGGTATTTCCTGAGCACCTACTTCCGGGGACCCCTTAGGTTTTTCCCAGGAGGATTCACACCAACGTGACCCATCTCCACTTGCTGCTGCACCACAGGGCTGTGTCCCTGTTCATGCATTTGGGGGGATGCAACAGTTTTGCTGACCATGGTCCCATCTGAATAATAGCTAATAATAGTACTGCAAGGTCATGGAGGTTTTCTTGGGAAGCAGATATAAAATGCTCTGGCCCTTTGCCATGCAAAGCTAAACTGATTTTCTCTCATGTAGATATGCTCATTCCAACCCAGAAGCTCTTTTTGTGCAATAACATTTCCTTGTAGTGGATTAAATTTAAGAAGATGAAAGCACCCCTCATTTATTTTTCATGTTGATCCATTGCGGATGAAAGCCTCCTTGAAAGAAAACTCGCTAATACGTGTCCCCTCGCAGATTTCGATAGAGGCCATGACAGCCTATGGTCCCCCAGAGCTTTGGGGTCCTAGATTGTGCCTCTAATGAGGGGTCGGACGCCATGGGCAGCACTGGCCCACCCAGGGCTCTCAGCTCTCTTACCGGACAGAGGTGCTCAGAGCAGCCACGTGTCCCAACGCCAAGGAAACGTACACATCAAGTTGCCGGGTGCACCTGGGTGCTCTTGGCCTTGTGGGCTGCAATTCACCATCTGATATCCACCCTTGAGATGTGTTTTCCAAACTTCACAACAAAACTTCAAGAAAAAACTATTAGCTGCAAATTTGATATTCCGGTGGAAGCCGAGAATTATTTTTCAGGACAGAGGGCTCAATTTCCCACTCTCAGGTGTATGATTAAAATCAATTAAATCACTCTTCCAATGTCAGCCGCAAGATTCTCCTGACAAATGAAATTATGCGAGGAAAGTGTTCTCTGCACTCTTCAGCCCTTCTCAGCCGCGCTCTCACCGCAGAGGAGATCAAAATGCTCAGCTCGGGGATTTCGGAGATATTTTCCATAAGAACAGGAGCAATCCCTGGACCCCTATGTAAGTCGACGTGGAGGTCTCTGGTGACCAGATTTGATGGCCTCTGTACATGGAGATAGATTCACAACTAACGAACAGGAAACGCAGGACTGCGGGAAATTTAACCATTTGGGGGCTGAGCCAGGCTTCCTTACATAAATTAATGTTTTCTTGGCAGGAATATGAACGGGCCCTTCAAATTCAGGATGTAACCTTTGCATGTCTCTTTTTATGCATCAGACAGTCCTGGGTGCATTTTTCCTAGTGAAGAAGCTCTGTCTTATTGGCCCCTGGAGGTTGCTGCTGGATTTTAAGCCAACACAGGAGCACAGCCATGCTTCCATCCTTGCAGAGGGTCTGGAGCTTCGGCACAATGCAGCCAGCACTCGCCCCGAAAAATCAAGCCAGAGAGCTCTTTTCCAGGGAATATAAAGTAGGATATTCCCATGGACGTCCGTAGTTGCGGGACCAAAATTTCTCATTGATGGATGTGCTCACATGTGGCTCACGCTACCTTCAGCAAATTATTTACCTCTTAATTTGTTAAAACATATGGGCTTAGGTGTAACTTTTGCCCAAGAGACGCTCGTCGATATTATATGCTCAACTGGTTTGACTTTTTTTCCCCCACAGAGGATTGAGCAAATGTTTGCCACATTCTGGAAGTTTCCTCCCCTCCCTCCCTCCTTCCCTCTCTCCCTGCCCCATCTCACGGGTGAAAGCCGTGCCCCGTGATGTCTTTTGTCCCTCCTCTCTGTGTTTGAGTCCAGGACATCACAGGGGAGCAGGATTCCGAGGATGGGCCGCCAAGTCCCCGAATGTCTGGATGACCGGGTCCTGTGCCGCCCCCTATCCACCCCCAGCTGCCCGAGCTTCCTCTCTCTCCTCCAGTCTGAACTCGTCCTTCACACCGAGCCCAGCCCAGCCATGTCCCAACAGGTCACTGCCCCATCTCACACCATGAGCATTTCCAGGACTTTGTGCAGGAGGCCATATCCTGCAATGCTGTCCCAAGGCCGTCCTCACGAACCCTCTCCTTGCCCATCAGCTGCCTACCCGCTCCCCACACACTCTGCTCTCATACAGTCCCCACGTGTCTACTGCTGTTCTCACCCTGGTCCTCTGCCATCACCCTTCAGTCTGGAACACCCGCCTTCTGGTCCGTCTCGAGAACTCTTGGCCTTTTCAAGAGAAGATCCACGTGTGACGTGGAGATGTGAGGCTAAGAGGGCAGGCTCTGGGGAAAGCCTGGGTGTGAATTTCACCTCTAAAACTCACTGTAAGTGACTTGGCCATTCCTAAGACTTCATCTCATGGGAATCACGGTGATGGCGGTATGTCTACCCACTGGTTGTGAAGATGAAATGAGACCATCTGTGAGGGGCTCAGCACAGGGTCCACTGTACGGGTTGGGTAACTTCTCAAAACTTCTGAAGTCTGCACATGCCACGCCCCCGAGCAGTTGGGCACTTCCTCTTTGGCACAAGTTTTCACAGAGCTCCATGGCACATCTCTCTTACCTGGAAGGTTTCGGAAGGCAGGGGCCTTTGCTGTATGCATATTTTTTTTTTTTTTTGCGGTACGCGGGCCTCTCACTGTCGTGGCCTCTCCCGTTGCGGAGCACAGGCTCCGGACGCGCAGGCTCAGCGGCCATGGCTCACGGGCTTAGTTGCTCCGCGGCATGTGGGATCTTCCCGGACCGGGGCACGAACCCGTGTCCCCTGCATCGGCAGGCGGATTCTCAACCACTGCGCCACCAGGGAAGCCGTGTATGCATATTTTTTAAACAGTATCGAGCAGTTCCTGGCACCTGGTGAGTGTCAGTAAGAGCTTCCTATTGAGGAAAATAAATAAATAAACGTTAAATTTTCTGACATTTCCGAACTTTATTATGAAATAAGAATAGTTGGGCTTCCCTGGTGGCACAGCGGTTGAGAATCCACCTTCCAAGAAAGGGGACAGGGGTTTGAGCCCTGGTCCGGGAAGATCCCACATGCCGCGGAGCAACTAAGCCCGTGCGCCACAACCACTGAGGCCTGTGTGCCTAGAGTCCGTGCTCCACAACCAGAGAAGCCGCCGCAATGAGAAGCCCATGCACCACAACAAAGAATAGCCCCCGCTCTCCGCAACCAGAGAAAAGCCCACCATGCATAGCAACGAAGACCCAATGCAGCCAAAGAAAAAAGAAAAAAAACAAAAAAAGACTAGTCAAATGTCCCTCAGATTCCTCCACTTTAGATCTGAGCATTTTAAGAATATTTCCTCCAGTAGAACCCCAGCTGACAGGTCACATTCCAGTCCTCGCCATTCACCGCAGCTGTTGAGTGAGGGGTAGACCCCCTCCACAGAGGACAAGGTCACTGGCCCCAGGCTGGGCAGAGTCCGGAGACTATCAGCGTCTTCTTTGCTGGGCAGGCTGGGGCCATGGTAAGGGCGATGACCGGTTTCTCCTGCACCAAGGCCAGTCATAACAAAGTCCTGTGACTCATCCTCCAAATACGTTCGGAATCCATCTGTTTTTATCCACTTTAGCTGCCAACGCCAAGGCTCAGCCTCCTTCCCCCACCCCCTTTGTCTCCACAGGATTGTATCAAGACCCCCCAGCCAGCTTCTCACTTCCCATTTTTGCCACACTGGCCCTTGCGATAGCCCACTCTCCCCGGAAGCCTCTCTCCCCTGCTAAATCCCGTGATAGGTCTGCATCCCTTTCGTAATGAAATCCAAAAGCCTTATCCTGGCTCAAAAAATTGTTTCATTGGGCTTCCCTGGTGGCGCAGTGGTTGCGAGTCCGCCTGCCGATGCAGGGGACGCGGGTTCGTGCCCCGGTCCGGGAAGATCCCACGTGCCGCCGAGCGGCTGGGCCCGTGAGCCATGGCCGCTGAGCCTGCGCGTCCGGAGCCTGTGCTCCGCAACGGGAGAGGAATTGTTTCATCAACAGTGAATTTGAACATCTTTTCACCTTCTTATTTGTACATTTGCATTTCTTCTACTGTGTACTTAACTTTGTATATATATGAGGATCGTTTTTCAACTTGGAAATTTGTGCGCTGTAAACAGTTTTAAGGAGCTCTTTATATAGGAATTATGTTAGTCTTTCTTGGTCATCTGCCTTTGGCCTTTCCACAGAGTCAAAGAGTTTTTAGTTTTTTATTGTTATGTAGTTATTATATTACTGTCTGTTTTCTGCCAGTAGCTAAATATTTAGAAAGTCTTCAGATGCCTTGATATTGTGAAAATATTTCCTGCTTTTATAGTTTTTCTGTTGATGATTTTATATATATATAATATATGTTAATCTTAGTTAAGTAGTTTTCATAACAGGATTTATTAAATAAACTATTCTTTACCTGTTGATTTAAAATTCCTTTGTCCTTTTCAAATTCTGTATTTCCCTCTGTATCTAGTTTTTAGTCTAAACCATTGATGCATCTGTTGCTTCTAGCCCTGTGTACCACATTGTTAATGATCACATCTCAATAATTGGTTTTAATGTTCTCCATTAATGTTTCTTCCCTTTAAAAATGTTATAAGATTCTTCTGTGTCTATGTTATCAGGTGAATTTTAGAATAATTTTATGTAGTTCCCCACCCCCCCAGAATAACTTTCCTAGAAAAGAATATTATTCAATAATTAAAGGAATAAATATTGATACAACTACACATGGATAAATCTCAGAGTAATTACCCTGCATGAAAGAAGGCAGACCAAACAAAAAAAAAAGAGAGAGAGAGGAGTATATTCTATATGATTCTATTTATGTAAACGTCAGGAAATACAAACTAATATAGAGTGAAAGAAAGCAGACAGTGGTTTCCTTGGGGATGCAGTGCTGTGGGGAGAGAGACCGATTGCAAACGGACACTGGGAAACTTTGGGGGGTAGCGAATATGTGCATTATCTTGATTGCGATGTGAACATTTTTCATATATGTGAAAACTTACCATCTTTAAATATATGCAGTTTATTGTATATCAATTGTACCTCAGCAAAACTCTTTTTTAAAAGAGATGGTGGACCTAGAAAAAAAAAAATCAAACGAGGAGAATTGATATCCTTACAGTAGTAAGTCCTTTCATGCGAGACTTTCATCCTAACTCTCTACCTGCTCATGACTTCATTTACACTAGCAGGTTCACAGTTTTTAAACACGGGCTTGCACCTTTCTTATTAACTTTATTTTATGGTGCTAGATTTATTTTTAATTGTAAATAGATTCTTTTTATTATTTCATTTTCTACTGATTATTACAGATGCAGGAGAAAGTGCATTTGAATTATTTAAAAAGTTTACAATGTATGCATTCTCCTTGCTAAAAAAATAAATAAAATAAAATAAAGAAGAAAATCTTACCACTTAGTTTTATAACCGAAGCCACTCATTTGATTTTTTTTTTTAATGGGCATAAGTTAAATACATTTTAATAGGACCTTTTCCATATTCTTTTTTTTAATAGGTTATACTCCACTTATAGTTATTATAAATATTGGCTATATTCCCTGTATTGTAAAACATATCCTTGTAGCTTATTTTATACCTAATACTTTGTACCTCTTACCCCTTACCCCTAGATTGCACTTCTCCCCTCCCTCTCCCCACTGGTAATCACTAGTTTGTTCCTTATGAGCGTGAGTCTGTTGAAGCCATTATTTTAAAATGTTGGTTTTATAATCAATCCCCTTATTGAACACCCTTATTTGTTCCAGTTATTTTCCCAGTAGATTATTTCTATTTTGCTGGTGAGTAAACTCTTAGCAAAGGACCATGGTATATGCCCATAATGGTCATTTTGTCTCCTCCTTCCAAGAGATTATGTTTCTTAGGTCAACCCTTACACTTTGTTCTATGGCCATGACTAGAATTTTCTGAAAGTGTTTAACTTAAGTGGAGAAAATGCACATCCTTAATCTGTTCTTAATTTTAATAGAAATGCCTCAAATCTTTCACACTACATACTTGATCAATTACAGAGCTAAGATGTTCTTAAACACCAAGGAATTATGAATTTAATCCTACTAATCTGCCTTGATATTGGGATTAGATGCTGATTTTTTTTCTGATATTTCTTAGATATCTAAAATAATTATGACTTTTTTGTTTTCCTTGATCTGTTGATATGATAAATTATGCTAATAAATTCTATAACAGTAGTAACTCATTCTTTGCTAGGAGGATATTATTCTATTAGTATTATTCTACTAGTATAGTATTAGAAAGTATGTATTAAGATATTACTATTATTCTACTAGTATACTTTTTTTTTAGGATTTTTATACCTATGATCAAAAGTAAAAGTGGTCAATAGTTTTATTTCTCTGTGTGTGTGTGTGTGTGTGTGTGTGTGTGTGTGTGTGTGTTTGTGTGTGTGTGTGATCTTTTTGGATTTGGATATAAGAGTTTAATCTTATAAAATGAATCTAGAAGTTGTTCATTTCTCCTAAGTTCTGCAACATTTGATGTAACATGGGCAGGGGTGACATGCGTGTTCATAGAACAGACCCAGGCCAGTCAGACCCAGAACATGTCTGAGCTGGAACAGGGTGGGGAGCTGTGAGAGTTACGGTGGTCCTGGAGGCCTTAATTGCTGGATTATGGGGATCCCCAGGGATCCCTGGGAAGGGGCCAGGGCTTTGGGATGTGAAGAGGCATGGGGGCCGTGGAGTCAAGCTGGAGATTCTATCAGCTGGCAAGAAGTATTTTAACAACAATGCACAGGCTGAATGTGAGATAAATTTTTTTTTTCAATTTCTTTCATTATTATGAGACTATTCAGTTTTTGTTAATTCATATTTTTCCCCAAATACATTATTTCGTTGAGATTATCAAATATTTTAGGATGAATCTGTGCACAACAACCTTTTATAATTTATTAAAATTGCCACGGTGCCTATTTGTTTACATTTTTGCCCTTTCTTTTCTTATAATACTACCCAGGATTCTGTCTATTTTGTGAGGTTTTTAAAAAATGCTTCTCACACCAGCCCTTTGACTTACCAGTTACATCTTTTTGTTTTCTGAATTATTCATATCTTCTCTTATCTTTTTGATTGTTTCTGCCGTTCTAATTATGAACACAGAGCACAGTGCCGAGAATAATATAATGCATATGCCTGTGAAAGTGCCACTCAGATGTTAATAAATGCAAACTTTTTGCCATATTCACTTCCAATCTTATTTTCCCATAAAGTAAACCTTTCTACATATAGTTAAAGCCATCCTTATCATCACTACTACCCTTGTTCATCGTAAGGGTAATTATACCCTTGAAAGAGCTGGGTATCCATTCATCCTAGTCAGATTTATATACATATTCATGTATATCCATTGACAATAAACACGTTTGTTTTTGAAGTCTGCATAAATGACAAGATACCCCGAAGATTCTTCTCCAACTTGGCTTTTTCACTTAGTATGATTTCCAGATTTATACATGTAGCTTTAGTTCACTTTAACTGGCATGTTATTCTATTATATAACTACATGATAATCAATGTATCTATTTCTCTATAGAGAGTTTGGAAATTGGTTTCAGTTTTTAGTTCTTGGAAACATTGCTGAAATTAGCGTGCTTTGTAAAAAAGTCCTATGCACAGGTGTGAGGAAGTCTCTAGGATACATACCTGGGAGGAGAACTGCTGGATTGGAAATTAGGCTCATCTTCATCAGACGTGGATGTTGCCAAACCACTCCAGAGTATGATTGATAAGACTTCCATTTGCACCAGTTCTTAGACAGAGGGAGGCCATATGACTTCTTGTCCACACCAGGACCCTTTGGGTAGTGAGAGCTGTCTCTGGAGGATTATGCCAGATAAGATGTGTAAAGCCGGGTGGTCCAAGGCAAGCCAGGACACATGACCGACCACTGACCTCAGGGCTCCCATCTCTCCACATCTGCGCTAACGCCATCACCCGAAGTGAAGCTTTAACTCTGCCATCTCATGGGTGTGGTGCACTGTCGCCTTGCTTCATCCATTGGCATTTCCTTGATTACTGTGAGGCTGAGCGGGTTTTGTCATTTTTGCACCAACACTGTCCACTCCTTGAATGCCCAGCCCTGCCCTCTGTGCTGGAGGTCGGGGAGTGAGTAGTGGAAACAGGACTCTGTCCTCCTGGAGCTCACATTCTACTGGGGGACGGATTTTATCCTTCCCTCTTTACCTGTTATTATCAGATTCCAAGCAGTGGTAAGCATTTAAAGTATAGCCCTGTTGCCTATGGGTGTAGATAGAGGTGATGGGGCTGAAGGCGTCCTCGGAGAGTTTCCTGTCACTGGGATGGCTTCTCTGAGAAAGAATGAGTGAAGCCAAAGTCTTGGGAAGAGTGTTTCAGAGTCTAGGGCCCCAAAGAGCTTTTTGTATCTGAGGAAAAGGGTAGGAAGTGATTTTGGAGAGGAAGCCAGAGGCCAGGTCCTGTAGATTCTTCGTTTTGCTGGGAAATGTTTTTCCCGCAAGGGTGACTAGACAAGTTGGAGCGTTTTAAACAGAGACCCGTACTATACCACATGTTGATTTTTATAGTGCTCTGGGGATGGGTGGAAAGAGGAATGCTGGGTAAGAATTTCCTGAGTCCTGGAGGGAGATGTCTGTGGACCAGATTCCAGATTCCGTGGTAGCGAAGAAAGTCAAGTTGTGAGAACTAGTCCAATTTTGATTATATTTCAGAGGCTGAACTAATAGTATTTGCTGAAGAAGTCAACGTGGAATGTGAGGAATCAAGAATGACTGTGAAATTTTTGACATGGGCGCCCGGGAAAGGATCCTCTTGTGAATTGTCTGTTCACAACCTTCGTCTGCTTTTCTCTTAGGTTTCAGTAATTTTCTTGTGAATTTTGCAAGTTTTTCTATCAGTGTTTAATGGTCATCATTTATCAGTTAAATGGTGCAGATGTTTTCTAGTCTGTGAGAAATCTTTTCACTTTATATGTAGATAAATTTATGGTCTGGGATTTTTTGTGTTTTCTTGAATATCTAAAAGATGAAAATAGAAGGAAATCTCCAAGGTCTTGGGTTTGTTCTTGACATATAGATCTTGAGTCCATCTGGAATTTAGGTGTACATAAGACATAATGTAGGGATCAAACTTTTTTTCTATGAGGATAATCATTAGGTTTAGTACCATTTATTTAAAAAATCCATCATTTCCCTCAAATGTAATGCTTTTACTGTCATATATTACACAGTAAATAGTAGTCATATATGGATATTCTTAGGGACTTTCTATCTTATTCCATGAATCCATTTTTCCATTTTTGTACAAAAAATAAACCCTGATATCTTGTAGATGTCCCTAAATGCTTTTCCAAAATTTTCTTGGCCCTTGACCCTTGACATACTAGTTAAAAATTTTAATGGACAGCAAGTTTCCAGGGAAAACCACTCTTGGGATTTTTATTGAAATTGAATTGCTTATTTATTAACTCAGTTTTTTGATTAACTGAGAAATGATTATCTTTCTGGTACTGAGTCTTTAGTTCTATGAACTTTCTACCTGTCCACTTATTTAGGTCTAAATTCTTCAGTATAGTTTTACATTTTTTCCATAAATGTCTCACATATCTTAGATTTAGATTAGTTAATTTATAGATTTTGGCTATTGTAAAATAAATCTTATTGTATCTTATTTATAAGTACTTTTTGCAGGAATATGGGAATGTTAATTTGGGGGGATAAAAATTTGATTCATGTAACCTTCTGGAATCTCCTATTAGTTTTCATAGTGGCTCTGCACTGGTCAGGGTCTTTATTGCTTAATAAAAGTGGTGATAGATGGGCCTCATTTACTGTTTTTGATTTTCTAATCTAGAAGGATCTACTGCTTCCAATGTGTCTTACTCTTAAGTGTAACGGTTGCTGTAGAATTTTTTGCTAGTTAGGTTGAGAAATGTATCTTCACAGTTTGCTAAGAGTTTTGATTAAAATGTGTGTTGGATGTTATTATTTTTTTTTTCTAATTGTAGGGAGTTGATCATAAGAGTTTTTCTCCTCAAATCTGTTAATTTAGCAAACTACCTTAATATATTGTTTTTAGTATTAAATCATCTTTACACGTGTGGAATTAAACCCTTATTAGATCATAATGAGCTTTTTTTATTTTTTATTTTTTTGGTACACGGGCCTCTCACTGTTGTGGCCTCTCCCGTTGCGGAGCACAGGCTCCGGACGCGCAGGCTCAGCGGCCACGGCTCACGGGCCCAGCCGCTCCACGGCACGTGGGATCCTCCCGGACCGGGGCACGAACCCGCGTCCCCTGCATCGGCAGGCGGACTCTCAACCACTGCGCCACCAGGGAAGCCCTCATAATGAGCTTTTAAGAAACAGTTCTTTATACTCTTTTACTTTCTTCTGCTAATTTATTTTTAGTATTTTAAAATCTGTATTTACTTATTTATTTATTTTAGTGATAGTCTTTTTTTTAAAATTTATATATTTATTTATTTCTTGGCTGCGTTCGGTCTTCGTTGCTGCTTGCAGGCTTTCTCTAGTTGCAGAGAGTGGGGGCCACTTTTCATTGCAGTGCGCGAGTTTCTCATTGTAGTGGCTTCTCTTGTTGCAGAGCACGGGCTCTCGGTGCGTGTGCTTCAGTAGTTGTGACTCACGGGCTCAGTTATTGTGGTTCATGGGCTCTAGAGCACAGGCTCAGTAGTTCTGGTGCACGGGCTTGGTGGCTCGTGGCATGTGAGATCTTCTGGGACCAGGGCTCAAACCCATGTCCCCTGTATTGGCAGGTGGATTCTTAACCACTGTGCCACCAGGGAAGTCCCTAAAATCTGTATTTATAAGCAACTGAAGTCCAAGCTTCTCCTTTATTGTGTAATTCTCGTCCTACTTTTTAAAATTTATTTTTATTTTTTTTGTGATACACAGGCCTCTCACTGTTGTGGCCTCTCCCGTTGAGGAGCACAGGCTCCGGAAGCACAGGCTCAGTGACCTTGGGTCACGGGCCCAGCCGCTCTGCGGCATGTGGGATCCTCCCGGACCGGGGCACGAACCCGTGTCCCATGCCTCGGCAGGCGGACTCTCAACCGCTGCGCCACCAGGGAATCCCTCTGGTCCTACTTTTGTTATCAGTTTAATTCTTGTGTTATGAGAATTCCTGTCTGAGTTGTTATCTGAGATCAACATTTATGCTGTCTGAGACAGTGAATGAGATTTTCCTTGATGTTTTTGGTAAAATTCAAAGTCACCTGCGAAACAGCCTGGGCCAGATGATGATGTGTTGGAGGTAGATTTTTAATATTTAATTTAATTTACTTAATGATTATAGATCATTCAGAGTTTCTATTTATCCTTATGTCTATTTTGAAAATTCTAACGTTCCTACAGAAATATCCATGTTGTCTAAGTTTCCTAATGTACTGGTAGAAAGTTTCCACAATAATCACTTCATTTCTTGTAGTCCCACACAAGTACATAAAGTTTGTACAACATAAAGATGAAGCTCTTAAAAAGCCGTGTAACTATCACCAAGTCTCAAGAAAACAAAATATTTCCAGTTCCCCAGAGCTCCCAATTATGCCTTCTTAACCACAATCTTTTTCCTCTAGAGGTAACCACCATTGTGATCATTATGAAAATTATCTCCTTGATTTTCTTTATGGTTTTATAACTTACAAATATATTGATAAAGCATATAGAGTGAAGATTTCTGCGTTTTTGAACTTTAATAAATGGAATGTGCTTTATGTATTCTATTGTATCTACTTTTACTCAACATTGTTTAAAAATATCATCTTGGTTAATGTACATAGCTGTAATTTGTCAATTTTCATTGAGGGGTAGCATTCCATCGTATGCATATATCACAATTTATTTATCCCTTTTACTACTGATGAATATTTGGATTATATCAACTGTTTGCCAATGACTAATAATTTGGCTATACACAGTCTTGCAAACATCGGCAGACCTAGAGCACACTGTTGCATGTTAGGAAATGCATACCTTCAACTAGATTGGGTGGTGCAGAAGAGGTTTTTCCAAGTACTTGTACTGGTCACACTCCCACCAACAGAGTGCAGCACACTTCACTGCTTCACACAACATGGTATTGTTGACTCCTTACCTTCTGTCAGTCTGATGTATGTGAACAGAAATCTAATTATGATTTTCATTTGCATTTCCAAAATTGCTAATAAAATTTGTTACCTTTATGTATTTTATCGCCTATTTGGATTTCCTCTTCCGTGAAATATCTATCCAAGTCCTTTGCCCATGTTTGTATGGGGTTGTTTATTTTTCCTTTATTGATTGATAGAAGTTCCTTATGCATCAGAGATACCAGAACTTTTTGGTTACAGGTGTTACATACATCATCTACATTCTGTGCTTTGTCTTCTCATTTTCTTTATGGTACTTTTTTTTTTTTACTAAGTCTGTTTTTTTAAAGAAGTTTTAGGTTCACAGAGAAACTGAGGGACAGGTACAGAGATTTCCCATATACCCCCTGCACCCGCGTATGCATAGCCTTCCCTACAATCAACATCTCCCACCAGATTGTACATTTGTTACAACTGATGAACCTACGTTGACACATCCTAATCACCCAGAGTCCATCGTTTACATTACCATTCACTTTGGTGTTGCACATCCTGTGGGTTTGGATAAATATATAATGACATGTTCTCACCACTCTGGTATCACACAGGGTCTTTTCACTGCCTTAAACATTCTCTATGCTCCACCTATTCAGCCTTTCTTGCAGTCCTTTAGGGTACCTTTTGATGAGCACAAGTTCTTACTTTTAATGTTGAAATTGTATAAATCTGTTTTTATTTAATGCTTTTTGTCTAGTTTAATAAACCTTCCCCATCTGGAGTTTCTGAAAGATATTTTTATATTATTCTCTAAAAGATCTGTAGTTTGCCTTTCACAATTCACACCTGAAATTGACTTTTGCGCAGTGTATAAAGCAGTAGTACTGCTTCATTTTTTAAAAAAATGGATACCCAGTTGGCTCAGCACCATTCACAGGAAAGGTGACCATTTCTCCGTGCTCTACTGGGTCACCTCTGCCATGTACCTGTATGTGCACTGGTCTGCTTCTGGTCTGTCTCTTTTATTCATTTTGTCAAGTTGTCTTTCCCTGTGCCAATAAGACAATGTTTTATTTACTATGGCTTTGTAATTAATATTGATATTTGAGAGAGCAAAACAACTTTCTTACTATAGTAAATTATACTTGTTTATATATAAAGTTTTGGTAAACGTTCCATATGTTCTTAAAATAATGTATAACCTCTTATAGTTTTGTGCAAGCACATAGATCAGTTTATTAAACAAAGATTAGTCATTGTGATAGTCAAATCTTCTAGAGCCTTAATATTTTTTACCTGATTGATCTATCAATTCCTAAGAGAATGTGACATGCTTATGGATTTGTCAGTTTCCCCTTCTAATTCTGTCAATTTTGTCTTATGTATATTTACAGATAGTGCATCAGGAGCATTTATGTTCTATATTGTTAACTTTTCCTTATACAACTATTTGTTGAGTTCCTACTGTCTGGAGGGATTTCTCTGGATACCCAGGTTATGGCTGCAACATAAGTCACAGAAGACCCTGCCCCTGTAGAGTTTTTATTATTTGGTACTTTATCCTGGTGACTTCTTCTTACAATCATTAATTACAACCTTCTTTAGAGTTAGTTTTTACATAAAAGACTATTCTTTTGATATCATTGCATGAGCTTTCTTTTAGTTAGTATTTTTCTAGTTTAGCTTTCCTCACCATTTCATTTTTAATCTTACTATGCTATTATGTTTTAGCTGGGTCTCTTAAAAATAAAAATTAGCTAGATTTCTTTATATCTACAAATTTCTATGTTTTATTTTTTTAACACCTTTATTGGAGTATAATTGCTTTACGATGGTGTGTTAGTTTCTACTTTACAGCAAAGTGATTCAGTTATACTTATACATATGTTCCCATATCTCTTCCCTCTTGCATCTCTTTCCCTCCCACCCTCCCTATGCCACCCCTCTAGGTGGTCACAGAGCACCGAGCTGATCTCCCTGTGCTATGCGGCTGCTTCCCACTAGCTACCTATTTTACATTTGGTAGTGTATATATGTCCCTGCCACTCTCTCACTTCGTCCCAGCTTACCCTTCCCCCTCCCTGTGTCCTCAAGTCCATTCTCTACATCTGAGCCTTTATTCCTGTCCTGCCCCTAGGTTCTTCAGAACCTGGTATTTTTAGATTCCATATATATGTGTTAGCATATGGTATTTGTTTTTCTCTTTCTGACTTACCTCACTCTGTATGACAGACCCTAGGTCCATCCACGTCACTACAAATAACTCAATTTCGTTTCCTTTTATGGCTGAGTAATATTCCATTGTATATATGTGCCACATCTTCTTTATCCATTCATCTGTCGATGGACACTTAGGTTGCTTCCATGTCCTGGTTATTGTAAATAGAGCTGCAATGAACATTGTGGTACATGACTCTTTTTGAATTATGGTTTTTCCAGGGTATATGTCCAGTAAAGGGGTTGCTGGGTTGTATGGTAATTCTATTTTTAGTTTTTTAAGGAACCTCCATACTGTTCTCCATAGTGGCTGTATCAATTTACATTCCCACCAGCAGTGCAAGAGGGTTCCCTTTCTCCAACAAATTTCTATGTTTTAACAGAGACTTTAACCCATTTAAACATGCTACAGGGGTTATGTCTTTCCAATCCTCTGGTTTCAGGAAAAAAGGGCTTTCTTACTGAGCCCCTCCAAATCCCAATGACATTATTATAATCAATTACATGTTTGAAAATTTTCTACCATATTTTATATTATGTATTTTATTATTTTTATGGTTTTCCCTCTTTTATTATCTTGTACAGGAAGTCCCCTACATATGAATGAGTTCCGTTTTGAGGTCACATTCGTAAGTCCAATTTGTTTGTAAGTTCAACAAAGTTAGCCTAGGTACCCAACTAACACAATCGGCTGTATAGTATGTACTGTATTAGGTTTATAATACTTTTCACACAAATAATGCATAAAAAACAAACACAAAAAATAAAGAAAACCTTTTTAATCTTACTGTACAGTACCTTGAAAAGTACTGTAGTACAGTACAACAGCTCGCACACAGGGGCTGGCATCGAGTGAACAGGAAGAAGGGTTACTGACTGGAGGAGGGGGAGGAGGTGGGAGATGGTAGAGCTGAAGGATCGTCAGCAACAGGAGACGGAGAGCAAGCTGCAATTTCACTTATGGTTGATATTGATGGCACAGGTTCTGGTTCCTTGCTGGATTCAATTCTATCTACCCTCTTGAAAAAATGATTCAGTGATGTCTGGGTAGTAGCTCTTTTTTTCTCATCATAGATGACACGGTAGCACTGGATTGCATTCTGAACACTACTGCAAACTTCGAGTACCATCTACATCACCACTGCTTTTATGCTTGCTTCCGGACATCCTGGGCTTGAAATAAAGCTACTGTACTACTGTAGTCTCTACAGAACTGTAAGTAAAACACACAAAACACAACCACTTGTAGAGGATGCACACACGTGACAATGTACACTTGAACTAGCTCATGTGATTGGACATGTGAGTGCACACTTGCATCTTTGAAAGTTCACAACTTGAAGGTTCTTATTTAGGGGACTTGCTGTATTGAATTTATAATTTTCCTTACTCTTCATTTTCCTCTTTATTGATTTCAAGAATCTCTAAATATTTTTTATTTATTATTATTTTCAGGGTCAACTTTAATATACATAATTATGTATAGCATCTAAAACATCATAATCTCTGAATTTTTCTCAGAAAATAAATGCCATTTAACTTGTGTCACTTCCAATAGCTTCCACTGTTACATCGTATTTTAGTACAATCTTGTTTATGAGCCCTAATTAATCATTATTTTTTGTTGTAGCTTTTATAGCAAGTGCTTAATTGGCTTTACAACTATTTAACTTGACAAGCCATCCTTCTATTGGCTTCCTCCCTTTTTATTTTTTGCTCCCTATTTCGTACTCCTGTTTCCTAGAATCAACTTCCCCAAAGAACAATTTTAATATAAGCTTTCATCTCAGATTCTGCTTTGTGAGGAAACCCAGGTCAAGACATAATGATGGAATAGAGGAATTGAAAGTTTGAGAAGAGAGTTAAATTTTTAAATCACTAATGTGGACAAAATGCTGACTCTAGACACACAAAGTCCTTAAAATACAGTTAAGGCTAATGTAGGTGACCTGAGTTTATGGTGACGCAAAATACACCGTTGTGCCATTTCTTCAGCAGCTCTCCACTGCCCACGTATAGATTTTGAGAAGGTGGGAGCTGGTTTGATTAAGGTTTGGAGATTTGCCAAGAAAGCATGATAGGGCAACAGTGCAGTGTATGTGGAGTCCTTGGAAAGAGGGTGATGTAAAAAGCAGGCCGTGACAAGTAAGCTGTTGAGAGAAGAGTTTGAGGACAAGAAGGTAGAGCAGTGAAGAATGGGGAGAAAGGAGAGAGATCCAGTGTCTAATGGTGTTAATGAGGGAGAAAATACATGTTACTGGTGTTAAATTGGCCCAGAGGGTCCAGGGGTCAGAGCTGGAGGGATAGAATACAAATGCCCAAGACACTACGAACGCAGGCACAGGTGGAAGCAGACGGAGGTTGGAGGCGTGTGTGGTGTCTCATTAGATCCCAATAAGGAAAACAACACAAAGACACCAAAGCTGGCTGGCTGGGATCTGCCTAGGTAACCTCTCTCACAGCTTCCTCTAAATGCAATGTCTCCTGATTTTCAAATCTCATTTTTTTTTGTTCTTGTTGCTCTGACATCTCAAGGCCTCATTTAATAATTTAACATTTAAACTTATTTTTACAGAAAGAAATTTTCAGCTGAGAAATCAAATTCCTGGTCAGAGAATTACATAACTTTTCATAAACTGTCCTTTGTTATTATTTTGAGGAGCAGTAATGAGATTTTATTTCTTTGCACTTGACTTACAGAAATCAAAACTCCCAAGAGAAAAAAAAGGCAATGAATCTACCACTGGAGCTTAGAGTTGGCAAGTCTCCTTAGAATCCTTTCTCTCTTTCTCTCCCTTCCTTCCTTCCTTCTTTTCTGTCTCCCTTTCTTTCTCTCTCTCTTTCTTTCCTTATTTCTTTCTCTCTCTTTCTTTCATTCTTTCTTTCCTTCCTTCCTCCTTTCTTTCTCAGAAATCAACACTTCAAAGTACGTTCTGCTTCCCTTTTTTTTTGCGGTACGCGGGCGTCTCACTGCTGTGGCCTCTCCCGTTGCGGAGCACAGGCTCCGGACGCGCAGGCTCAGCGGCCACGGCTCACGGGCCCGGCCGCTCCGCGGTACGTGGGATCCTCCCGGACCGGGTCACGAACCCGCGTCCCCCGCATCGGCAGGCGGACTGTCGACCACTGCGCCACCAGGGAAGGCCCCCATTTGTTTTTTACAGTAGTAAATATTTTATTACTTAAAAAGGGAAGAAGTGTTTGTTCTTCATTGTTTTTGATTAAATATGCTAATTACATTTTTGGAATACTAATGACACGCAGTACTAAATGTTTTAATAATGCAGTGAAATGAGCTGGTAAATATAACAACAAATTAACCTGAAAGGGCTACATAGCTTTCCTCATTTTAAATTGTAATAATACAAAAGAGAGGGGGAAAAATTCAAAACTGGGTCATCTAATGAGAAGGGAAAAAAACTTTATTAAACAAATTTGGCATTTTAATGTAAACAAATTCAGTAAGAGACTGGTGTTTTCTAGAACAATGACCTAGAGAACAGCCAGTTGGTTTTTGTTTCTAATCTGTCAAAATTCATTCCACACAAATCAAAACTCAGCTGGGTCCTGGGTGGCAACCAGAGCCTCCTTGCCCTGGCATGGTCATCCCAGACCACGTGGACCCAGCACCTGGACCATGTACACGAGGGAGGCCTGGAAACCCACACCCGCCTCCAGCCCCGGGCAGTCCACCTAAAACCATGAAGCAATTTCTTTTGTGTTCATCAAAGTTATGTCATTGCCAGTGAGAAAGAGGTGAGGAAAACATATTTGTCCAGAAGCCCATGTGGCATTAGTGGAGACTGTTAAAGATTTTTCATAAAAAGCAACACCATGGTTTAATCTATCTTTATTGTCTTAGGACACGGTCGCCACATCTCTGGGTCAGCTCCCCATTTGGGGCTGTTACCGGGTCTGTTCCAACTAGGGCAGGGCGCTACCTGGGAAGCTGTTTGCCTTTATCATGCAACTGACACATGTGCATTTGGGGGAAGTGAATCCCACCGCTGTGAAGGTGTCTTTTGAAAAAAATCAAGCCTGCGTTCCATCTACCACTAGAGCAGTGTCTTCAGCCAGGGGTGACTTTTCCCCCAGCGAACAGCTGGTCAGGTCTGGAGACATTTTTGGTTGTCACAGCTGAGGATGCTCCTGGCATCTAATGAATAGAGGCCAGGGATGCTTCTAGAAGTCCTACAATGCACAGGACAGTGCACTGCAGCAAAGCACCCCATCCCAAATGTGAACCATGTGGCAGTTGTGAAAGCCTGCCTGGATCCAACCTCCAAATTCCAGCAAATGTAGAAGAAGGAGGAGCCTGGTTAGTGACCTGGATGCACTCGGCAAAATGCAGACCTGGAACTCTGAACGACAGCTCACCTGCTTCCCTCACCATTCAATAGCTTAGGAAAAGGAACGAAAAAAAGAATGAGAGAAAGAGAGAGAAAGGGCCAAAAGATTAGCAGAGATTTGAGATACACAAACCAATTGCAGGGCATGGATCGCATTTTGATCCTGATTTGAGCATTAAACCGTTAGAGATTCATGAGGCTGCCAGGAAAATTTGAAGCCTAGTTGGATATTTAATGCCAACATAGAAATTATTGTAAAGTTTTTAGGACAAAATCCTAAAAATCTTAGGAGTTTGAGATGTTCTTCCAAATATTCCAGAGTGGGAGGTGGCAGGATACGGGGTGTAGATGAATCAGGATAATGATTGCTTCAGCTGAGTGACTGGTACATGGGAGTTTATCTTATTCGATTTTTACAAACATTTGAAATTTTCCAGAGCAATTTATTTTAAGGAAAACTGTTGGTAAATTCATAGACTGTCTGTCCATCAACTTCATGG
Source organism: Kogia breviceps (assembly GCF_026419965.1). Classification (NCBI taxonomy): domain Eukaryota; kingdom Metazoa; phylum Chordata; class Mammalia; order Artiodactyla; family Physeteridae; genus Kogia; species Kogia breviceps. The sequence goes on from NC_081311.1 coordinate 3,888,359, forward strand.
AAAGTCACCTGGGGGCTGGCACTGGCCCTCGAAGAAAAGCTGCTCCAGTGACAGCCCGACTGGAGACCGACATCCCAGGCATGAGGCCCGAGAAGAAGAGCTGATGCAGAGGCCCAGGGCTGGGGGCCAGGAGGCTCTGTGGAGGCAGCTACATGCTCATCCCTGAAACGGGACGGGACCAGTCAGCATCCTCCCCTTGTAGCTTTGCAATTCCAGCGAAGTCACCGATGCTGAGTTACATTGACTCCAAAGCCCCTTCCCGGACCAGCCCAGGGCTGATCCCCCCTGAGCTGAGCCCGGTGCTGGGCTTCAGAGGAAGGAGGCGATGTGCCCCCTCGAGGGTCTTGAAGACACACAGCCTTGTGGGACCAGTGCCGGACAGTGACATGAATCCTGCAAAGGCTGAGGTCCGGGCACTGTCCCGCCCTTTGGGGTGGTGCCCTAGGAGAGCTTCAGGAAGGCTGGATGGCAGTATCTGAACGTTTATTGAACCGCAGGGACGCCCCCATGGGCCCTGGAGGGACCCTGGCAGCCCAGGCGCCCAAGGGCTCTCTCACTCTGAGCGATGGGACAACTGAGGGCTCCCCTGGGCTGCCACGTGGCTCCATCAGTGTCCGGAATGGAAGTGTCTGGTAAGGAGGAGGGTTGGGTCTGGACAGAGGTGAAAGCCTGGGAAGGTCCATTTGGGGCAGCTTGTTGGAGACGCTGGGTAAAGTGGCCATTCGGCCCTGCAGAGCCCTAGGAGATTTTCAGGGCTCAGGAGAGACACAGCCAGACCTTTATTTTAGAAGGTCTTGAATGTTTTTGAGACTGTTGCTTAGGTAGCAGGGATGTTCAAGCTTTCTTCTATCAAGAGCAAGGTAATAAATATGTAAGCACGTGCAGGACCCATATGGTCTCTGTCACATATTGCTCTTTAAACATTGTTTTGCAGTCCTTCACAGGTGTAAGAACGATCCTTCGTTCAAGGTCCACACCACACCAGGCAGTGGCAGCTGGAGTGTGCTGACCCCAAACAAGAGTGGGTGCTGACAATGGGTTGCTGGAGGGCATGGTTCAGAGACCTGGTGATCGCCATAGTGACACCCTGCCTTCTACTAAATGAAACATTTCCCGTGGTCCTCCGGGGTGCTCGCCTTGTCTCGAGTCCCCCCCCACCGCGGGTCAACCTTGACCACTGCTCTGCCAAAAGGTTTGATTCAGAGGAAACACTGGTCCTTGGAGGGCGTTGAGGACCCTGTTCTGCTGTGTGACCTTGGTCAGGTCACGGAACACCCCGGACTTCTGTTTTCCCACCGGTAAAACGTGAACAGCAACCCCGAGGCAGAGGTGATGTGAGGACGGCAGGCAGTGATGACTTTTTAAAGTGCCACGAACAGAGCTGGGGTTTCCACGATAGCAATAGTGATAATAGTAACGGACCCTGAGATGTCGCCAAGGGCCGTCCTGGGCGATATCCATGAGGTCAGACCTCACAGCATCCCGGGAAACAGATGTTCGTTCTATGGGTAGAGAACTGAGCACATAGAGGACACCCTGCCTGTGGCCTGGCCTCCTGGGAGACCTCGCACAGCACGTCTGGCTGCTCTGTGCCTCAGTTTCTCCCATAACCACATGAAGACGATGATAAAAGTTCAGCCTCCCATGACGACTGAATGAGCTAATAACGCAAGTCTGGCATTTCGCACAGACGTGGCGCATCATAACGGCTGGACACGTGGAATTCATATCTTCCTCTTGGAAGCTTATTATAGCTGTAAAATAACAGTCGTCAGGATTTGGGCCCCAAGAACTTGCTCGCTTGGCAAATCCCAGGAGGACCCTGGTGGCGCTTGCCATTCAGCGGCCACTAAGTACACATTTGCGAACACTTGTGGACCAGTTGCCATGTAGCTCCCACACGACACCAGCCTTGAGATGGGTGGGAGGTGTTCCTGTCGTGTGCGTGAGCCAGATAGGGGGGCCGACCTGTCATGTGCCCGGGACGTTCCAGGGGCTTTAGCACTGAGAGTCACGGGTCCCAAGAACCCGTCCGTCGCAGGCAAACCCAGACAGCCTTGAGGAGTGCTGGGCTGTGAGCTCTCGGGCAAAGCTGAGGCCCTGCCCAGGCCGCGGCTGGCTCAGGCCACTGTGCCCAGGGCAGGGGATAAGGTGGGTCTCCTTTCTGAGTGGACAGGACAATCACCCAGGTGCCAGGCCTTCAAATATCAGTTCCTCCCAGTAGAGTTTGCCCACGCCCCCCTCCCCCCTCCAGCTCTGACCCCCTGTGCGCATGCCTTCAGCAATGTATGTTGATTTCTGATCTTATAACAGATAAGTGTTTATTTTTGTTCCTAAACTGTATCCTTTTCTTTAAAAAGCCCTCCCCCATTATATACACATTATGCCTCAAAACGCCTGATCTACCTCTGGGTCTAGGGCAGGGGTCATACCCTTGAACTTGAGAGTTGGTTCGGGGCCTGTCTTGTCCTGAACTTTTCAGGAGCCACACACACATTCCCAGGGCCTTTGCCAGTCCACGTAAGATAAGGCACATAGATGTCTCAATGGCAAGATTAGGGACATTTTTTGGTTGGACGTTAAGGTTCCTTCTTCTTGTTCAATCCCTCTGAACTGTCAATGTCAACTGACAATAGCTGTCAATGAGATAGACTGAAGAGTTTAAAAACGTCAGCTCGTTTCAGCCCCATTCTGGGCAAGGTCAGCAATAGGGACTGAGGACTCAGCCCAGGAAATCAGCGTCCGGAGGCGAGGGCTGCCAAGCATCTTCCAGGGAACGGGCGGCCTGAAAGCTCCCGTTCATCTGCAACCGAACGGCCTGCCCTCCTGACTTCTGGGGCACTTGAGGTGTTTGCAAGGTGACCAAAGAAAAGACACACTCGACTTGTAATAAAACAGGCATTTTACTAGCACGCCCTCTGTGATTTGGTTACAAGGCAAACACTCCCACAGTCCGGGTTGAGCCCTGCAGGCCAGGGCCCCTCCTCTGGGTGATCCTCCCCGGCCTCGGGTTCCCCAGGGGTCCCGGATATGCCTGCTAAAGAGAGAGCAGCCAGCCGTCACGTGTCCTCAGCAGACCCCACAGATGTGCCAGGGGAGGCCTGGCCACTTCAGGGCTGTGCTTGGGTAGAAGGCACCGCTGGGCGGGGGGTGGGAGGACTGGGGGGTTTATCCCAGCCAGGGGACCCGAAGGGACCAAAGGACACATTTGACTCTGTGTCTCGTCCGTGGCAGCCGTGAATGAACATCAAAGCAGCCAATTAAGCGGCTCCCAAGCCTCAGTTTCCCTGCAGGTCAGGATCTCTGGGAAGCAGAGCCCAGGATGATTTAGGGGTGCCTGAGGTTCACTGGGGAATGACACCTATAAAAGAAAAGGAAGGGATGCAGGACTGGGCAGGGGGAGCCATCAGATCATGACTCAGAACTGACCATCTGAGCCCAGGGGCTCCAGAGCAAGGACCCAGCCCTGGGCAGAAACGGCCCGGCCCTTGAACCATTGCCTTGTTTGGCATGTGGCGGAGGTCGTCTCTAAAAAAGCATCACCTTGACTTTCAGGATGAGGCTGACACTGAAGGAAGAGCTGGACTCTGTAGGCCAAGCACGTACCTCACAGCTGGCCAGGGATTCTTCCCGGAAGAGAGAAGGGGCAATGCATCCGTGTCTGCCATGGGCACCTGGCCCAGAAGAGGCCCTTAGGACAAACAGACATTGTTGGGCTGAGTCACAAACCGCAAGGTTGTTTGAAGACATGAAGCCCTCAGAAGGAGGGAAGCCCCAGACACTCCTGTGGGAAACTGGGACCAGTAAAAGGAAGTTCTTGTTGTTCAGTTAATGAGAGGACCATGATTTTTAGATGAAGACTTCTGTTTAGCTCTTACTGTTAATATCTTCCTGAAACACTGATGGCCTAGTTTTGCCTGAGGACAGGCAGCATGCGACCCCCTGTGCCCCCCACCTCCGCCCGCCCTCTGCCCGGCTCGAGGAGGCTGCAGCCCCCCCGCACGCCCTCACCGCTGCCGTTGTGATGTGAGCTGCACTTTGAATTCCAAGTGTGAGGTCAGTACCATGGGGACAGAGACTTCTGCCACTGTCTTCACTGCTCTGTCCCCAGGGCCTGCCGGGTGCAGGCAACTGACAGATATTTCTTGACTGGAACTGATCATAACTGAAATTTGCAGACAGCTTTAGCTGTTCAGAACATCACGAACTCTGAGACAGGGCAAGGAAGGAACTTCAGATCCAGAGGCGGAGATCCCTACAGCAATATTATAAACTAAAAACAGAAAAAAAAAATCTTCTGTTAACCCTATAAAGGTCATCTCCCCCAAATTAATAGCAAACATTGCACTTAACTGTGAAATATGGGTGTTGCCTTTACAGTCAAACCACAGGGAATGTCTGCCCAAGAGCACAGCTTGTGTCATCATGTTTTCTCCCTTATGATCCTAACCACAAGGAAAAGAAAAAGCAGTATAAATACTAGGAAGAAAGGATAAAATTCTCCCTATTTGCCTACCTAGAAAGTCTAAAAATGATCAACTCAAACTAATATTAATGTTAATAAGATATTTTACCATTAATTTTGTACTAAAGCCATTTTCCTGGTCTTCTTTATATGCCAGTCGTAAATAGATGTGAACCCCTGAGCCAATCGGCTCAGTCTCTCCAAGGAACAGACAGAAAAAACCACCTCACCGGTGAATACAGACATACAAACTGTAAACACAGTGAGCCAAAGGTCTGTGTGTCTCACAGGGACACACTCTGTAAAGGTAGAGTATGGCGGGTGGGAAATGGGCGGTTGTCAGGCTGTTGGGTCAGTGCACGTTGGTATAAACCATTGGGGAATGAGTACAGGGGGGGGCCTCGGTACCCTCGGGTGCCCCATCAGTTTCAGTCTGCAGTTGATTGAATCCTTAAAGGTGGAAACCGCGGATGCCAAAAGCCCACTGCGAGGGTCTTGAGAATCCACGATTTTAGTATCCTCGGGGGTCCTGGAACCAATCCCCCCAGATACTGAGGGATGGCTGTATATTTTACAATCCAACACCTGTGGGTATCCTTCCTACAGAAAGGTTAACATGAGTCTGTTAGTACACCGATGTGGGACAGCATTGCAATCACATATGGAAAAGCAAATAGCTCAATGAATCTGACTTTTAGATGTCTCCGCACTATACGGATGCAAAGTCACAGAACATTCATATAAGCAAATGCTATGCAGACACAGCTCTTTCAAAAGGTGAGGCAGCTCTACCTGGCCTGGATGGGCGGGATGTCCACAATGTTTGTTTAGTGTTAAAAAACAGAAACAGATCGCACAATAATATGTACTGGCAAGATTTCATTTTTGTTTAGAATATGTAATATACATACATATATATGTAACATACATACATGTACATACATACACACCTGTATGCACGTGTGTATATGTCATGCATATGTACGTATAAGAGATACATAAAGTCTGAAAGGCTGTATACGTATCCACCCATTAATAGCTGTTATTTCTAGGCTGTGAGGGCTGGAACTTGTACCTTTTTTATGTGTACAGTTTTGTGCTGTTAAATTACTCTGCTTATCAATCAACTGTACTTCAATTTTTAAAAAACTTACAACCAAAAAAAAATCAATCAATAAATTACTCTGCAAGGAGCATGTGTTCTTTTATTTTTGAATGAATATTAAAAAGCTAAATTCTTGATGCCATTTGCTTTTGTGGCTGTTGTTATTCTGGCTGATCATTTATTTGCTTATTTTCTATGCTTTGCCTTTTTCTCCGACACGTGGTCTCTGAGGGGAAAGTCAGCGGGAGGAGTTTGGGGCAGTCAGCTGTCAGCTACTCCAGGTGAGTGTCCAGTCGGGACAAGGCAGAGAATGAGCCCTCCATCGCTCTCCGCACTAAGCCATCCCCGACCTGTCCTTGGGCGAGTTCCACTGGGGCCAGCCGGACCACCAAAGGGCAGGGGACAACTCCGGTCAGCTCAGGACCGCTCAGGCCTCCTCTGTTTCTGTGCTTCCAGCAGGACCGTGGAGGCAGGTCTCGGTGTACACCCCCTGGGGGCTGGCAACCGGAACGTCAGAATCCCCCCCAGCTCTCACGACTGCGCAGGGCAAGAGGAACTTGACACCCAGGGCCCTTTAACAGCGGCCACATTCACATACTTACATACATTTGCATAAGTGCACACAGAAGCGGTAGAAAACACACACATATATATATTTCTTAAATTTTCGCTTGACTTTTTCTCCCACCCCTCCTCCTCCATGTCATCCCCAACACATTAACGAGACAGTACACAACCATCAGCATTTTTCTCTGAGCTCATAGCTCGATATACAGACATCAATGTTCTCGTGTATTAACACACAAGGTTTTGTAGTCTTGGTTTATTTTTCACAAACCCCAGTCATAGAATTGTGCACTTTCTTTCACCCTCTTTTGTCCCTCAACTCAGCTCGGAGCTGTTTTATGTAACTGACTCATTCTCTTCGTGGCTGCTTTTATTTTCATACGCTCTTCCCCACCAGCACTGCCGCCAGGACTCTGCCCTCGTGAGCCGTGGAGGAGAGGATTCTTGTGCAAAACCCTCACAGAGTCCTGGCACCTTACTGCTGTACTACCGAGGAGTCCCAGGAATGAATTGCCTCTTTGGTTGAAGGGAGTGCCCCTTCTTAATTTTTCAAAATGTGGCCCAACTACCGTACAAAAAGGAAGACTGTTCTAATTCAAGTGTCCTTTCTCCATATTTCTACCAGCAATGGTTAATATAGCTCTTTCCCTTTGCCAAACATAGAGGTCAAAAATCATCTCTCTTTATTGCTGTAATTTGCATTTCCCTGACTTCTAGTGAGTTTGAACACTTTTTGCCCATATTTCTATTGGGCTGTTTGTCTTTTTCTTGTTAAATGTTAAGAACTCTTTATACATGTGAGATATTATATATACGTTATTATATTATATATTATATAAATTGTATTATAATATATATACATATTAAGTTGGTCATCTATTTCCATGATATGTAAAAACCAAAACAAGAAAACCCTTCCCCCCCAAAATCTAAGAAATTACAAGTGTTTTAGGAGCAAAGAAGACATAATTAAACCAAAAGCTCAGCAGTTTTAAAATATAGACTCATTTCACTATATAAAAATTTTAAATATCTTTATAATGAAATATAACACAAAATAGTCAAAGAAAAAGCAGATTCGGTAAAATTTTGCTAAACAGGATAGTGAATAAGGTTAATATTTATTACACTGATATAAACTCATAATAATAAATATATAATATAAACAATGAATACATTTTATAGTATATTATAAATTCATTATGTATTCAATATATGTTAACTGTATATCAGTTTATTTCAAAACTTAGGCAGTTGAGGCAGCTCCACTTATTAAATAATGCATTTATTTCTCCCAAATTGAAACACAATTTTTATACTATATTAAATCATCATATACAGGAATGTAGTCTTATTTACTTATTGAATTGATTAATTAGCACTTTCCTAGTGCTTAGTCAATGTAGGCACTCTTCTAAGTACTTAAAAAATATTAACTTATCTATTGTTTAAACCTCATAAGCACTTTATTTTTTTTAAGGATATTTATTTGTTCTCCTTTTTCTTTTTTTGGCTGCACTGGGCCTTCCTTATGGCGCACAGGGCTCTTCATTGCAGGCTTCTCTCTAGCTGCGGCACGTGGGTTTATTTGCCCGGCCGCGCGTAGGATCTTAGTTCCCCAACCAGTGATCTAACCCACACCCCCTGCATTGGAAGGCAGATTCTTAACCCCTGGACCGCCAGGGAAGTCCCTCATAAGCACCTTATTATTGGATTCTCCAACTAGCGCCACTTCTTTGTTTTCTGTTCCTCCTATGCCTCCCAAAGGGATTCAAATACAGCCAGTTTATCATGCCTTCTGATTACCTGTTAAGGGAAGTATTTCCTCCTCACAATTTTCCTTTTTCAGATTTTTCTTGGCTATAATCTGATAACGTATTCTTTTTTTTCCCTTTTCAACATTGTTGAAGGTTTAACTTACATTTGATACAGCATCTTAATTTAAACTATAACACTGATAAATGTTGACATTTGTATTCAGCCATATAACCAGCCCCAGATCAGGTTAGAGAACAACTTCATGATTCCAGAGGGTTCCCACAGACCCCCTCCCAGCTGAATGCCATCCTCAGAAGTAACCACCGTGATGACTTCCACCACCACGGATTAGCGTGGCCTGCTCCAAAACTTCCTGTTAACAGAATTACGTATGTAGTCTTTTGTGTCAGACTTCCTTTATACAACGCCGAGTCTGTGAGATTCATTTATATGTAGTTCTCTTTCATTCCATTGTATGAAAGCTCTACAACTTTATCACCCATTCTTCTTCAGATGGACATTTGTGCTGTTTCCAGTTTGGGACTTTTACAGAGAAAGCTGCTTTGAACCTCCCTCTGGTGAATGGACTCATCGGTCGGGTATATGTACCTAGAAGAATCACTGGGTCAGGGAGTCTATGTATATACTTCGGTGGATTCAACAGCACTGTTTCCAAAATGGTACACGTTCCCCTCCCACCAGAAACGTAACAAATCTTCTTGTTCTCCAGTCTCACCAGCAACAAATATTAACGAGTCTTTTTAATTCCAGCTGTTCTAACGAGGGTGTAGTTGTTTCACTTTAAAATTCTCTAATGACAAATGGTGTAATGCATATTCTACGTGGTGATTGGCCATTTTAATGTTCACATGTAAGAAGGTTCTATTCAAGTCTTTTGCATATTTTCAAGTTTTTTTTTTTTTTTAATTGAGATGTAAAAGTTCTTTAAATATTTTGGAACGGAGTCCTTTGTAAGACATCCTTATTGCGAATATCAGCTTCTATTCTGCAACGTGTCTTTTAACTCCTGATGGTATTGTTCCATGCACAGTTCTTACTTTAATAGAGGCCAGTGTATCACTCTGTATTTTTACTGTGTATTAGTTTCCAAGAGCTGCTATAACAAAGTATCACAAACAGAATGACATAGAAAAACAGAAATTTTCTTTGGAGGCTAGAAATCCCAAGTCAAGGTGTCAGAAGGACCATGCTCCCTCTAAAACTTGTAGGAGAAGATCTTCCCTTTCCTATTCCAAATCCTGGTAGACCCAGATGGCCCTTGGCTTGTAGCAGCATAATTCCAATCCTTGTCTCCATCTTCATTTGGTATCTTCCCTGTGTCTCTTCGCACCCTCTTTCTTCCACGCATGTCTGTCTCTGTGTCCATATTTCCCCTTTCTACAAGGACACCAGTCATATTGGATTAGGACTAACTCGAATCACATTATTTTAACTTGATTATCTCTATACAGAACCTATTTCCAAGAAAGGTCACACTTTGAAGTACTGGGGATTAGGATTTCAACATACCTCTTTTGGGGGATGCAGCTCAACCCATAATAGTTATTGCTTTTTGTATCCTTTTTTATCTTTGCCCCCAAATCTTGGAAATATTATGTTATGTTTTCTTCTGAAATCTTGATCATTTTACCATTAGCATGTAATCTATTATCCTTTGCAAATTGATTTTTGTGAATCATGTAAGATAGTGGTCAAGGTTATTTTTAGCCAGAACATACATTGAAAAAGACCTTCCTTTCCCCCAGTGAATTGCAATAAGGACTACGTCATAAACCAGGTGATAAATTGATCCATTTGTCTGTCCTTGTACAAATACCACATCGTTGTCATCACTGCAGCTTTATAGAAAGTCTTGATATTTTATAGTGTAAACCCATCAGCTTCCTCTTCTTTAGTGTTGCCTTGATTATCTGTGGTCCTCTCTGGTTCTATAAATGTTTTATATAAGTTTTCACTTATATATATATTTTTTAATGTTTGTCTTTATGTAAATTTTCATTTATCAATTTTCAAACATGTGAAAGAAAACCCTCTGGCATTTTGATTAAACGTTCATGGAAACTAAAAATCATTTGGGGGGAAAATGAACATGATAACAATATTAAGTCATTTAATCTAGGAACACAGCATATCTCTCCACTGAAGCCTTATTTAATTTATTTCAGTAATGTTTTATAGTTTTCTGTGTTGCGTATCTTTAAGACTTGCATATCTATCAAAAATTATTCTTAGGTATTTGATATTTTTAATACTATTTTGAATGGTATTTTTCAAATTTTATTTGTCATTTATTTGTTTCTAGTATATAGACACCATTAATTTTGTATATTGACCTTGTATCCAACAACTTTAATAAACTCACTTATTGTTGCTAATAATTTCCTGGCAGATTGTTTTGAAAGTTATATACACATAATCATAATAGCTGTACATTAATTTAATTTAAGATTTTTCTTTTATCGTTTAATTAGGATTGAAAAATTTTTTTCTTGCCTCATTGAACCAGGTTCTTTGTTTAGTACAATATTGAATAGAAGTGGTGACATTGTACATCCTTGTCTTATCCTTGACCTCAGGGGAAAGCATTTAATATTTTATCAGTAAGTATAACGTTAGCTGTAGGTGTTCTGTTTTGTTTTGTTTGGGCTGTTTATCACATTAAAAATGTTTTATTCTATTTTTAAGTTGCTTATGTATTTTATCATGAATAGATGTTTAATTTTATAAAATTCTCTTTCTGCATTATTGATATTATCATAGAGTTTTCCCTTTTATTCTGTTAATGTAGTAAATTACATTGATTACTGATGGTTAAAGCAATTTTGTTTTATATTTGATTGAATGCATTGGAAAATCCCACTTGGTTGCATTATCCTTTTATATATTGTTGAATTTGACTTGCTAATATTTGTTTAGGATTTTTTATATTTGTTCGTGTGTGATATCATCTTGTAATTTTCTTTGCATGCAATGTTCTTGTCAGGGTTGGTGTCAAGGTTATACTGACCTCATCAAACAACTGTCTGTAAGATTTTGTTTAAGATACAACCAATTTCTTTCTTAAATATTTGGTAGACTTCAAAAGTAAATCCATGTGGGCTTGAAATTCTCTTTGTGGGAAAAATTTTCATTGCTGATACAGTGTCTTTAACAGATATAGCACTATAGGGACTTTCTATATTTTTGTGTCACTTTCTTTAAATGGAGTCTTTTAAAGAACTTACCTATTTGATCTAAATTTTCAAGTTTCATGTCATAAAGTTTTTAATCCATTTAATTTTTTATTGGAATATAATTGCTTTACAATGGTGTGCTAGTTTCTGCTATACAATGAAGTGAATCAGCTATATGTATACCTATATCCCCTCTCTCCTGGACCTCCCCCCTACCCCCTCCCCCATGCCAACCATTTAGGTAGTCACAGAGCACCGAGCTGAGCTTCCTGTTCTTTATAGCATGTTCCCGCTAGCTATCTGTTTTACGCATGGTAGTGTATATATGTCAATCCTAATTTCCCAATTTGTCCCACCTTCCCCTCCCCCCCGTGTCCACACATCTGTTCTCTACATCTGCGTCTCTATTCCTGCCCTGCAAATAGGTTCATCTGTACCATTTTTTATAGATTCCACATGTATGCGTTAATACATGATATTTGTTTTTCTCTTTCTGGCTTTCTTCACTCTGTTTCACAGACACTAGTTCCATCCACATCCTACAAATGACTCAATTTCCTTCCTTTTTATGTCTGAGTAACATTCCATTGTATATATGTACCACATCTTCTTTATCCATTCATCTGTCGTTGGACATTTAGGTTGTTTCCATGTCCTGGCTATAGTAAATAGTGCTGCAATGAACATTGGGGTACATCTGTCCTTTTGAATTATGGTTTTCTCAGGGTATATGCCCAGTAGTGGGATTGCTGGGTCGTATGGTAGTTCTATTTTTAGTTTTTTTAAGAAACCTCCATACTGTTCTCCACAGTGGCTGTATCAATTCACATTCCCACCAACAGTGCAAGAGGGTTCCCTTTTCTCCACACCCTCTCTAGCATTTATTGTTTGTAGATTTTTTGATGATGGCCATTCTGACTGGTGTGAGGTGATACGTCATTTTAGTTTTGATTTGCATTTATCAAATAATTAGTTATGTTGAGCAGCTTTTCATGTGTCCCTTGGCCATCTGTAGGTCTTCTTTGGTGGAATGTCTACTTAGGTCTTCCATGCATTTTTTAATTGGGTTGTTTATTTTTTTGATATTGAGCTGCATGAGCTGTTTTTATATTTTGGAGATTAATCCTTGGTCTGCTGCTTCATTTGCAAATATTGTCACCCATCCTGAGGTCTTTTAACTTCTGTAGTATTCTTTTTCTTTTTCATTCCTGATATTGGTGAATTATGTTTCTTTCTCTCTCTTTTTTAATTTATGTCTTTCTAGAGGTTTATCAATTCATCACTTTTTTCAAAGAACCAACATTTTAGTTTTACTCATTTGTCTATTATATACTTGTTTTATATGTTACTGATTTCTGCTCTTATTGTTCATTTCTTCTACCTTAGATTTAATTTGCTTTACTTTTTTTAACTTCTTGAATTGGAATCTTAGAGCACTGACTTTTAACTCATATAGATATGTAGACAGATAAAGATACAGGTAGACACACACACACACATATATATACATACCTGTGTATATAATGTACAAATGTGCATGAATATACTTTCATTTCCTGGTTTCTGTTTTAATTTCTTCTTAGAGTCATAGATTATTTATAAGTATGCTTTTAAATTTTTCTATGCATTTGAAGATTTTCTTCCTTTATTCTGTCATTGAGTTTAATATAACTGCCCAGTTGCCAGAGAATATACACTCTAAAATTTCAGTCTTTTGCAATTTGTTGAAACTTGCTTTATGGCCCAGGTTATGGTCTATTTTACTAAATAGGAACAAAAATATGTGAGATGTAGTGTTCTATCGTTTTTATCCAGCCTAAGTCATTAATTGTGTTTTCAAATTTTCTATAGCCGTACTGTTTTTTGTCTAATATTCTTTTACGCAATGAGAGAAGTGTTAAAATTTATTCAGATATCATCATGGTGGGTTTTTTTTCTATATCTTTCTTCTCAGGTCTGGTAAGTTTTGGTTTATACATTTTGAAGCTATTTTTAATAGGTAAATTTGCATTTAGGATTATTATATCTTCCTGTTGAACTGACCCTTTTATTTATATTAACTATCCCTTTTTCGCTCTCATAATATTTCTTACCTTGAAGTCGAACTATCTGATATTAATATAGGTACACAAGGTATACTGGCTAGTATTTCTATGGTACATCTTTTTCTATTATTTTACTTCCAGCATTTCTATGTCTTGTTATTTAAAATGTCGCCTATCAACAACGTTGAGGGAGAAGGGAACAACAATTTTATCTCCTGCACATAAGATACTTGCAGGGTAGGAAATTAAGCGTCACAAAGAACCCTTTTAAGAATAGCAAGTGAGAAGTGATGTCCTCGGGAGAGATTGAATGTATTTCAGTCAAGGCAGAAAGTGGGGAGGCTGAGCATGTGGGACAACCTGTCTCCCATAGAAGGGGGTTTCCAAGGGCAGAGGGGATAGTTCTTTGGAGGACAAGAGGATCAAGGGATAGAGGAAGCCTAGAATAACACTGAAATGGGAATGCAGGACAGGAAGGGGGCCCTCAAGGATCCAGACAGAGTACTGGTGTGATTTGCTAGAGTGTGAGCCAAGCTGAGCTTTAGGACTAGTGTCCGTTGAATCCCTCTCTCCTGGGTGGGGTTGCCTTTTGTCTTTGTCACTCATGTTGTTGGCACACTTTATGGGTTACTGTATCTCAGTGGTGAAATGGAAGTCTTTTTACCCTTCTGAGACAGCAAGGCAGGTCTCCAAGGCTTATCCTCGGAGAGATGGAGGAGGAAGACCCCCCCACTCCCACGTCTCTCCTTACTCTCCCATACTCAGGGGCAGAGCGAGCCCAGCCTACCCATCTTTGAGCATCTCCCTACACTAATGTGTGCAATGAATGAGTGAATCGGAGCTGAAGTGACATTCCTCCACGGATCACATGACACCACCGGCCAAGCTCTTTCCAGGGTTTTCTTGCTCCAATTCTCCCTCTAACAAGACAATCCAGACTCTTGCCAACCTCAAAAGAGACAGCCCCACATTGCTCCACCAACCAGAAATCCCACAGCTGCCCTTGGGCCCTAGGTCACATGCTCCTCGGGAAAGCCAGGCAGCCTGGAGTTGAGTGGAGAGATAGAAAGTCCTATTCAAGGTTCTAACTCCATGAATCCGTGTGTAATTTCTAAATTGAATTGACCCTCTTGTGACTTAAAAACAGCTCATATAAATTACCTGAGAATAGGGATTTTCTATTCCCTATGATTTCTTTATATAAAACACTGCTAAGGCCTTATCAATTGTGTTACAATTTGTTCTTCAGTTTGCCTTCCCTTTGGAAGCACCTGTGTCTGATACAGGTTTTGGATGTTGTCGGCCACTTTTGCATACTTTTCCCTGATCTCCCACCTGGCCTTGGGTCTTGGATGGCCTGGAGTTGTGTTTCTTATGAAGAAATGTAAAGAGATGCCTCACACTACTTGTTTGATGTGTGCTGGGCTGCAGGAGTCCTCAGAGCCAACTCTCTGTCCCCTTCAGATGGCTGTGGACCCCTTCTGCTCTTGGCTCAGGTATGTGGGAGGCCAGTGTCCTACTGGGCCATGGTGGCCTGTCAATCCACACCTCTGGTTCACATGAAAGGACATAACTCTGGAAACTACAGAAAAGGAGATTTAACTGGAACTTCCTAGCACATGTATGCCTGTGACCTTGAGATGATCACATGGCCTCTTGATTAAAGATTATCATTAATTCTCTTCATTCCTTGGGACTCATGGATGGATTTTGAATGTGGCCTCTTCATTTCCAATAAGTAACATTAGATCTGTGACCCAGAAATGTCCCAGACAACTCCTGGGTTACTGAAGTGCCCAGCTCAAGGATGAGCATGGATTTGCACTTCTAAAAATCCTCTCCAGATATGGATGTCTAGATTTAAATGAATGAAAATTAAATAAAGTAAAAATATGGTTCATCATTGCACCAGCCACACTTCAAGAGTTCAACAGCCACATGTGGAGAGGGCTTGGGTGGGAGTGGTCGGCCTTGGACAGCACAGGTAGAGGACTTTCCATCAGTGTGGAAGGTCTGTTTTCAGTGTGGCCCTACACGTGAGCCACTTCTCTGTCCACACACCAGCATGATGTTTTGTCCCTGCCTTTATTGTAGCTCTAAACATCACTATGTGAGATGTCCAAATGTCTGTCTGTGTCCCCTCCTGAATGAAAAAAAAAAAAAAACCAGAGGTTAAACCAGCTCTCTCTTTCCTATGATTGTACAGAATCATCAGTCAGTGGAAACCAAAGAGGGGGATTCTGATGTGACACCCAACAGAATGGAATCAAAAGAAAAAAACAATTATAGTGAGAATTAGGTCAAAGGGGAACTTATATAAGCTAGATGAAATTTACACACTCTTTTTTAAAGGTTTTGATTAGCACCAAGCCACTTGACCAGCCTGCCTGAGGAACTTGGGTGAGTTAAGGTCACCTGCATAGTCAGAGAGGGAGCTAGAAATAGTTAGATCCATCAGGTGAGATTTAAAACCCAGACACGTGGATTATATGATTTTTCTTAAAAATTTATTTATAATTAAATTTTTTTTTTAAGTAGTGGGGGCTTGTATTAGTTTGCTAGTGCTTACTTTAGCCAATTAGCACAAGCTGGACAGCTTACAACAACAGAAATGTATTCTCTAACAGTCCTGGACACCAGCAGTCTGCGATCAAGGTGTCTGCAGGGCTGAGCTCCCTCTGGAGGCTCTGGAGGAGCATCCTTCCTGCCTCTCCCAGCTTCTGGAGGCTCCAGGTGTTCGTTGGCTTATGGCCACATCCCTCTAATTTCTGTTTCTGTCTTTGTATGGCCTCCTCTTCTTCTGTCTCTTACAAAGACACCTGTCATTGGCTTCAGAGACCATTAGAATAATCCAGGGTAATCTCATCTCAAGATCCTTAATTTTATCACATTTTCAAAGACCCATTTTTCACATAAGGTCACATTCACAGGTGCCAGGGATTTGGACATTGTCACCTACTTGGGGGGGACCACCATTCAACCCGTTATGGGGGACAGTGTTACTATGTGGTACATCTGAGAAGTGAAAACACCGCTCAGTTCCATCAAAATATCGGGAAAGCCCATGCCAGGTATTCCTGAGTCAGAAAGAATGACCACAGAGAGGCTGGCTGGTGGCAGCCTGGAGTGTCTCCGAGGGTAATGTTCTATCACTAACGGGGCCTCAGAATAGGAATTCCGGAGAAAAATGGACGAAGAGGGGCCTGGGCCACAGGGACCCCAGGTCTTTCTGAGTTGGTTCTGATGTCTGCCTGAGGGAGGTTTCCCTCCAGGGCCCCATCCATCCTCCTCCAGCTATGGAAACTCCACCGGCTCTCACACCCAGCATGATGAATGAGCAGGCACTCCCGTCTGCCCGGGACAGTCAAGAATATTCATTTCATTTCACTTCTGACCTTTTTGCTATTCTGCAAACCCACGAGGTCTGGGCTGCATAATAATATCTGAGGATCAGAAATGAGTGTTTAGAGTGTCAACCAACCCATGTTTACTTGACCTTATGGTTTTAGAGCCCATATTAATCTTAATTGCGCTGTTAAAATATATAGTAAATATCTTTATACAAATTAAGCGATAACAGGAATTTGCAGAGGTTTTTTTTTTTCATGAATTAATCTTAAAATAAGCTGATTATACAAATCTTTACCCAAGCAATGACTAATCCAGAATACAAACGTTACTTTGAAAAGATACATTCAAACAAACATTTTTGTGGCAAATATTAGCAGAAACCAGACAGTAATTGGGAGATGGCATTCAGTGACTGACAGCTGTGAAAGTAAAGGGAGGTGGCTGGATGTGTCCAGTGTTCACGACCACGTTCTAGGACAGGGTCCATTCTGGATTCACTGTCCGCTATTTGTGACTTTGGATAAAGTGAAATAGAGAGTCTGGAGAAAGCGCATATGAGGACTTGCTGTGAAATTCATGTGTGAGGGAGAAGCTGAAAAACAATCTGTGTTTAACTTTTCCTATTAAGCTATGTTTTCATTTGAGAGGAAATTCATTCATTCAACAATTACTCAGTCGTTACTGACTGGCAGACACTCTTTCTCCTGAACAACTGGTATAGTTTCAGCTTCACAAAGTAACTCATGAACTGAGCTTACTTACTTCTTTGCTTTGGCCAACAGGAAGATCAGCACTGAATGTGCTGATTATTATTTTTAATAATAATCCAGAAAGACATAGTCTGCATTTCTTTTTAAATTGTCATATGCAATACTTGACAAATAGACTATTTGTAAAACAGGAAGCATAATCGTAATTTATGAAAGCACACCAAAATTAAACCAAAATCTTTGCTCCTGCTGTACACCTTCTCTGTTTCAGTTCCTTAACCTCAGAAATTACATCCTCCTTGTATCTATTACTCCTTTTCCTTTCTTTTTTGTTTATTTAGTTATACCATAGATGTAGGTATGCCTATACAGTATACTGTTGAAGTTTTTTTGTTTCTGAGCCTTATAAATTCACATTATATTCTATGTATTGTTTTAGAATTAGTTTTTACTTATTATATTTGTAGGACTTACTCATACTGTTGCATGTAGCTGCTTTTCCACTGCTTTATAATTGTCCATCTTAAGACAGTTGTCCAATTTAAGACAATTTACTCACCTATTTTCTCACTGATGAACTTAGGGTGATTTCTGGGTTTGCTTTGTATGAACAAGACTTCTGTGAATATTCACATACATGACTCCCAGCATATATGTGCAAAAAGTTCTGTTGTATATCTAAGTATGAAATTATTTTATCAAATATTCACTTCCATAAAACTATGCCAAATCATTTTCCGAAGGAGTGGCTACCAATATTCGGTATTATCAAACTTCCAAATTTTTGCCCCCCTAGTGGATGGAAAATACCTCATTGAGATGTTTGCATCTGCATTTTTCTGATTTCTAATGAAGTTGACATTTATTTCACATCTTTGATTTCCATGTGTTTCCATTTCAGGAAAATGCCATCTCATGTCTTTTCCACACTTTGCTATTATGTCGGCTGTCTTTTCCTTATTGATTTGCAGGAATCCTTCTGTAGATATAAATCCTTATTCAGTTATAGGTGTTTCTTTTCCTAGTTTATGGCTTGAACTTTCACATTATTTCTGTGTGTTTTGGTGAATTAACGTTCCTAATGAAATATACTCAGATGTATTTTTTTCCTTTATGGCATATGTATTTTGTGCTTTTATATTTCTTAAATCGCTTTCTACCTCTAGGTCATAAATGTAAAAAAGAAAACGAAAACAACTTTTCAAAGACAAGGGGGCTATCATGCAGTCTTAAAGCCACATGGAATTGATTTTTGAGTAGGCCGTGAGGCAGGGATCAAGTTTCATTCTTTTCTATGAAAACAAAAATTAGCCTATGATTTTTTTTTTTTTACTAAATGGTCCCTCCTTTCTTCACTGATCTAAGATGTCCACCCTGTCATGAGTCTAGTCTCCATATTTCTGGGTGTCTGTTTCTATTCTCTTTTGTCTATTTTGGTTATTTGTCTAGGTTCATGACGGTACCACATCATCTTACTTTCTGACACTTTCTCTTAAGATAGAAATCTGAAAGGACAAGTTTCAATCCCTCCTACTCATCTTGTCCTTCTGCAGAAGTTTCATGGCTATTCTTGGATTTTTTTCCATATATTTATACTTGTCAAGTTCTATAAAAAACATAAAATACAACAACCTACTGCCACTTTGTTGGAATTGCTTTGAAGAATAGTTCATGTATTTATCTTTCCATAAAAGCACCTGCTATACTTCTCCATTTAAGTTTTTTGATGTCATGTATGAAGGTGTATAGTTACTCCCATAAAAGAAGAAGCTTTATGTAATTTTTTGCTAATGAAAATAATATTTTAAAAATTATATTTCTTAATTGTTTTTGTCATATAAAAGTATGTTATATATAACAAACTTTTATGTTATATATATATATATATATACACAAATATATATATATATATTTGGATTTTCTATATAGATAATCATTTCATTGGCAGCTCGTAACAATATCACTTCTCTCTTTCCAGTACTGTCACCTTTTCTTTCCTTCATTGGTCTTGGTGTAATAGCTAGGACCTACAGTGGTGTAGACATTGAGCAGCAAGCATCTTTCTCTTGTTCCTAGTATTAAAGACAATGGTTTTGAACTTCTATTATGTTTACTATAAATTTTGTATGCCTTTTATAGGGCAAAGATAAAAAAACTCTTTACTTAGTTTAATAACAGATTTTATAATACATTGGTATTCCATTAAAGCATTATTGAAAGCTCTTCCTTCACTGAGAATCTATACAGTTGAGAATGTCATTTGATTTTCTCCTATTAAAGCAAAATTGCATTTCCCATACACATCCAAGTTGTTTATAATATATTATCTTTTATTATAATGCTGGATGCTATTTGCTTATATTTTTGTTTAAGATTTTTGTTTCTGTGTTCATGAAAGAGATTGAACATTTAATTTTCCTTTCTATTATTATGTTTGTCTGGCTTTATATTAAGGTGTCATAAAGATAAGCTGAGGAGAATTGTGTATTTTTTCCCTTTTCCTTTTCCTCCT
Source organism: Kogia breviceps (assembly GCF_026419965.1). Taxonomy (NCBI): domain Eukaryota; kingdom Metazoa; phylum Chordata; class Mammalia; order Artiodactyla; family Physeteridae; genus Kogia; species Kogia breviceps. The sequence goes on from NC_081311.1 coordinate 3,908,066, forward strand.
CCTCTTCTTTCTCCCCCTTCTTCTTCTATGGAGTTTTGGGGATAAAATGAAATTTTCTTTTCCCTTCAGTTGGTAAAACTCATTTGGATAGGTATCTGGGCTTGGCATTTTCCATTTGGGAAAATTTTAAATCACTGGTTTAATTTCCTTAATGATCATAGGACTATTTAGGTGTGTGTGTGTGTATGTGTGTGTGTGTGTGTGTGTGTGTGTGTGTGTGTGTTAATAAGTTGTGTTTTTCTAGAAGTGCATTCCTTTTGTCTAATTTTTCCATTTTTAACAAAATTTTAATAATATTATTTTTATTACTTGTATAATTTCTGCAGTATCCAGAGCTATGTCCCATTTTCATTCCTAATTTTTTATTGTACCTTCTTGCTTTTTATTAATCTTTAATTGTGCTATTGTTTTTCTATGATTTTAAGAATATAGCTCAATAATTTTGTCTTTCATTATTTTTAATATATGCATCAACTAATATATGCATCAAAGGATTTAAATTTCTCTTGATATATCTCATGTTTTTATATAAGTAATGTATTTGCTATTCTTTATTCTAAACATTTTCTAATTTCCTTTAAAATTTTTTCTTTGATCATGAATTGTTTTGAAATGACTTTTTAAAATATTTCAAATATAAGGAGTTTTCTAGGTGTTTATTTGTTTCCAGTTTCTAGTGTAATTTAAGTGTGTTTACAGAATGCCATCTGATTACAATCCCTTGAAATTTTCTGAGGCTAGAATTATGGTCTGACATGGGGTCCATTTTAACAAATGTTCCCTCTTCTTTTTTCTTTTATTATTTCTTTCCTTCTGCTTGCTTTGGGCTTAGTTTGTTGTTCTTTTCAAGTTTTTAAGGTGGAAAATTGGAATCCTGATTTGAGACCTTTCTTATTCTCTAATATAATTTCTTACTGTTACATACATTCCTCTAAGCACTGCTTTAGCTGCATGCCACAAATTTCAGTTTAAAGATTTTTCAAATTATCCTTGAGACTTCTTTGACCATGGAATTTTAGTAATGTGTTGTCTAATTTCCAAGTATCTGATCATTTTCCAACTATTTTTCTGTTATTAATTTCTAGTATGATTCCATTGTGGTCAGAGAACATATTTTGTATGATTTCAATTCTTTTACATTTGTTATCATTTGTTTTGTGACCAGAATATGGTCTTTCTTGGAGAATGTTTCATATGCCCTTGAAAAGAATGTATATGCTGCTCTTGCTGGAGTGTGTTATAAATTTTAATTTGGTCAAGCTGATTGACAGTGCTGTGGAAGTCTTCTCTATCCTTGCTGATTTACTACATACTTTTTCTACTGATTACTGAGAAGAGAGTGTTGACCTCTCCCACTATAAATGTGGATTTGTCTCTTTATCTTACAGTTTATATCAGTTTTGGTTCATGTTAGGTACATGCACTTCTAGGATTATTACATCTCATTTGGGAATTGACCCTTTTATAATTATGTAATGTCCCTTTTTATTTCTAGTAATTTCCATTTTTCTAGAAAATATTTTATGTGATATTAATAAAGACCACTCCAACTTGTCTTTGATCTGGATTTGCCAGGTATATATTTTTCCATCATTTGATTTTTAACATATCTATAGAATTATAGTTAAAATACATTTCTTATAGACAAAATAAAGTTGAGAATAATTAAAACAACAAAACAGGGACATCATTATCGATTAGTCATTGCAAGTTCAACTCATTGATTTCCCTCCAGATTCTGCTTGCTATTTTTTAAAAAATGTTTTACTTTCCTCAGATAGTTGCTTTATTCATTCTTTATAGAGTTTTCATTTGTAATCAGCATGAGGGATAAGGCAAAGTGTGTTTATCTTTTTTTTTTTTTTTGACGTCTTTACTGAGGTAAAATTGCTTTACATTGTTGTGTTAGCTGCTGCTGTATAACAAAGTGAATCAGCTATATGTATACATATATCCCCATATCCTTTTCCTCTTGCATCTCCCTCCCACCCTCCCTATCCCACCCCTCTAGGTGGTCACAAAGGACCGAGCTGATCTCCCTGTCCGATGCAGCTGCTTCCCACTAGCTATCTATTTTACATTTGGTAGTGTATATATGTCAATGCCACTCTTTCACTTCGTCTCAGCTTACCTTCCCCCCCTCCCCCCCCCCCGGTTCTCAAGTCCATTCTCCACATCTGCGTCTTTATTCCTGTCCTGGCCCTAGGTTCTTCAGAAACTTTATTTTAGATTCCATATATATGTGTCAGCATACAGTATTTGTTTTTTCTCTTTCTGACTTACTTCACTCTGTATGAGAGACTCTAGGTCCATCCACCTCACCACAAATAACTCAATTTCATTTCTTTTTATGGCTGAGTAATATTCCATGTATATATGTGCCACATCTTCTTTATCCATTCATCTGTTGATGGACACTTAGGTGGCTTCCATGTCCTGACTATAGTAAATAGTGTTGCAATGAACATTGTGATACATGACTCTTGTTGAATTATGGTTTTCTCACGATATATGCCCACTAGTGGGATTGCTGGGTCATATGGTAGGTCTATTTTTAGTTTTTTAAGGAACCTCCATACTGTTCTCCATAGTGGCTGTATCAATTTACATTCCCACCAACAGTGCAAGAGGGCTCCCTTTTCTCCACACCCTCTCCAGCATTTATTTTTTGTAGATTTTTTGATGATGGCCATTCTGTCCTGTGTGGGTGATACCTCATTGCAGTTTTGATTTGCATTTCTCTAATGATTAGTGATGTTGAGCATCCTTTCATGTGTTTGTTGGCAATCTGTATATCTTCTTTGGAGAAATGTCTATTTAGGTCTTCTGCCCATTTTTGGATTGGATTGTTTGCTTTTTTGATATTGAGCTGCATGAGCTGCTTGTATATTTTGGAGATTAATCCTTTGTCAGTTGCTTCATTTGCAAATATTTTCTCCCATTCTGAGGGTTGTCTTTTGGTCTTGTTTATGGTTTTCTTTGCTGTGAAAAAACTTTTTTTTTTTTTGTGGTACGTGGGCCTCCCACTGTGTGGCCTCTCCCGTTGCAGAGCACAGGCTCCGGACACGCAGGCTCCACGGCCATGGCTCATGGGCCCAGCAGCTCCGCAGCACATGGGATCTTCCCGGACCGGGGCACAAACCCGTGTCCCCTGCCTTGACAGGCAGACTCTCAACCACTGCGCCACCAGGGAAGCCCTGTGCAAAAACTTTTAAGTTTCATTAGGTCTCATTTGTTTATTTTTGTTTTTAATTCCACTTCTCTAGGAGGTGGGTCAAAAAGGATCTTGTTGTGATTTATGTCATAGTGTTCGGCCTATGTTTTCTTCTAAGAGTCTGACAGTGTCTGGCCTTACATTTAGGTCTTTAATCTTTTTTGAGTTTATTTTTGTGTATGGTGTTAGAGAGTGTTCTAATTTCATACTTTTATATGTAGCTGTCCAGTTTTCCCAGCATCATTTATTGAAGAGGCTGTCTCTTCTCCATTGTATATTCTTGCCTCCTTTATCAATGATCATGTGACCATATATGCATGGGTTTATCTCTGGGTTTTCTATCCTGTTCCATTGATTTATATTTCTGTTTTTGTGTCAGTACCATACTTTTTTGAGTACTGTACCTTTGTAGTATAGTTTGAAGTCTGGGAGCCTGATTCTTCCAGCTCTGTTTGTCTTTCTCAAGATTGCTTTGGGTATTCAGGGTCTTTGGTGTTTCCATACAAATTGTGAAATTTTTTGTTCTAGTTCTGTGAAAAATGCCATTGGTAGTTTAATAGGGATTGCATTGAATCTGTAGATTCCTTTGGGTAGTATAGTCATTCTCACAATGTTGATTCTTCCAATCCAAGAACATGGTATATTTCTCCATCTGTTTGTATCAACTTTAATTTCTTTCATCAGTGTCTTATAGTTTTCTGCATACAGGTCTTTTGGTGAGTCTGGCTAATGGTATATCAATTTTGTTTATCTTCTCAAAGAACCAGTTATTAGTTTTATTGATCTTTGCTATCGTTTGTTTCATTTCTTTTTCAGTTATTTCTGATCTGATATTTATTATTTCTTTCCTTCTGCTAACTTTGGTTTTTTTTTGTTCTTTCTCTAATTGCTTTAGGTGTAAGGTTAGGTTGTTTATTTGAGATCTTTCTTGTTTCTTGAGGTAGGATTGTATTGCTATAAACTTCCTCTTTGAACTGCTTTTGCTTCATCCCATAGGTTTTGGGTCGTTGTGTTTTCATTGTCATTTGTTTCTGGGTATTTTTAAATTTTCTCTTGGCTTTCTTCAATGATTTCTTGGTTATTTAGTAGTATAATGTTTTAGCCTCCATGTGTTTTTATATTTTTACAGTTTTTTTCCCTGTAATTGATATCTAGTCTCATAGTGTTGTGGTCAGAAAAGATACTTGATATGATTTCAGTTTTCTTAAATTTACTAAGCTTGATTTGTGACCCAAGATATGATCTATCCTGGAGAATGTTCCATGAGCACTTGAGAAGAAAATATATTCTGTAGTTTTTTTTATGGAATGTCCTATAAGTATCAATTAAGTCCATCTTGTTTGATATATCATCTAAAGGTTGTGTTTCCTTATTTATTTTCATTATGGATGATCTGTCCATTGGTGAAAGTGGGGTGTTAAAGTCCCCTACTATTATTGTGTTACTGTTGATTTCCCCTTTTATGGCTGTTAGCCTTACGTATTGAGGTGCTCCTATGTTGAGTGCATAAATATTTCAATTGTTGTATCTTCTTCTTGGATTGACCCCTTGATCATTATGTAGTGTCTTCTTTGTCTCTTGTAATAGTCTTTATCTTAAAGTCTATTTTGTCTGATATGAGAATTGCTACTCCAGCTTTCTTTTGATTTCCATTTGCATGGAATATCTTTTTCCATCCCCTCACTATCAGTCTGTATGTCTCCCTAGGCCTGAAGTTCATCTCTTACAGACAGCATATATATGGGTCTTGTTTTTTTATCCATTCAGCCAGTCTATGGCTTTTAGTTGGAGCATTTAATCCATTTACATTTAAGGTAATGATCAATATGTATGTTCCTATTAGCATTTTCTTAATTGTTTGGGGTTTATTATCGTAGGTCTTTTCTGTCTCTTGTGTTTCCTGCCTAGAGAAGTTCCTTTAGCCGTTTGTTGTAAAGCTGGTTTGGTGGTGCTGAATTGTGTTAGCTCTTGCTTGTCTGTAAAGCTTTTAATTTCTCCGTCGAATCTGAATGAGATCCTTTCTGGGTAGAGTAATCTTGGTTGTAGGTTTTTCCCTTTCATCACTTTAACTATGTCCTGCCACTCCCTTCTGGCTTGCAGAATTTCTGCTGAAAGATCAGCTGTTAACCTTATGGGGATTCCCTTGGATGTTTTTGTTGCTTTTCCCTTGCTGCTTTTAATATTTTTTCTTTGTATTTAATTTGTGATAGTTTGATTAATATGTGTCTTGGCGTGTTTCTCCTTGGATTTATCCTGTATGGGACTCTCTGCGCTTCCTGGACTTGATTAACTATTTCCTTTTCCATACTAAGGAAGTTTTCAACTATAATCTTTTCAAATATTTTCTCAGTCCCTTTCTTTTTCTTTTTTTCTTCTTCTTCTGGGACCCCTATAATTCGAATGTTGGTGAGTTCAATGTTGTCCCAGAGGTCTCTGAGACTGTCCTCAATTGTTTTCATTCTTTTTTCTTTATTCTGCTCTGTTGTAGTTATTTCCACTATTTTATCTTCCAGGTCACTTATCTGTTCTTCTGCCTCAGTTATTCTGCTATTGATTCCTTCTAGAGAATTTTAAATTTCATTTATTGTGTTGTTCATCATCGTTTGTTTGCTCTTTCGTTCTTCTAGGTCCTTGTTAAATGTTTCTTGTATTTTCTCCATTCTATTTCCAAGATTTTGGATCATCTTTACTATCATTACTCTGAATTCTTTTTCAGGTAGACTGCCTATTTCCTCTTCATTTGTTTGGTCTGGTGGGTGTTTTCCTTGCTTCTTCATCTGTTGCATATTTCTGTCTTCCCATTTTGGTTAACTTATTGTGTTTGGGGTCTCCTCCTTTTTGCAGGCTGCAGGTTCGTAATTTCCATTGTTTTTGGTGTCTGCCCCCAGTGGGTAAGGTTGGTTTAGTGGTTTGTGTAGGCTTCCTGGTGGAGGGGACTTGTGCCTGTGTTCTGGTGGATGAGGCTTGGTCTTGTCTTTCTGGTGGGTAGGACCATGTCTGGTGGTGTGTTTTGGGGTGTCTGTGAACTTAGTATGATTTTAGACAGCCTCTCTGCAAATGGGTGGATTGTGTTCCTGTCTTGCTAGTTGGCTGGCCTGGGGTGTCCAGCACTGGAGCTTGCTGGTCATTGAGTGGAGCTGGGTCTTAGTGTTGAGCTGGAGATCTCTGGGAGAGCTCTCACCGATTGATATTATGTGGGACCAGGAGCTCTCTTGTGGTCCAATGTCCTGAACTCAGCTCTCCCACCTCAGAGGCTCAGGTCTGACACCCGGCTGGAGCACCAAGACCCTGTCAGCCACACGGTGTAGACAACTGTGGTAAAAATCTCAGTGGTGTCTTGTACTTTTCTCTGCTGGGCGATTTATCCCAGCCAGGTTCCCCTTGTCAGAAACACAGCAAGCCAAAATGCTGAGACAGCCGAAGTTTGCAGCAAAGACAGGGTTTATTCACAAGGCAGCCAAGGAGAAGACAGGAGGACAAATCTCAAATCTGGCTCCCAGAGGACAAGGGGTTGTGGTATTTATGGGATAAAGAATAATGCAGCAGGGTGGCCTGAGGCATAGGGAGAATGCGGGCATGGGGATTGTGGGGAAAGGTGACTTGGAAAAGGTGTGGTAGGCGTGGTAATCACCCTTTCTGCCAAAGTGTGCTTATCTGAACCAAGTCTTGAGGCCATTATATATATAGATGTACATATACACACACACATGAAACTATTATATACAGAGTTGTACAGATACACACATGCATGAAACATATATATATAGTTCCTTTTTTTGTAAGGAAGATGAGGCAAGGGAGCAAAAGCTGAAGCTGGTGGGACAATTGGGACATGGCTGCTGTTATCAGGCGACCAAGACTAAGGATATCAGAGTAGAGACTTAGCTACCACCGGAATTGGGACACATTTTGAAAATCAATCAAATAAGACTGCTCAAGTGTATCCATGGGTGTTAAGATGAACGAGAAATAAAGGATATTTTCTGGGGTTTTGACCTGAGAAATTGGTTGAACGGTATTGTCATTCACCGAGAAACGGAAAATATGAGGAGGGGAAAGTAGATTGAGGAAATCTGTAGTATGTTTTTTTTTGTTTTGGTTTGGTTTTTTTGCGGTATGCGGGCCTCTCACTGTTGTGGCCTCTCCCGTTGCGGAGCACAGGCTCCGGACGCTCAGGCTCAGCGGCCATGGCTCATGGGCCCAGCCGCTCGGCGGCACGTGGGATCTTCCCGGACCGGGGCACGAACCCGTGTCCCCCGCATCGGCAGGTGGACTCTCAACCACTGCGCCACCAGAGAAGCCCTGTAGTATGTTTTGATAATACTAAGTTTGAGATGATGTATAGTAAACTGAAGAAAGAAGTCTGATCTCAGAGCATGGGTCTAGGTCAGAGACAACAAAAACGACCTTGAAAAACATCAGCGTATGTGTGAGGCTTAAGGCCATTAGACTGGATGAGATCAACCAGAGAAAAAGGACAGACGGAGAAGAGAAACAATGACCAGGTAGACGTTTGGTCAACAAGAAAGAGGCAGCAAAGGGAGAACAAGAATGAAAAACTAACAAAGTAGGAGAAAAACAGAGCATTGGTGTCCAGAAAACAAGAAGAAAATGATTCCAGAATGAATAAGTGATAACCACATTGCCTGCTGCAGACCAGTCTACTTAGGAGAAAAAACTGCCACTGAGTTGAGCAAGGTGACCATGAAATAGCCATTTCAATGAGTTGATGGCAGGGCTGCATGTCTGGAGTTGCTGAGGAGAAGGTGGAGAGAAGGAAGTGGGGAAGTGAGCAGAACCATCTTTTGTATCATGGTGCACTGTGCAGGCAACCCCGTGTGTGTGTAATACAGATGCACAATAAGAAATTGCAAGAAAAACTGAAAACAAGGAACAGCTTGACCCTGTGTTTCTTCTCTTTAATGCATTCTTGGTTCCATAGCTTGAGAGAAGATTCTGTACCTGCTAACTAGATAAATGGGATACCTACAAATGAAGAGTTTAAAGAATTTGGGGCCATTTCTTTGCTTACTAATCATCAAGCAATTCTTTTCAGTGTAGATGGACTGAATTCAGCACCCCAAGTCACAGAGTCATTATAGCCAAAGATGTGTGAATTTCTGAATTAAAAATTCCAAGTTTCCAAGAAATGTTGTCTCCTGAATTTCTGAGACCTGAAAGCAAATAAATACAGAACCATTTCAAAATTAATTTTTAATTGGAAAAGTATTACATGCATGTGATTTGAAAAATCAAGAAACAGAGAAAGGTATAAAATGAAAACATAATCCACCCTCCAACCTGAGTCTCATTTTCCAGAGGCAATCACTGTCAACAGTTTATTTTATACCTATAAGCATATTCTCTATTTTTATACAAATAAAATAATAGTAAACACACTGTTCTTTAGCTAGTTTTCACTTAATAAAATAACATGAATTTCACCCCATGTTATCACCTGAAGATCTGTCTCATTTTTCCCAGTGGTCACTCATGTTTTATTTTATTTGTATATCATATTTTTATTTAAAAAGTCCCTTATCGACTTCAGGTTGCTTCTTGATCTGGGCTTTTTTCCTTCTAAAAACTATCCTGCATTTAACTTCCTTTTCCATATCTCTTGGTATTTCAGTAAATATATCTATAGAATAAATTCTTCACAATGGATATGCATTTTAAAATTCTGACAGATATGACCAAATTGCCTCCTAAACCATATCTTCAGTTTATACACTCACCTATAGAGTATGAGAGTACTGCTTTTCCACATTCTTGCCGATATGTATGTGATCAATTACATCAATGGCCTCGATTCTTTACCTTCCCTGCACCCTGTGTGCCCTTAGTCACGTGACTTTGCAGCCCCTCCCACTGAGGCGGGGAGGTGTTCTCCTCTGCTGACTTTGGGTTTGGCTATGGACTTGCTCTGTCGCATTGGAGCAAGACTTAGCAGCACTGAGCTCCTTTCCAGTGCTGTCCTTCCAGGTGAGATTCCTCCAGACCCCTGCACGTGTTCCTGAAGAGCTGCGTGGACACAGTGAGGGTCAGGGAGAGCCTCTGAATCCTCCTGAGGCTTCCTGCTAGCAGCTGCCTTTTCTGCCAGGTTGGTGACCCCTCTTTTAAGCAGAGTCCCAAGGCCCTGGGGCAATTGCGCTTTTCCACAGACACCTTTTTTAAAAGCAGACTTCACCCCCTCTCCTTATTCATCCACTTGAACAGACTTACCCTGCAGCCCACCTCGCTCTGCTTCTTAGTCTGATATCAGGCAGAGAAATTCCTCTAGCCCCCAACAGTGGAGATGGCCATGAGGTCATAGGTCATAGTTCATTATATGGAAACAAGGGTTCAGCTCCAGACCTCTCTGTTCTCTTTTTCCCACCCCTTCCCTTCCTGCAGGCCCCATGGGGGAGGGGGTACAGAGCTTCAGGACCCAGCAGAGCCCACCCCTCACATCAGCTTTCCGTCCTCTTGTCTGCAGCCTCCCTGCAGCAGCTGGACTCAAGCACCCCAGTTTGGATTCCTGGCTCTCAGGGCTGGGACTGGGGAGGCCGGGGGAAGGTGAGAGAGGACAGAGAATACGAAATGTCAGCAGGCATTCGCTCCCCCTCTAGTCCCGACCTGGCTGATGTCCAAGACATTTTTTTTTAAATCACTCTTCATTTATGCCCTGTGTTTTTTAAAATCCTCAAATGTTATTGCTGTTGTTATTATTATAATGTTGTCATTCTTCACAGTCTTAGATTCACTGAGGCCAGCCTTTAGATTGGGAGGCAACGATTATCAGTGCAAAAGTATTTGAACCTCAATGCCAAACAGAGCAAAAGCACATTAGTCAGGAAACAGAAAATCCTGACATGATTTTCTGTGTTTAGTTGCTCAAAAAGAGTAATAAGAAAACTCCCCCTACAGGCGTTTCGTGGGTAATGCAAAGTAAACAGACAAATGTCCTGCAAAATATTTGCTCTCTATCAAGACCATCCGGAGTGTTTTCATTTGACTTCTCAAAAACAAAGCCTCTTCATCACAGCCCGCAGCCACTCCTCTCCCTGGGAAATGAATAATGCAGCAAGCACGCCCCTCCGGGTACCAGTCCCCTAGGCCACAATGCCAAGTTCAACAGCAACGCTACAGGGGCTTTTTTTTGCAAAGAGATGAAAATTATGCTGTACATTTTGATTCTTATGCTCATAAATTCACTGGGCAAAAGGAAGGACTTTTAATAGGGAAATATTTGATTCCTCCTGACTTGACGATGAGGAATGAAAGAACACGAGGTGCCATATAAAAATCAGTTGTGTCACCACGGCCCTCAGTGACCTTGGGGACAAACACATAATCGATAAATAACTAGAAGTGAGCCATCGACTGGCTGCAACCCAGAACTAAACTTCTTGTCTTTTTGAACCCACTCGGCCCTTGTCATCGCCTGAAAATTCTTATACCAGCTTGTATTTTAGGACTGGCAAGCAATGGTTGTTTAAATATTTGGTTCCAAATTAGAAGGAAAGCCTGCCAGAAAATGACTTCAAATTAAATAAAGTGGTGTTTTATGGGAATCCCTCCCAGCTGCCGCGCTAGGAGAAATGCACCATGTTCTACGTTTGTCGTGGGGACTTGAAATGAAGTGTCCCGTGATGGCCCGGGTGAGGCAGGAGGTCCAGCCTGTGGTCACCCCAGGGGTTAAAAGGTGGGTGCAGGGAAACCTCCTGATCACAAAAGAGTATCGTTCCTTCAGGAAGGCTCTTTACTTTGCAGATATATATATTATGAGTCTGAAATTTGAAAAAACTCTTGGTTTTTGTTAATGTGTTCTCAAACTGCTAATTATTTCCTGCTGTCTGGAGGTGCTAAATACATAAACACATGGACTCCTTGGCTTAAAAACTTAGGGCTTCATTTTTCTTCTGGGTGAATCAGTCTGAAGGATGATGCCATATACCGAGATCCTAGCCTAATTAGGACTAAATATGGCGTAGGGGCCCCGAGTGGGACAGCAGCAGTTCTGAGCACAGGCCGAGGACCATCCGGACCCGTTTCCTCCTGCAGGGGAGCAGGAAGAGTGTGTTTCCTCCAGCTCAGCAATGGCCTTGACACACAGAAGAGTCTAGGAATGTGACTCGTGCCACAGGACAACACATTGTGATTAAAAAAATAAAAAACACGCACAGGACTCGTAGGTCTTGTGAGAACCCAGGACAGGTAAAAATATTTTGTCCATTTGGCTACGTGGATATTTGCATCTCCAGAGAGAGGCTTTATAAATTCTACACTCAGTAGAAGTGAGTCCTCAATTACATTCATGGTTAAGTTATTCTACATTAAATGTCAACATTTCATAGTTAAATGTCAACGCTTGGTGGTTAATTTAGGGATGTCCCTAAATGTCCTTCCCCCATCCCACCCCAGGCCCATGCAGACAAGGGAGGAGGAAGCTCGGCTGATTTCATTGAAGGAAAACAAGAAATCAGTCATTGCCTCTCAGGCCTGGGCCAGGCCCTGGGTCCTGGACAGACATGGGCCGTGAATGCTGGTAACTGGACCACACCTGCCTAAGGAGGTGAAACCTCTGCAGTGACACCTGGTGGGAGTCGTGCAGAGGGGGCAGGAACCAGGTGAGCCCGAAGTCCCGGGGCATTTGCCATCTCACGGTACCCAGGGTCCCAGGAGCCCAGCCAACTGGCCGAGGCTCAAGCCCTCCTGGCCAGAACCGGAGGGACGATTCTGGGGCAAAAAGAGCCGAGAGCCAGAATACTGTTTATTCTAGGGCAGCCGAGAGGCAGACACACTCCTCTTGGCTTCCTGCTGGGCCTCACCCTTCTGTCTCCCCCAGGTACCAGGGGACATGCTGTCACCTCCCGTCTCACACTGGACAGAGTGGAACGGGGGATTCAACCTGGGCGAAGATCACGACCTGAGTTGCAGCTTCCCATTTATTTGTAATGCAAATAGTACCGCAAGATATGTGCAATGGGCACATGAAAGGATGATCAGCATCACGTGTCACTAGGGAAATGCAAGTCAAAACTGTAGTGGAGGGACTTCCCTGGTGGCACAGTGGTTAAGAATCTGCCTGCCAATGCAGGAGACACGGGTTCAAGCCCTGGTCTGGGAAGATCCCACATGCCGCGGAGCAGCTGAGCCCATACACCACAGCTACTGAGCCCACGTGCCACAGCTACTGAAGCCTGAGCACCTAGAGCCCGTGTTCCTCAACAAGGGAAGCCATGGCAATGAGACGCCCACACATCGCAAGGAAGAGTAGCCCCCGCTCACCGCAACTAGAGAAAGCCCGCGCACAGCAACGAAGACCCAATGCAGCCAAAAAGAAATAAATTAATTAATTTTAAAAAACTGTAGTGGATGAATAAACAACAAGGTCCTACTGCGTAGCGCAGAGAACTATATTCAATATCCTGTAATAAACCACAATAGAAAAGAATATGAAAATGAATATATATCTACATGTATAACTGAATCATTTGTTGACAGCAGAAACTAACACAACATCGTAAATCAACTATACTTCAATAAAATAAATTTTTAAAAAGAAACTAACAAAACGTTGTAAATCAACTATACTCCAATAAATTAATTAAAAAAATAATAAAGCAAGTGGGTATTAGTATAAAAAAAAAAAAAACCCTAACCATTTTCAGAGAAAAACAAAAAAAAACTACAGTGGATACCACTTCACACCCTTCACACAGAACGGCTATTATCAAAAAAGTCAAAAATCAAAAATCGAAAATCGCAAGTTTGACCAGGATGGAAGGAAATTGGACCCCTGGCACATTGCCGGTGGGAACGTAAGGTGGTGCAGCCACAGCGAGCAACAGGATGCTGGTTCCTTGGAACGTTAAACAGAGAACGAGCACACGATCCAGTTCCAGGTGTGCACTCGCGGTCCAGAGCTGCCTAATTCCCAACAATCAGAAGATGAAACGACCTACGTGTCCCTCAACTGATGAATGGAAAAATATATGTGGTGTATGCATGCAATGGAATAGTATTCAGCCATAGAAAGGAGTGAAATTATGATACATGTTAAATCAGAGAAGGACCTGGAAAACACTGTGCTCGGATGGGCTGAGCCAGAGTCAAAAGTACTGATATTACGTGATTCCACTTGTGTGAGTTGCCTAGAATAAGCAAGTTCACAGAAACGGAAAGGAGAATGCTGTTCCCGGGGACTGGGGGAGGGGAAAAATGGGACTCAGTGTTTGATGAGGACAGAGGTTCAGTGGGGGGATGAGGAAAAAGTCCTGTAAATAGATATAGTGGTGATGGTCCTGCGACATTGCAAATGCACTTAATGCCACTGGATTGTACACTTAACATGGCTAAAATGGGAAATTTTATGTGATGTTTATGTTTTACCGTAATAAGATAATTTTTTAAATGCAAGAGTGATGGACATGGCAAAGTGTATGACAAAGAGCTGACAAAAGGACCTCGTCACTCATTCAGACCCCATCTTTCTTGGCCTTAACTTTGGCCTTTTTGCTTGTCCCACTTCCAAGCCTAGAAACATCTTAAAAGTGTCTCCAATTTAAAGGAGGTAAAGTTCTTGTGGAAACAACGCCACCGGTCCAGACACTGGAAGAGGCTATGACCCTATGTCCTGTAGAGGTGGGGACATACAGGGGTCTCCTCCCCAAACCAGCAGGGTGCACATTTGGAATAAACTCGCCTCCCTGGAGAAAACATAGCGGTCTGCATCCTCTTAGACGTGTTGGGACAGGTACTTACAAGCCCGGGGATATTTTAGGCTAAGTATTTTCTTAGATTTTATTAGTTATTAGGTATCACCATCCCCTTTTACCTTACCTCCTAAAAATAGATATACAAGTATTACCAATTTAAAATCAGCTACTAAAGATGCAGTCGGAAACAAGTGAAGTAGAATTCCCCTCGCATTCTGAGACTTACAGAAGAGGGACATGGCAACAAAATTCATGTGAAACATACACACCAGATCAGTTGAACCAAAGTGACCAGATTCTATACAGTTTGTCTGGCTAACGTTTATCTGGTTTTCTACGAAGTATTCCCTTTTCCTGGAGAACACAATTATGGCTATAAAATCATTTATTGGCCACTGTTCAGGGCATCTCCAATCTCGCATCATAGTTTATGAAGTGCCATGGAAAGCACTGAGAGGTGCTTCTCTGATTGGTAAAGGCCAGTTTAGCTCAATCCCATCCTTAGGTGTAGGGTACATTATGCTTTGGGAAATCCTTTTAGCATATTTTTCTATTTGGCTATTAGGCCCAGTGGTCATTGTAGCTCTTCCCAGTAAATGAAACAGTTCACATTTTAGTCACTCCCTGGGAGGATGAAAAGGGTCCTCCCAGGACATCCAGGAAGAGAAGAGTCTGCAGTGGAAATGCCAGGCTGCCTTGGTCCTGTTTGCTTGCTCGTTTTGCAGAGGCAGACCCTGTGTTATCCTGCTCTCCTTCCCCACCGATGTCCACTGCTGTGCAGCACTGGCTGATGGGTATCCTTTCTCAGAATCAGTTCTGGGTTTTCATATTTGAAGACAATTTCACCACCCTCCATCCTCCTCCTCCTCTCAGCCTCCGCCCGGCTCCACCCCTCTTCTGAGCCGGTCACCCAGCGCAGTTGCCTCCTTTGGCCAGGTTTCTGGCACCTGTGTTTCTTTCCCCAGATGATACACATCCACTCGCTGTGGCCCGCTGAGCTCCTACCTGCAGTTCATCTCTCCCCGCGCCAAGGACTATTGCCTTCAATAGCACGCTATTTCCGGTGCACCCTGGGCTGCCCACGGCCTGCCTTTCCACCATTGTCCTCCTGAGCTTGGCCTTCACCTCCCTCCACTGACAAGCCCAACCCTGCTTCTCTGCATTTCCTCTTCTCCATTGTGAGGGTTACTCTCCAGGTTGTGGTCACTCTGTGGACCCCCAAGTACATCTTCCATCTCTGCTGTCTTCTCACTGCTTTACTTACCTGAAACAGTTCTCATCCTCACATGCATCCCTCTAGATCTTTTTTTCTACTTCCCACAACCCAAGGGGAACAGCATCTCTCCCAGGGACGGCTCCACCTCTTACCCCCTCTAATACTTACTGTCTACACAGCTCTTTTGACATCAATGCATGGGAAAGCAGTCAAAACTCCACGGCAAGTAAGAGGGTTTATGTCCTCCACCAGACTACAAACATTTAGAAGGAAGGGATTGTGCAGCAGCTCCCATCAATTTCCACCCAGGATTTAGCACAATGCTGTACATTCTGCAAATTCTCAATAAACACAACTTAACTGAGTATGAAAATCCGGTCTTGTCTGCAGGACAACATACCTGCTCCTGTGGATTTGTCTCCACGGGACTTTCCAGACATAATAAACACAGGTGGGTTTCCAGCCACTTTCTGCCACCCTCAGGGTGTCCAGAGTTGAAATGAGCTCTGGAGCCCCAGAGTCATGAAGACATCCGTGGGCCCAGGGGTGGCCTGAACAGGCAGCCCTGCTTAAACCTGAGAATGCATGGCAAGGTGCTTTTTCCTCTTCATGCCATGGAATGCTTGATTTTACCTCCCTGTGTAAAATCCTTGACAAAGCCAAGGATCCGTTTCTGGTTTTCAAACAACCCTTAGCACAAGCTAATGAAAGAATTGGCATTTGTAGAGCTGCTACTATGAACTAAAGCAGGCATAGCCACCGAAGAGTCAGATATAGAAAAGCAGTGATAAAGGTCTGGCCGGAGGGGAGCAGAGGAAGTTCTCAGCATGGGAATAGAACTTATGAGCCTGGGAGACATTCCAAGCCCTGTCCCAGCTCCTGAGGGAAGATAGGGAGCCCTGTGTAGGCCCTTCTTCTGAACACTGATAGAATGCCTGGAACAGAGCCAGGAAAGTCCCCTGTGACAGGCCCCTGGAAGGGGGTGTCAATCAAGCTGTAGGCAGAGGATGGAGAACTCTGGCTCCCTCCCCCCAAATACCAAGTAATAGTGACATAAAAATAAACAAGGGGGGTAGTATACATGTATACTATCCAAAAATGTAATAGTATAATGTATTAGGTGAGCACAGAAAATTTACATGATGCAGGGTACTTTCTCAACATAATAAAAGTATCTTACATCAAATACATTTTCTGTACTTATCTGTTAATAATTTGCTTTATCATATTATTGGATAATTAGGATAGAGTTACACAAAGTGTTCTCTCATATTTTTTTCATTGTTCCTTAAATCTGATTATATCTAACTTATCAATTCTTTTTTTTTAATTGAAGTATAGTTGATTTACAATATTGTGTTAGTTTCAGGTATATATATTTATATTTTGGCCTTATCAATTACTTTAATGAATGATTTATCTAGGTTCTTCAATTTTTCTTTTAAATAATTGGCTAGAAATATATTTCAATTTTGTTACTTTCTTCCAGTTCCTTACTTTCTCTAATTTTCTAATTCCTTATCAGCTCCTTTTGTCACTATTTATTATATCCTTCTACTTTCCTCAGATAACAGCTTATTAAATTCTTATTCCTAATTAATTAATTCTTAAGAAACTTGTCTAGTTCTAATAGGAAAGAAGGCATAATTTGTCTTCTGTAAGTGTAGCTTTGGACATAGCTGATATTTCTTAGGCAGTGGCACCCTCACTATAATCATGTTTTATACAGTTCACAGTTTTATTGACCAATGAGGTGTTTTAGAGATATTTTTTTCTCTCTCTCTCTTTTTTTTTTTTTTTAATTTTCTGGTTGGTACCTTTCACTGTGGACAGAGAAAAATGATTGAAGTTTTTCCACTTTGGGCAATGATTGAAGATCATTTTTGCAAGTGTTCCATGGTGGTAAATTCTCATTCAGAGTAGAGTTTGATATATGTATTTATTGATACATATCTTTATTAATTGTCATGTTTAATTCTTTTTATTCTTATTTTTCTGTTCTCTTTGCTCAGCAAGACAACTGTTAATGCTTGTAACTTTGAATTCAATTTGACTGCATATCTTTTTGCTCATATTTACCTGTTATATATGCTTGACTGAGAAGGATTCAAAACTAAAGAACAGATAAATTTATTTGAGAAATGTTTTTAGTATGCATATAGTTGTTGTTTTGTTCCAATCTGAGAGTATTTTTCTTTTCATAGGTGTATTTACATTTATTTTTCACCCTTTTTAGTGGTTTTTCTCCTGCTTCCTTGATTTTGTTTTGTTTTGTTACTGTTGTTACTGTTGGTATAAGGTCTAGGCCTTTTTAGTTTTTTGTTTTGCTTGCTCTAGATACCTGTGAGATATGTCATAGTGTTAATTTTAGTAGCTATGACTTTTATAACTGAAATAACTTGCTAAAACTTATATTTCTCAAGTTTTTGAGGTCATTAATGAAACATCTAATATCTCTGCAGTATTGAGGGGTGGCCACTGCACATTCACACTTTATCACTTATCTGCCCAATTCACATTTCAGGTGCATTGAGAAACTCTAGGGTTTTTGTGTCTAACATTTGTAGTTGCATCATCATATGTGTATATTATGTAGTTTTCCTCTCAAGAATCACAATATTTAAATTTGAATTATAATCCTAGTTATAAGAGTGAGTAACATTTGATTTTGTATTTTTAGAGACTCAGTTACTCTTACTGGTCCCTTCACACTATGGCTAACTCCATTTAGGAGTTTTTGACTTTATTCATTGAATAAGATTAGCTCTTCTGGTCACATTTTCTGAACCATTGACTCTGTAAATATTTATTGAATCAAGAATTAATTTATCTACCTCATGAGTTCATACATATTTAAGGGTTTTTCTCTTTTTTTTCATATATAAACAACTGTATGACTGGGTTTTAAGTTTGGGACCCACAGGCTATTCTTTCTGGAAACACCAAGTATGTCTCTCCATTGTCCACTGGCATTTAATTAGGACAAGAATCCTAAGGCCAGCCTGCTCTTTTTTGTGCTTTATTTGAGAGCTTTTTTTTTTTTTTCCCCTGTTGTCTCTTTTGTAGGTGACATGATTTTTTTCTCTCTCTCTAGGTGTTTAGTGTTTCTTCTGAACTTCAAGTTTGTTAACTTGATGGTGTCTCTGAGTCAATCACTTTTTTCCAATTTCTCCGATTACACCCAAGTGAGAATTTTTAATTATCAGATTCATCTTATTTGCTCTCTTTGTTCAGATATACCAATTATTCATCATCTGCATCTTTGTCATCCTCCATATTTACATTTCATCTAAATCAGTGCCATCCTCTTACTTCAATGGCATGACATTTCTTAGCATGTCCTTTGCTTTATTAATTTGCCTTTCTGCATTGTTGATTCTGCTCACTGATGCTTATATTAAGCTTCCAATTTATGCCATAATATTTAATTTTTCTTAAGTTTACTTACTGGCTCAAACTGCTACCCATTATCTTTTCTTGTCTTATTATCTTATTTTCATCTCTATTCACAAAGTCAATGTTTCACTAACATCCTTGAGAATGTGAAGCTGTAAATATCTTAAATTTTCCTCTATTTATTGAACTATACCTTATTTCAAAGTGTATTCTTTAACTTTCCAATTTATGTTACATCTTTGCCTTATGTTTCATTGCAGAATTTTTATAAGGGCCTTGTGTTATTTTGTTGCTATATGTTCATCTTTGAATAAGAGTGTTTTCTTTGGTTGTGTTCTTACCAATATTCCAATTGTGTTCTTACAATATTCCTTGGCATCCTTCCTATTCACCTACCTACAGTTTTAATCCATCCTTCACAGACCATCAACTCCAGCCTCTCAACCCTGGTTCTATTACTCACTGCCACCCTGCTGCTTGAGAGAGCTGGGGAGGGAACCATGGATGTGGATTATCAAAGCTGACAACTTTGATCTTTATACTCTCCTTGTAAGTTCACTAACTACCCTGCACCTGGAGTCAGGTTTCCCAACTTGGAACTTATCCTACTGTGACCAGGGGATGTTCCCTTGGTTTGTGGTTACTACTCAGTTTGGGGGTAAATTCTGCCTTTTTGGTGAAAAGTTATAATAATTAGAGAGAAGTTTTCTGTCCAGGCTATTGGGTTGCTGTTGTCATTGTTTTTGTTGTAACTTTATGTAGCTTCCCAACCAACTTTGTTTTGGGTTGCTTATCCCAGATCAAGTCACTTCTAGATTATTTCTTACCTCTCACAGAATTCACAAGATCAGAGAAGACAAAAGTGGTGTCCGAAATAGCTCTTTAATCCCAGTAAACATTGAATGTTTATTAATGAACCAAAAATAAAAATCAAGGAAAGAATTCTCCTATGTTTTCCTCAGTCTCCAGTATTATGAGTCCCCATCCTTGTAAACTGGTGACTACCAGTAAGGCTTTTAACAACTCTCTCCACTTTCTTCACACCATATTGCTCAGCTTTTTCCAAAATGAGAGTTGTAAGTGGATTCCCAGGATAGCCTTTAAATTTGATGCCAGTTGTATTGTAGAAATATGGGACTTATGATTTTTCAAAAGTTCAGTAAACATTGTAAATGAAAACGAAAGTGGAAGTCTTCCCTCTTAGACCTATTAACATTTTATTTCTTACTATTTGCTCTAGGACCTCACATTGCCAGGGATGGCACTTGTCTCCATCTCTGAGGACCTGAGATGTCTGCTGGCCAAAGTAGGAGGGAAGCATTGCTAACCATGGAATATGCTGGTTGGAGAGCTTGAAACATGGTGCCTGATGCAAGGGCTTTTGATGCCCCGGCCTTGGGATTTTAGACAACAATGACTCCTCAGGGTCATATTTCCCATGAAAAAAAGTTGGAATGTGTGCTGGGTCCACAGCCTATGATCCAGCAATGACTGCAGCGCATGGCATGTTTTACGTGTTTCACAGGACATGGAGATGACTCTCTGGAAGGGTGGGGCAGGGGCAGGCAGGAGCGAAGTGTTGGTGGTGGAAATCAAGCCAAAGCTTCATGCTCCTGTCTGTGATGTCTGCCGTGGTGCACATCTGAGATCAATGTTGGGATAACTTTACAAGTTTCTACGCCATGGCCTGGAAGAAGAAGCAAAGATCATCAAAATTTTCAACGACTAAGGTTAGCGAAGGAAACCAATGTCCAGAGAGTTTACGTTGGCCTGAGCACATCTGCAGGACCCATGTGTTGGCACAGGTGCAAGTGTTGGGCCAGGTTCCCTGCATCTCCTCCAGCCCAGTCCCCACTGAGGCAATCAGATTTCCCCAGTTTCCCAGAGCTGCCACTCATCCCTCTCCAAAGGGGTCACCTGTACTTCTTGGCCAGGTGGAGCCACCTGGAAGACTTCCAGCCACCATATGGGAGGACTCCTATCCCTTCTCTCCCAGGCCTACCTGGGAAGCTGCTCCCTGCAACCTTGTAGGGAATTTTAGGGCCAGGGAGAGGAGTGCACCCTCCCCCCATGCTGCAGGTGGCCTCTTTCTGCCTTAAAATGGTATGAGAATTCTAGGGTAATCTTGGTTGTATCCTTCCAAATTAGACCCCATAGAATCAGACTTCTGTTTTCTACACTAGGAAGGCCACTGTCCCCACAGCCACCACAGGGCCATGTCTGGGGAAGCAGGAGTCAGGAGGCACGTGTCAGAGTTAGGACTGTGACAGCAAACCCCTTAGAGAAACCTCAGGTTCCTGCTGGGACAGAAACGTGTCCATTTTTTCTACTTGGAAATTTATTATTTTCTGAACTTTTCAGAAAGGATAGTGCACCATTGTATACAATGAAATAATAAGGTTGCGAATAGTGGGATTTTTTTAAAAGTAAAGCGTGCCCAATTCCATAACGAATCTGCAGGACACAGACACAGCAAAATCATTTGACCTGGACACACAGGTAGAAAGACAAGGGCCAAGTGCATGGCAGAAGATGGCAGAAGGGAAGGTGACTGTGATGGATGTGAGCTCTCGCTCTTGTGTTTTCTTTTGAATTTGTGCTGGGGTGGTTGACGTGGGAAGATCTGCCGAGCAGTAGTTGTTCAATTTTACTTGAATGTGGAGAGGTCCCAGAGAGGGTCATTTCTCAAAAAAAAAAAAAAAAAAAGGAAAAGAAAAGGATTTGGTAGCCCAAATTTTGGATCTGCCTTAATGCAGACTAAAGCTCAGAGTCTCTGAGGGATGTGTTCACCCTTCTAGATTTCCTCTGGTCCCCATCCAGCTTTAGCAGGAGCCAGAGAACACAGAGGTGAACAGGACGTCATCAGTAGGTGCCAGAAGTGTTGGAATCCCAGGTCGGAGGAAAGCATGAACTCCACATTGCAGAAATGGAGACTAGCTGGAGACCCTGAATCACACCATGAACCCTGTGCACCCACAACCCTAGAGGATCGACTTCCACAGCTCAAGTCCGAACGCTGCTTCTGAGTCATGACTCAGCTCCCACGCCCACAAGCAAACGTAGATTCTGCTTCCAGGTCTTTTGACCCCTACTGAGCAGTGATGCACATGGACAGTGCTCTAGGTTGAATAGTGAACCCCCAAATTCATGTCCCCATGGAAACTTAGAATGTGACTTTATTTGGAGATAGGGCCTTTGCAGATGGAAGTAGTAAAGATGAGATCATCCTGAATTAGGTGGGCCCCAAATCCTATGACTGGTGTTCTTTATAAGACACCATGTGAAGACAGAGGCAGAGATTGGAGTGATGTGTCTATAAGCCAAGAGGCACAAAAGATTTCAGGCCACCACTGGAAGTTGGGCCTTAATGGGAGAGGGGAGACCTGAATCACTCTGTATCCCCTCCCCTGCCCTGGCCTCCCTCTACCTCTGTCCAGGAGCTTCTGCAGGTCACAGGGCATGTCCCACATGTCTTCTGAAACAGGTGACTGCCTGCCTCCTCGCTGGGGCTCCGCATCACATATGCTGGGTCACCTGTCTGTGCCAAAGCTGCCCCCCCCCATACTCAGCGGGGTCCAGCCCTCAGAGTGGCCGAGCCCTACTGGGTCGCATGCCTTCTCACTTTCATTTTCTCCTTGAAGGCCACTGCACACCAAAATATAAATAGAATTCTTCTCCCCGCAGCTAAAACTCAAACACTAGCTCAAGCAAGTAAGTTTTGGGAAGAGTCACCCACCCCCAGGCCCACAGGAGAGCAGTGGGCATCCTAGCACGGAGGTGGGTGGAAATTGCTCCCCCGTATCCAGCAGGTCCCCCCCAGGGCCCATGTCCTGGCCTACCTGGGCTACCAGGGGTCATCACCACATATGAAACTCAGGCTTTGAATAAGAAAAGTAATAATTTCATTTCTAGATCTTTCAGCAGCTGAGAAAGTGAAATTAAAGCCCCAGTTGTAGGCCCTTGATCCTGAACGATCCCGAGTCAGAAGAAAGGAGACTGGGATTCCTGTATGGCCATTGACCCCAAGGCCACCCACACTTCTGCAGCTGGCGCTTGGGCTCAGAGTGGAGACCTACGTGTTTTTCCACATCATCGCAAAGGTTAATCTGCAGCTGAGGAATGTAAAGTTTCTTGTAAAATTGTGGATGGTCATTCTGGCTGAGGGCGGGGGGTGTGTCTGCGTCAGAAGTGACCCACAATGGGTATTCTCTCGTTGGCTCAAGATGGGAAGACCCTCAAAGAATTCTGGAATGTCCCACAGAGCAGTCATTCCACTTAGGACTGAAGTCATCTGTGCAAAGCAGATTTTAAGTCTTAAAGTCAATGGAAGTCTTTACTTTGCTAAAGTCTGGGATTCGGGCTCCCTTATGCCATCCTCACCCCCAGTTCCTGTTGACCAGCGGGTCTGCTCGAGGCATCTCCAGGGCATTATCCCACTAGAGCTTTGGGGACTTTGGGGTTCCCTGTGCACCGCACAGGCAGAGGAGACCCAGGGGTCCTGGCCCAACCGCCTTCGCCCACCCTACCAAGAAGCCTCCGTGCACCACATTGCGTGAGGCTCTGCGTCAGGTTTTCAAGCTTCTGTAGGGGCTTCCCGAGGGATGGCCAGCAAGGTGCACTCCTGTCCCCGTGTCCTAGAGTGCCTTCACACCTGCTAACCCCATGTAAGGGAAGAAAGCCAGGGCCCAGGCATCTCACCCACCTGGATCTGCCTTCTCCTCCCAGAAAAGGTGGCATTTCCTTTTCTTGCTGGGTGTTAGCAACTTCCTGGACTCTACATTTCAAGATGACTCGACCCCAGAACTATAGTAAAACTCTGTGATCTAACCCAACACACGGACCCTGTGTATGGCCACTCCAGGAATTTAGGAACTCCTTCTCTCTTCCAGCAATGCATGGCTCTTAAATCCGTTGCTTGCTGGGGACTCACCAATCTTCTTTGCCAGTCAAGGCTGAAAAACGACTTGGTTTTCCTAGCTGGTATGCCTGCCCTTCCGGTGAAGCCCCCAAACCCACTGCTTCAATAGGCGAGGAGCCTGAGAACAACAAGATTTACAGGTTATAAAAATACATCTGGGGCTTCCCTGGTGGCGCAGTGGTTGAGAATCCGCCTGCCGATGCAGGAGACACGGGTTCGTGCCCTGGTCCGGGAAGATCCCACATGCCGCGGAGCAACTAAGCCCGTGAGCCATGGACGCTAGGCCTGCGCGTCCGGAGCCTGTGCTCCGCAACGGGAGAGGCCACAACAGTGAGAGGCCCGCATACCGCAAAAAAAAAAAAAAAAATACATCTGAACATATTTTTAAAAATACTATCCCCGTTATGAGGTGAGGGTGCTGGTGAGTTGTGTCCGGCATTGTCTATTGAGTCAGGCGAAGTGTTAAGACGCTTTTATTCCTGAGGTTGCTCTGTGCCCTTTGTCTGTACTGACATCTGGGACCCACAAAGCAGCAGACGGGGAGCTCGTGGCAAAGATTAACCAGAGAAGGGGTGGGGGTGAGTGAGAGAGAGAGAGAGAGAAGTCTCCTCAATGCCCAGAAATATCTAGAACTACCAAAAAGCACCTAGGCTGTGGGTTCTGGACCTATAGCCAACAGCATCAAAAGGTTTCCGCCCCAGTTCTCTGCCTCTGCAAAGTTAGCTTGGAGAAGGCCGTCCAGGTGTGTTTAGGGCCACGAGGGCAGCACGAGTGTCCTGCCAGCCCTGCAGCATGGACAGAGCTCAGGTGCTGACAGCTGACACTTCTGACATGAGCTTCTCCTCATGGAAGGATGAGAACGGACCAGGCCAGATGATCACTCAAGAGGCTCAAGGAAACAGAACTTTTCAGCATTAGAAGTACATTGAGAACATGAAATGTTAAGAAGAAAAGAAGAGAGTGAAAACTCTTCTGGGTTTATAAGACCAAGAACTGTAGTTTTTTTTTTTTTTTTTTTTTTTGCGGGCCTCTCACTGCTGTGGCCTCTCCCATTGCGGAGCACAGGCTCCGGACGCGCAGGCTCAGCGGCCATGGCTCACGGGCCCAGCCGCCCCGCGGCACGTGGGATCCTCCCGGACCGGGGCACGAACCCGTGTCCCCTGCATCGGCAGGCGGACTCTCAACCACTGCGCCACCAGGGAAGCCCAAGAACTGTATTTTTTTAAACACACACATACTTGAAGCCCTTGAGTATAGAATGCTGGGAAATAGCAAGGAGCATTTGACATGTTGCTTCATTTACTATTTGTTATTTAAATGATTTTTCGTGTTTATACCTAAAGACTGTGGAAGAATGTAATTGTTCCTGAGATCAGTGATTTTCTTCAAAATAAATGAAGTCACATGATTATTTTTTCAGCAGTATCACTTGTAATAGGACACTTTGCAATGGATTGACTTTGGTAATAAAGGTATATTGATGGTGTTGGGTCCCCAGAATATCCTTTTACAGCGATGAGCAGCAGCTCTGCCTTCTCTGAGTGAGGATTTTTTTATTTCTGTGAAATATTACCAACGTCTGGTGGCACTGCATTAGTGGAAATGCAGTGTCTTCCAGAAAGGATGTGGCGTTTGCACAGTCCTAAGCCAGAGGGGGTTAAACTGGGCAGAACTGCTGGTCCCTTTCAACAAAACAAAAGCCCCGAAGGTCTGCACACGTAATCTGCAGCCTCCCCGTAGGGCCTTCTGCTCCGCTGCCAGCAGCTCATGGTCACAGAGAAGCACGGTCAGCCAGTTTCTCTGATTCTCGGAATTTAGAGAGCTGAAACTAAAAACATTCTTCATCTGCTACATATCCAAAGGTGGGCTCTTTTTGCCGTTTTTCTTTTTTTTTTGTTATGTTTCGGGTGGTTTTCTTGGGAGTTCCTCAGTAAGGAGAAGACATTCCTGGTGTACTTGGCTCTGCGGCTTTCGCCAGCCCGGTCAGATGGTAAGTGAACTCCTGGGTAACAGAACCAGCCATCTGTGAGCAGGGTGGGTGCGGAGCCAGCCACCTGGGGCGTGGACTGGGATCTGTGGGGACCTTGGCGGTGCGGCCCCGTTGGCCCCTGCGGCTCCCTCGCTACCCGTGACCCCTTCTCCCCTGCCATTCCCATTCCCAAGGGAAAGCTGTACCTTCAGGGCGCCAGGCCGTGGGAACTTCCTCCGGGTGCAGTGAAGCCCCAGGATCTTGGGCCGGCTGGATGCTGGCGGGAACCGGCCCTGCTGATTTGTGGCCTCTCCACGCTCTTCTCTGCCATCTCCTCCCCTTCTGGAAGTTTCTTCCGTGTCACGCAGGCCCTTGAGCTGTTGCTACCACAGTCACGTGTTGCTCGGAGCACGTGTCCTACGTAATCCTGGCACCAGAGACGCTCACTGCCCTGGCTGCAGGGTCACATGGGCGTTCCACTGTCACAAGCCTTCAGTCCCATTAAATCTTTTGTCCCCCCCCCCGCCCCCTTGCCCCTGGTGTTGCTCTCAGCCCACCCCTCTCTTCCCTCCCCCTTCCCTGGGGTCTCGGCGTGAGGCGGGGGTGCTGTCAGCAGCAGAGCCGTTTCTGCCCGGGAAGCCCAAGTAATCAGTCCACCAATTAGTGGCAAAAAGCCAAGCCCGTATGGCAAGTTTAGTTTATGTGTTTTCTTCTTAGGTGACCGCAACTGGAAAAATCCGAGGCCTTCTCATCTGGAGCCCCCGAACGACAGCAAGCTTTCCAGAGGGCTCTGGGCAACGTGACTCGTGTCTCTGCTGGCTGCCTCACTCGCAACGCACGGCCCTTCATGTTGCCTTCAAAAGCACCGCCTCTGCATCCAGGAGATGAACTTTCTAGTCGTCTCTGATGAGGACAGTTCTGACCTATAGGCCATCGCCCGCTTTGCTCCGTAGAACGTTCCCAAGAGAGGCGCCCACTGCGACGTTGGTCAGCCGCCTTTGTTACAAACGCCAGTCTTGGTCTTGGGGGCGTCCCTGGGCGAGTGACCCGGTCCCTGGCTCTGCTCAATCGTGCATCACGCGAGGGAGCCCAAGAGGCCCTCTGTGCTACTGAGGAGCCGCCGCCATCTCAGCCGGGACTGGGGCCCCGCAGATGTCAGGGGGCCGGCAGAGGCCAGCCTGCGGGCAGGAGAAGCTGAAGCGTGGCTCGGTGCGCGGCTTTGGGGAGACTGTCCCTGTGTGGTCTCATGGCACCCCTTCATCCCAGGGAAGTTCGCAAGCCTGATCCAAGCAAGGCCAGGCAGTGCCTGCCTGCCTGAAAGAGGCCCCATCTGAGCTATGTGCCGCTTTGCTTAAAGGTGCTTTGTGGACACACACGTTTCAATGGCTGCAGGAAATGTGCTGCGAGAGATGGCCATCTCCTCAGCACGTATCCCGACAAAGGGCCGAGGCCGCAGGGCAGTGGGCAGCCCCATCGCTACAACGAAGGCCAAGAGCAAGTAGCCAGCTAGCTGGGGTTTGCTTCCAACAAAGTGAAAACACAGATTTCTTTTCCCCCGCGAATTGTCGGAGCTGGGTAAAGGTTACTTCTGGAATCCCACAGAAAGAAAGGATCAAGGTGTTGGACATTTAGAAATCACCTAATAATCATTTTAATGCAGTGTGTTGTTGATGTATGACTCCCAGAGTTTTCTGCTAAGGAATCAGCTTGGGAAGAATAAAAGAGCTTTTCTGAATAACTTTGACCAGATGTTTCTCTCTGGGGATGTTGACCGTATCTGGGCCGGGTAAGTTGAATGTCAGAAGCTGATTTGATGGTTGGATTCCATAGGGAGAGAAACCAAGTTATTGCAACTTTATATGCATTCAGATGAAAGTAGGGAATAATAATGGCTTACTGTAAAATGAAAACACTAATGATTGTGTTCATTAGCAAAATGATATTTGCTGGACTCGCATTAGCAGTTATCGAATTGCAGGCAATAATAGGAATGTGATATTAATTTCATTGAAGGAATTGAAGAATGATTTATTTACAGTGAATATCCATTCTCTGTGAAACTTCACTGACTCCATTAAAAAAAATACAGCTGTATCCATCTTAGAATGTGCAACTCAAAACTAACAGTTCAAAATCTCATTATTTTATGTTTTTGTTAAAGCTTACTTAAAAAAAGATCTCCACCACAGTGCCAATTCATATGAGAACACTTTGCAAAAATGTGAGAAATGACAGTTTAGGTTCTGTAACTTTATTTTGCCCTGATGGTCTAATAGCAGAATGTAGTCATTTTTATGTTGCTGAGCTACAATTGACAGAAAGCAAGACAGGCCTGAATGTAGTGCAATGGGTTTTTCTCTGTAGCTACACGTGCGTAATCATGACCCAGATCGAGACACAGAATGTTCTAGCACCCAAGAAAGTTCCCACCCCTTCCAGTAGATACCTACACCCCCAAGGAACCACTATTCTGACTTCCAACAACATAGATCCGTTTGCCTGAGTTTAGGTTCCATATAAATGCAATTATACTGTGTATATCATTTTGTTTACAGCTCCCTTCCCTCAACATTGCATTTTTGAGATTCAGACACACATTGTCTCGTATCAGTAGTTGGTTAATTTTTATTGTCTAATTTCAGTCTTTACATCTTTTGTTTTGACTCGATATATGGTTGACTCTCATTGCCATTGAGAAATTTACAGTGACCTGGTTCATCTCTGATAAGATCTGAGTTTTGTGACAGAAGGGGCAGAGGACAGAAACTTAGGAGGCACCATCCATCTGGGGGTCCTGGGGTGAGTCACTTAGCTGCTCTGACCTTGGACCCCTACCTATGAACAGTCATCAAGGATGCCAGTCCAACAGCTTTGCAAGGTCCAGAGGCAGACGAACTATGAGGGGACCCTGGGGACATGCGGAGGCACTCTGAGGACACAGTAACAGGCAGCATGTCACCCTGGGCCCTCTGGTTTCTAAGCTCTACAATTGTGTTGTGCCCTGTATTTACCATTGATTCTTAAAAATCAGTTCTGAGCTCTGGTTGCAAAATCTAACTTTCATTTCTTGCTACAAACACATGATTTTCAGCCTCCTAGTTTTGACGTATATGCCACACATACAGAGAGACCCCCCTGCCCGCCTCGTTGATGTAGTCCTCCGTCTTCTCAAGGAGCTTATTATTTTACAGAAGTCCTCTTGGGGCATGAGCTGCAGCAGCCCTCTCTTCTGTATTTATTTATTAATTAGCTGGCTGAGTGGGAAATCGCACCCTTTTCTTATTCATTGTTTTTTAAGGATTTGAGCTGATTATCTAAATAAACAGTGCTCTTAAAATTTTCCCTCAAGTAGAATTGCTAATCCCACCTTATATTTTTGTGAAAATAATATAAGATCCATTTCCCCCTGAATAGTCTCTGTTATTCATTTCACCTTTTCAAGGACTGGCCAAGTCTGGGCATGGATTAAAAACCCAAGTCCAGTCTCATACCTCCAAGTGTCCCAGAGGAAAATGTAAGAAAAAAGCCTATTTGCTCCATGGTGAATAGGTGCTCACAGCTTTAAAGAGCTGTCCCTCAAGTATGAGATGCATTCCAAAACTGCTTCTGAAACAGAAAACGCGATGAAAAGTCTACCTGGCCAGTTAAAAATCTCGAATAAAAAACGACATGAACAGGAGTCCCCTGAAGTTTCCTCCCAGTGTGGAAAGTGTTGCAGTGATGAAATACTACACCTGTCATCAAAATAAAGCAATGCCACATTTGATATAGGACCTTCCCTAATTCACGGTCATGATAAAAGTCAAAGGAGGAAGAAGTTACCATTCAAAATGAGATCGTTTGTGTTTGTTACAAAAAGAAGTGCAGTTCTGCCGTCATGAGCATTTGGAAGATTTCTCTTGAAATGCATCCTTTGTTAAAGCTCAGAGTACAGATAACAGCTAGGCGCCAACAGGTGCATGGCACTGGGGGATGGGAGACACGGCCAAGAGGGCAGCTTAAGCAGAAGCCAAGATGTGTGGTCCCCCCAGAGCAGGAGGACCTGACAAAGTAGGGAGCAGGTGTGGCGCCACCTCCTTTCACCTGCCTGTGGCCCTGCAGGTGAGGCAGAACCCAGGTGAGGCCCCGTCGCCATTGCTCCTTCCCGCCTCCAGAGGGCTCTTCCTTAGGGCGGGTTTTGCCTCCTATAGTCTGTATCACACAACCAGGAAAGACAGAGGGGTTTGGGCACCCCAGGACCTATGAATGCCACTTTATTTGGAGGCAGGGTCTCTGTAGATATGATTAAATAAGTGTCTGGAAATCATCCTGGATCTAGAGTGGGCCCTGAATATGATGACAAAAGTCCTGATGAGAGAAAGGAGATCGGGATTTGGGACCCAGAGACACAGGATGGAAGCAAAGATTGGAGTTATACAGCTACGAACCAGGGAACACCAAGGATGACCGGAAGCCATCCAAAGCGAAGCATGGAAACGATTCTCCCTCTGAAGGAACCAACCCTGATCTCAGACTTCTAGCCTCTAGAACTATGAGAGAAAACATTTCTATTGTTTTAAGTCACCAAGTTCTTGGTAATTTTTTATGGCAGCCACAGGAAACTAATACACTGAGTACCCCAGACCCTGGAAGAGCTGGAGTCAAATACCAGGGACCCTTGTGCAGGTGACATCGGCAAAGAGTGACCCCGCCCCAGCCAGCTCCCCGTGCAGCGCAGGTTCTAAAGCTTGGCTGGGGCTTGCTGTGCAGATTTACACAATGAGATCGGCGGAGGGCTGGAGAGCAAAGCAGCTGGGGAAAGGTTCTCGGTGGTTATTATCTCAGCATGGACGTACTACTGGCTGGACCTGACTTTCCAAGTTCTAAGAGGGAGAGGGGCGGAATAACTTCAGGTCACCTGAGTTGACAGAGGAGATGGGCGGGGGGGGGGGTGGCAGGGAACTGAGGATGCCTGTTAAGGGCATCACGTTTCATGTGGACGGCATCACGTTTTATCCTCACAAGAAACCTAAAACGTCCTGTTAATCCACTCCAGGTTAGAGACGAGGAAGCTGAGCTTGGACAGGGGAAATCATTGTCTAAGACCCCAGCCCCCCGGCTTGAGAAAGAAAGGCTGGCTGCCCAGGTACCAACACTAAGCCCTGTGTTTCTCCACCCCCGAGACCATCAGGAAATGACAGGCCAGGAGCTACTGTGCAGACTCCTCCTCTGGACTGATGCTCTTGGGGTGGGGCTAATTTCCACCAGCGTGGTTTGGAGTTTGCCTTCAGCCATCCATGGGCTGTGGAGGGTGAAGAGTGGTGGCCAAGCCAGTGCAGATAAAAATTCAGCTCTGGTGAAAGGGGTGTCTGACGAAGCCCCTGAGTGGCTCCTAATTGCACATAAACAAATAACTTTGCAAATCGACTTTATCTGATCCCTAGAAATGTTCCCAAAGGGCCCGAGTGGTGTAAAGGTCACAGAATCCCGCAATTAAAGAAATTCCTAAATAAGACTCCTGGATACATTAGTAAACTCCCCCAAGGGTCAGCCGGGTGTGTTTTGTGTGTGACCCCTACCATCCACGATGAGCAGCATCCAGGGATGGTGGGAAACCAGCCCTGTCCCCCTAACACGCAGCCAGGCAGTAAGAGCACAGCTAAGTGACGACTGTCTGTGACGGTTGTTTGCCTCTCCACGTATCTACCGACCTAACCAAAACTTCTTATGCATTTCTGAGTGTAGACTTACTGCATCTAGTTTTAAGAAGGGTAGAAAAACTGCAGGACAGTAGAGAGCAGAGGCTACAGGTTAGCATCATCCTAGAACTACCTGGAGAGATTGTTTTAAAGGCCTTGCCTGAACCCCAGCCTGGAATTTTGACAAAAGTGGCCTAGGGGAGTATCCAGCACTGGTGATTTGACTGTGCAGAAACCACAGACCCTGGACCAACATACAACTCAGATGGGGAAAGCAGACAGAGGACTTTGAGGAAAGGAAGGAAGAACTGGTGAGTGAAATGCAGTTGACTGGCCATTTTAAAATACGGAATTAAAATGATCAGTAAGGTGTAGCCTGTGTCAGAGAGCACAAGGTAGAAACAGGATTTAGCTGTGAGCGCAGCAAAGACATGGAGGAGGTGCCGGTGAAGACGTGGAAACCAGATGTAAAAGAGTCGTCTTTTCCACAGCCTCAGGCGGGCACAGGGACAGGTTGGACAGAATTGGCTTAAACCTTCTGGAACTTTCCACTAGTCACTCATGTTACTCCCTGAAGAGTTTAATTGCTGGATTCATTTAGCACAGTCTCCAAGACGAAAGATGTCATTGGTTGAGCTTCCAAATAAATCCTCGCATTCATATTTTAGTAATGAAGATTAAAATCTGCTAAAACGACCTGATTACACTGGATAGAGCCAACTCTTAGGCAACGACATGATGAGAAACTCCTGAGGCCTGACCGAATATGGAAGCATAAAGTCCTAATAACCTGATGATCCTACAACAGGTCCAAACAGAGAGTCTGAGTCCTGAGGCCTGATTTCCTTGAGAACCAAAGACGCTGTCAATCCCCAACCGACACAGAGGGTCAGAAGAGGTGCCCGAGAGCTTCTCTCAGATGCGGTGCGGTCTGACTCTTCTGTACTCTGCAGGCCTGAATCCACAGGCCCAGAGGCCTCCTGGCCAGAACACGTGTGGCCTCCTGGTGCCCAGGCTCCGCTCCCCTCCCCTCCTCCCGGCTGCCCCCGTGCACCGTCCCGGAAGCTGTCTTTGGAAACCGATTTCTGAGACTCCCCGTCAGCAACCTGTGTTCCTGCATCGGCCACAGCAACAGGAAAACTCATTCCAGGGAAATGAGAGCCACTGGCCTGATTTTCCACCCGTGGTCCAGCCCTGGCCTCGTCCTTCGGAGGCCTGACCGCATCTTCCTGTTCTTGCTGGCCGGATTCGCTGGTACGGGTCTGCGTTTCTAGGTTAGAACCGGGAATGTGAACAAACTACCAGCAGCTGGAAGTCTGCCTTTGAAATGCTTCCAGCCTGTCCAGAGGAGCATATGCTGGCTTTTTCACTAGAAGCCTATTTTCATGCACTATGAAATTCAAGTCAAGAGTCGGACTTCCGCGAATCAGATGCACGCCTCAGCAGCATCAAAGTCATGGGCATTTAGTAAACTCCAGGTCAATCCTCAAATCCTGAGGCCGACTTGCCCCCAAACAGCTGCATTCACCATGCATTTCCACTGAGTCACAGGTACTGGTTTTACTCTTTATTACAACATGCCGAGAATAGAGGCATAAAAGCACAGTCTTCGGAAGGCGTGGATCACATCGATGACTGAGAAACGGTCTTTCATTTCTCCGGAAAGGCCAAATCTCTAAATTCAAAAAGAAAAGACTTGTGTAACTTTCTCTGCCATCACAAAGTTACATAACACACTTAAAATATCATAAGATTTTAATGGAAAACGAGGAAGGAACAGTTGTAGAATTTCCCATAATCGGGAGCGCCGACGCCGCGTGCACCCGTGGCCTCACCCTGGGCCTGTTTC
Organism: Kogia breviceps; assembly: GCF_026419965.1. Taxonomy (NCBI): domain Eukaryota; kingdom Metazoa; phylum Chordata; class Mammalia; order Artiodactyla; family Physeteridae; genus Kogia; species Kogia breviceps. Next base: position 3,941,009 of record NC_081311.1, read on the forward strand.
CTCAGAGGCCTTTGAGGCGACCGTGTCCCTGGGACCCGATGGCTGCTGTCACTTTCCCTTTGCTCTTGTTGTCACTAACTTTGCTTAATGACCTTGTTCTCTGGGACTTACCATTTCTCCAGCAGAGAAACAGGCCTAGCTCTTTGAGGCTGCAGTTGGGGGAATTTGCTCTCTGGCCGAGACCCCAGAGTACAGGGGGCAGAGCTGCGTGTGTTGTGATGGGACCAAATGTTCCATACATTTTTTTTTCTAATGGATGTTCAATATTTAAGTGGTACATCAGTTTCTCTGGGGTACGCTTATCCAGTTCACTCCATCAGCTTCAATAAATGCCAGATTTAAAAGAAAGAAAAAAAAAGAGGAAGAAAGAAATAGCATGTTCTTCACTGTGTGTGTGTGTGTGTGCACACGTGCGTGTGTGTGTGTGTGTGTGAGAGAGAGAGAGAGAGAATTCAAACTTCTGAATGAAAACCAAAAGGCATTAACAAGGCAGAAGGACAGAAAGCATCTACGAAGAAAAAGGCCAGGAACGCTTTCCCTAAACGCTGACATTGAACCGTTTTCAGCCAGCAGATTCTCCAGGAAGGGGCTTCTCCTCTGCTTCCTCTGGGCACCGCCCCTCCCTTGGCGTTGCCTTCATATTTTCTGTGCCTTTTTGGTGAGCAGAATAAGGAACCCGGCCCAAGGTGTCAACATCCTATACCTTAAACCTGCCACCTTTCCAGGCCCAGGGGAAGGGACGTTGCAGGTGTGTCTAAGTGACCGATATTGACATGTGGTTCATTCTGGATGCCCTGGGTGGACCCGAGGTAATCACAAAGGTCCTTACCAGTGAAAGAGGCTAGAGGGTCAGAGTGAGAGATGTGAGGGCTGAAGCAGAGGATGGAGTGGCATGGGGCCACCGGCCAAGGAATGCAATGCAGGCAGCTTCTAGAAGCTGAAAAAGGCAAGGGAACAGACTCTCCCCTAAAGCTTCCGGAAGGAACGCTGCCCTGCCCACACGTTGACGTTAGCCCTGTGAAACTGACTTCAAAGTTCTGATCTTCAGAACAGTAAGATGGTAAATGTGTGCTGGTTTAAGCCTGTAGAAGGTATAAAAGAAAGTTCTGGAACCTCTGCTGCCCCCAGGGAACTTCCCCTCTTGGCTTGGAGAAAGAAGACTTAGACGTGCGAATAAGAGGCTGATTCGGGAAGAGACACAGTGAGAGAAGCCGGAACCCAGTTATAAAAACCAAAGCACACAGATGGGGACGGGCCTCAGAGTTTGCCTTGGGAGGCAGGACAGGCTGCAGCTCTGCTCCCGCAGCACGGGCAGGGGCCCCTCACTCCTTCACGGCTTCTGCCATTAGCAACCCGGCTGCAGCAGGTGCAGCCCACCTGTCCTCTCTCCATCCTGCTCCGGCTTGGATGTGGCACAGCCCGCGAGGTCAGAGGCAGGTCCTGGTCCCAGAAACGTCCAAATGGGCAGACCCCAGGGTGGGACTGCCCGGGTTCCATGGACAATTCAAATCTTTGAGGCGTTTCCAAAGGGAATCTCGGAGCAGGGTGGGCTTCCCCACAACCAGGGCTAAACTGGCTCTTGAGGGGCTGTCTGCCCATGTTTCCAGAGGAGACCCCGTCCCTGCCAGGAGGGCAGAAAGGAGGGGCCCGTTCACGGATGTCATCACGCAGGGCCGGCCTTCTCGCGGTTATAAGATGTGAGTGGGGTGCCTGTCGGTTGGGATCTGCACACAGGAAGGAACAGCCAGGCCGACTCTGTCCACTAGGCAGCGTTTTCCAGCTGAGAGCTGAAAGCGGAGGGGTGGGGAGGGTGAGGACAGGGTTCTGGCTGTTTCCAACACCCGGAGCACACACAGCTGCTCTGCTTAGCTTGAGCAAATCCCCAGACACCTTGAATGACCCCGCATTTCTATATTCCACTGTGGCTTCTCTTTTCTCCCCCAAGCCTCTTAACTGTTTCCTGGTGTCTGCCTCCACAACACCTGCTCTCTCCGCTGCTTTTCTAGCGGGTGCACCTCTAATTGCCGGCGCCTCCGGGTCCTGTCTGAAGTTCAGCCACCAGCGTGGATGTAGCCTCCTGCCTCGGGACCCGCTAGAGAGCGGTGGCAGGACGGCTTCATGCCCGGGCTTCAGGTAGTCTGGTTGGGAAGCCCAGGTCCACAGGACAGGATGGGAGATCCTGTGAACAAGGAAGGATGGGAGATGCTGAGCAGGCAGGAGGCCCCCAGGGGAGCTTGGGGTACAGAGGGGTGATGGCCCTGGGAATGAAAGGGGCCTGTTTGGCCTCCAGTCTGTCCCAGTTCATACTCAGAGTCAAGTCACGGCCACAGGAAGTACTCCTCCTCCCGCCCCAAATCGACCAAGAGTCAGGAAAGGACGGTCACACCTTGGAAATTACCTTGGGAAGGAGAGTCTGCAGTAACCACCTTTAGAGTCCGCAGCCCAGACACCCGCAGCTCCCCATGGGCGGGAAGGCCGCAGCCGCAGGCCTCAGTCTGGAGCCGCCCGTGGGCTGTCCAGGGCCGCAGAGCCGTGACTGCAGATCGGCCGTTTGCCCTGCACACGCATCACAGAGGCTCCTCTGGCAATGCTGTCAATCCCTTTGGCGACGCTGAGAGCAAGTTTCTCGGGAGGCTAGGCCGAGTATCACGGGGCCCGCTCTGCACACCGGGCATGAGGAAGGAATATTCGCCATCAGTCCTTTGATGTCTTCCAAATGGCCTCCACAGCGGCTGTCAGCACGAAGAATTATTTTATTACATTTTCAGATGTAACCGGGAAATCTCGTTTGGAGCCACTGTTTGGATGTTAAAACGGCATAAACGGATTTTCCATAACTGGGGAACAAATTGATCCCAGCGAACACAGCAAGAGGAAGTGCCTTCGGCACAGGCGGGGAGGGCAGGGAGGGCAGGGAGGGCGGTGGCAGCTGACCGCGGGGGGACGCGAGCGGCCCTAACCCTGGCCGGGGGCCCTCCTCCCCCCAGCCGTGCAGGTGAGTCTTCGCCCCCGTCTGGGCCTCTCTCTTTTGTGGAATGAGGGCGCTGGGCTGGGAAGGACTTGGCTCTAGAGGCAGAGTGAGGAGGACATGCAGAGAACAGCAGGCCCTTCATCTTGCTGAGTTGAGCGAAGGCCTGGGTTTCTATAGTGACAGCCAAATATTTGGATTTAAAGGCTGCCCCGTTTAGCCCTCGGAGAGGGTCTGGCCAGAGCCAGGAACGTATGGGATGGTGTAAATCACCGTCTGCCTTCTCAGCTGGTCATCTGAAGGGAGCCCCCTCGCCTCCTGAAGCACAGCTCCGAGTGTTTGGTAGGAAAAGGCGGAGAGCGGGACTGGAGACCATGCCTCAGTGTGTGCGCACGTGCGTGTGTGTGTGCACGCATACGTGCGTGAGCACAGGCCCGTGTGTTGAACACATCAAGGTCCATGTGTCTACATGCGTGCTTGTGAGTGTACATATGTGCACCTTGCATACGTGTATGTGTGAAAGTGCCCCTGTGACGGGTGTGGGTTCTGTGTGTTTGCATGTGTGCATTCACGTGCTGGCTCGTGCACTATGTCAGGGGAGCGTCACCCCACCCCCGGCCCCCTCTTTGCCCTCAGGTGCCCCTGGAGACCGCGGCCGTGTCCATGCAGGCCAAGTGCTTCCTCAGTGGTCCATCCATTCTGTGTTTGCAGCCCAGCAGCGACCTCTGAAGCCACTGTGCTGTTAGGAAACCCGCCGGCCGCTGGCGAGTTCCCTTTGAGGAAAAGAAAACGAGATCCTAGTAGGAGGCCCCTCTCCACCCAGGACTAGCCCGTGTGAAGGGGTGTGTGGACCCATCAGGTCACAAGCACCTTGGACCTCAGGGCGCCACACACCTGGGGCTCAGACAGAACAATGAGAGGGGCCCAGCTGTCCATGGAAGGCAGGCGGGGGGCCTGACGCAGAGTTTCCTCCAAGGGAAAGGGTGGAGGGGGGCTTCTAGACTCTGTGTGGAGGGGACTGGGGTTCATGGTTCGTGGAGGGAAGACCCAGCAGATCGTGGTCCCAGAGCTGGCCACCCCCCATGATTTACACCAGAGCAGTCTGTTGCCCCTCTTCTAGGAGCATTTTCTACCCCTAAATCTACCTCACTCTCTGCTTCCAAATCACAATCTCAAAGACATGATGCATGTGAAACTTGATGACCCTTCTTGGGCAACCGTGGAGAGAAGCAGGAAGCAACATCACTGACGGTCAAGAGCACCTGGGTGGGAGCTAGCGCCCAAATGCCCACACAGCTGCCACCCCACCGCAGGGACACCCAGCATCCCGAGCGGGCGAGAACCACATCAGGCTGGCACCATCTCTGCCCATTGTTTACATGGCCGGGCAAGGAGCAGGCCCCCCTGTGCTCTGCGTCCTGCACAGAAAATGCACAGAAGCCAGGAGCCTGGCCCATGCGTGACCTTGGAGTGAAGCTCCACGCAGGACGGGACAGGAGTGGAGGCTGCGCTCGTGCCCGACCAAACACAGAGAAGGACCTGAGAGACAGTTAACAATCCCCACAGCCCCGAGGACATTGTCTTACCCAACAGCTCAACACAGAACAGAGTTTAATTCTCACTTCCTTGAAACCCAGGAGAGCAGGAAACCTGCCAGCAAGGTCCTGAAGGGAAGAGGAAGGAACATATAACCCCGTAATTACCAGAAAGAGATGTGTGCACCGTATTTTGCTAAATTCGCAGTCAACTAGAAGCATCAAACGAGTCGCCCAAGGTACAAAATCTACACTTGAGGTATGAATTGAACTGACAAAAATCGAATGGAAGATGAGAGCGGACAACTTAGGAGTCGGAAAGCTTAAACGTTCGAGGAGAGTTTTCCTTCTGAGGAGAATGACCACTAAGATCCAAAGTGAAGGGGAGACAAATGAGAATGTGGCCTTTGGGGTTTTTTCTCCTTCTTGGAAGGCGGGTCTCCGTTGCAGAGCAGGAAATGAGGAAAGGTCCATATGGAATCCACATCACGACCGCCTTCACCAAGAGAAAACGTCTCCATGAGAATCATCTTGATTCCAGCCTTGTCACTACAGCCTGAAAGCTAGACATAAATTATCAAAATATCCTTTGAACATTGGTCCATTAGAAGCTTCAAAGAGAATGTGGAATGCCACGGAAGAGTGGGAAATTACCCAAGACCGGGATGGGTGGAGTGCAGGCTGGGTCGTCGCCCCTCTTGACTTACACACTTAATCATGAAATTGTGCACTTAGTGAGAGGCAAGGCCGGTCTCGCACAGATGAGAGGAAGGGGTGTTTTGTGAACGTAACATAGAGATGCAGCCCTGAACCTCCCACCAGGTCCTCTGGGTATCCGGTGCTCATCTCCAAACAGAGATGACGGAAGAATATTTTCTCCTCCGCATCCCGACTCTGTGTCCAGCTGTCGGTGGAAGCCGCACCCCTGTGGATGGATGGAAGGGGAGCCCCTTGGAGGTGGGCTCGCCTCACCTGCAGCTCCAGCAGATTTACGTGACATTGATTATTGGCTGATGGCCGCTCCGCAGCCACCCATCTGCTGGCAGGGTGCTGCTCCACTGGGTGAGTTAATTCCTTCTCTCGGACAGAGGTACATGCACAGAGAGCAGCGCGATGAGGAAAGCACCAGGAAATTGGCTTCTGTTCCTCCGATTTCCTGCAGGGGCTTTGGACAGCCCCCCAGGCAGCGGTGCCTCTCCGGAAAGGTGTTTGTGCCCTTGGGGTGAGTCTGGGGTTCTGCGGGTGAGGTGAGAGGCTTGGAAGCAGGACGCAGAGTTGGCCTGGCAGCTTCTCCGAAGGAGACGGAGCTGGGATCAGGAGGCCTGATTGAAAATGTACAGAAATTATGGATTACTTTGCATCAGATGTTCGCCTCTGGTTTTTCCCTCATTGCCACGGGCGATGGGGCACAACTGGCGTGGGTTCTGCTCGGCTCTCTGTGGCCAGGTTCACTGGACTAAAACGCCAGGCAAACAGCAGGGAGACATGCAGCTTGGTGACCCGAGGGGCCGCGGTTGAACCTGGGAAGAAGCCACAACCGTGACACGAGGCCCCCCTCGTCTCCTGTTCCCCTCACCCGTTCCCCATCCAACAAGCCAAGTTATTGACCCAAGTCAGAAATTCTGGCTGACGTGGTGAAAAATCCTGATATGCGTACAGATGTGCAGGGGAACTTCTACATGGTGAGTCCAATTCCTAATCTGACAGCGGATAAAGGAAGCAGAGCAGAGGCTGGAGGCGAAGTCTCCAAACTCTCAAAATCCATCAGTGCCCACCAGCCACCGTGGATCCCAGAAGCCAACAAAGGAGGTGAATTGAACACTCACACATTCGGATGCAAATCATCATCGTCGTCATCGTTATTATTATTACCGACACGTAAATTGTCTTTTCCTGGTTTCATGGAGTATAGTTTAGAATAAAAAAATAAATGATACATACATAAGTTGTATGTATGGACTAGCTTCCAGCATTAGTGAATAAGGGAAAGTTAAGACTATTAAGTCTTCTAGTTAATACTGTAAGTTACTACAGCTGTAAGTTACAGATGTTTATAACAGCATCATCTATAATAGTGAAAAGTTAGAAATAACTTACAGTCTATAATCCGGGAGACTTTTGTGATGTCTATTAAATGGAACTCTATACAGCCATTAACAACTATGCTTTCAAAAACATTTTAATGCTTTTAATACAATTGTGTTTATAATATAACAGTGAGATTAAAATGTACTTACTGTGTGTGTAGCGTAATCGCAATTGTTACGTAGGTAGACAACAAAGTTGTTTGTTTATGTGCATGTGTGTTTTCTTCATCACAATCTTTGTATATTTCTCAAATTTCTATGATAATCGTGTATTATTTATGAAGAATAATTTATTTTTCAACGTACCATGACTTTTTTAGAATTTTTGTTTATTTTTAATTAGGAAATATTTCAAACAGAAAAGAAAACAGAAAATAAAAATGTCGACATATTCATCTCTCAAGTTTAACTTGGATTATCATATTTAACATATTTGTATTTAGACTTTTTTTTTTTTTTTTTTTTTTTTTTTGCGGTGCGCGGGCCTCTCACCGCTGTGGCCTCTCCCATTGCGGAGCACAGGCTCCGGACGCGCAGGCTCAGCGGCCACGGCTCACGGGCCCAGCCGCTCCGCAGCGTGTGAGATCCTCCCGGACCGGGGCACGAACCCACGTCCCCCGCATCGGCAGGCGGACTCTCAACCACTGCACCACCAGGGAAGCCCGTGAGACGTTTTTGAAGTAAATTGTTACAGCTCCAACTGCAGCCACACCCCAGCACAATCATTACTCTGAAATGGGAGTCATTCTCACATGTGTTTTTCTGCTTTTACTACATATTTATTTTCCCATAAATGATGTGTACTCCGGATGAGTCTTTTAAAAATTTACATAAACATTATCGTTTGTGATTTTTAAAGTCACTAAAATTTTTTAAGTTGACTTTGTGATTTTTTTGTCCACGCAGAGGCGTGTGGATCTGGTTCATTAATTTTTAACTCATGTATGAGGTACTCCTTTGTATGAACAAACTATGATTTGCTTATTTGATCCTCTGTTGTTGGAGAGCCAGACTGTAATTCAGTACTTTTTTTTTTGCTGATATAGACAGTGCTACAAAGCACATCTTTTTAGATGTCCCTTTGGACGTGAGATGAGAGTTTCTTTAGAAAGATGGCCGGAAGCAGAATGGCTGGGTTGGAGGGTGTGAATGCCTTCAATTTCCCCGGGTCTGCAAAAATGACCCTCTAAAGGGTATGCAACGATTTACCGTCTGTGGTGGGTAGCATAATGGCACCCCGAAGATGTCCATGTTTCATCCCCAAAACCTGTGCCAATGTTATGTTACAAGGGGGAACTAAGTTTGCAGAAGGAATTAAGTCTGCTAAACTGCTGATTTTAAAATAAGGAGATGCTCTGGATTACCCAGGGGGACCCAGTGTAGTCACAAGGGTCCCTTAATTATGGAAGACAGAGGCAGGTCGGTCAGTGGTAAAGTGATGCTGGCTCTGAAGATGGAGGAGTGTACCAGGAGCTGAGGCTGGAAAAGGCCAGGAAGCAGATTCTCTCCTAGAGCTTCTAGAAGCAACGCAACCCTGCTAACACTTTGATTTAGCCCCGTGAGACCCATTTCAGGCTTCTGATCCCCAGAACTATCAGGTAATAAATTTGTTCTGCTTTAAGCCCCTAAGTTTGTGATGACTGATGCCAGCAGCCGTAGGAAACTAACACACACTTCCATCAGCAATGTTTGCCTCCTTGTTTCCCCACATCCTTACAAACACTCAGTGATACCCAACTTGCCAATATGCTTCTATTTCATGGGTAGGAAATTACCTCACTGTGGTTTTACTTTGTATTCCTCCAGAGACTAAGCAGTTGAGCCGTTCTCCTAGGATGTTAATAATTATTATTGCCTTTTCTGCAACTTCCCAGTTTATATACTTTGCCCATTTTTCTATTGGATGGTTTGTCTTTTTCCTATTCATTTGTAGGATTTCTTAAAATATTCTGGAAACTGATCCTTTAGAAATTATATCAATTGTTGTATTAGTTTCCTAGGGCTGCCTTAATAAAGCAACACAACCTGGATGGCTGAGAAAAACGGACAATGATTCTAACAGTTCTGGGGGATAGAGTCTGAAATCAGGGTGTCTGCAGGGCCGTGCTCTTTCAGTGCTTCCGGCGGGAGCATCCTTCCTGCCTCTTCCAGCTTCTGGGGGCTCCAGTTGTTCCTTGGCTTGTGGCAGCATCACTCTGATCTCTGCCTCTGTCTTCTCACAGCCTTCTCCCTGTGTATCTGTGTCTGTGCTCACTTTTCTTTCTTCTTAAAGGACACCAGTCATTTTTGGATTAGAGCCCCACCCTTCTCTAGCATGACAACAATTTAATTTAATTAATTATATCTGCAACTAGCCTGTCTCCAAATAAAGTCACTTTCTGATGTACTAGGGGTCAGGACTTCAACAGATCTTTCTTGGAGGTGACATAATTTAACACAAGACACTGTAAATGTCTTCTACCAAATTACAGCTTATCTTTTACATGTTAATGAAATCTTTTGTCAAATCAAAATATTTAATTTTAATGCACCCATATTTATCCATTTTTGTTCATTGTTAGGGCTTTTTGTATCTTTTTATGAAATACTTTTCTATCCAGATGTCATAAAAGAGTTTGTCAATAACTATTAAAAAAAAAAAAAACCAGTAGCCACAAATATTCCTCACATCACTCAAAAAATGACAAATGACCAGATGGTTTTACTTCTATCGTTCTTAGATTTTTAAGAACAGATAATTCATATCTTATGCAAACTATTCTAGGAAATAGAAAGAAAGCTCTCCAACTCATTCATGAGTTTAGAATAACCTTGGAACCACATTAGCATGCAACACTTGAAGAGGAGAAAATTGAACTGCCTTTTATTAACACAGACTCGAGATCCTAAGTATAGTATTAACCAGTGAATATCATAATGTATTAAAAAAAACATGTCTTGACAAAGTAAGGTTTATCCCAGAAATATGAGGATGATTTAATTTGATCAAAACTGTTGATGTTATTCACCTCAAAAAACAAATTACAGAAGAATATATATATATGTGTATATGTATATGTATATATATTCATCTCACTAGAAACAGAATATAAAATTCAATAAAATTCCACAGCCATTCCAGATTCAAAAATACAAACAAAATAAATTAAGAACGGAATACCAAATAGTCAACCAAAATCCTATAGCAAAATTAATACTTGACCCTGAGATGTTACTCTGCAATCTTGTCTTGGCATTGACTTGATAGAGAATGTGTCTTTTGTAGTTCCAGTTCAACACCCTAAAAGAGGTTAAGTGGTTTGTCCAGTTTCTTTATCAATACAATAGAAAGAACTGTAATTTCCTCCTGCTGCAGTGGCTGCAAGTTTGCATGGATAATGTCCACATTACCATGGGCAGGACACAGATTCTGTCTTGCCACCGCTGGGCTCTGGTACTGAGAGCAGTGCCAGGTACAGAGCAGGTGCTAAGTTCAAACATGTGGCTGGAGACTTTAGTTCCTTCCATCGATGGTGAGACTGGTGATATTGATTTGTTCATTGTGCACTGATTGAGTGCCCCCTCTGGGCTAGACAAAGTACCAGGCACTGGGACACTTTAGTTCTTCATAAACTTTCTACCGCTACTAAAACAAATAAGAGCCATATCATATTGTTTTAAAAATAGCAATACAATAGAGAGATGAAAGACAAAAAGCAGAAAGGAAGAGGTAAGAAGTCATTTGCAAATTATTATTATATTCCTGAAAGAGCAAAGAAAAGCATCTGTTAAAACCAGTAGAAACAGTAAGAGAATTTAGTTCAGAACTAGTGGAAATTGACATGTAAAAACAGTATCTTCCCTATATGTGAAGAATAATCCGATAGGAAGTCAAATGAGGGGAAAATCATACTCCTTAATATTAGCAAGAAAGTTAACAACAACAAAAGGAAATTTCAACCTCAACTGAGAGACATGAAAAAGGTCTTAAATAAATTCAAACATATACTTTGTACTTTGCTAGAACAATTCAATATCGTAAGGATATCAGTTCTCTCCAACTTAATCTATAAATGCATTGCAATCCCAGTCAAGACACCAATGAGATTTTTGAGGGAAAGTTGGTGAATTATCCCAAAGTTCATTTAAAAACACCAAAATACAAGAAGAGTCCGATAAATTCTCAAGAAAAAGAAATTGCTGTATACTAACCTTCACAGATAGTAATATACATTTGAAAACTGCAAAACATTAAAGCAGGTACTGACTGAGAAATAGGCAGTGCAATTAGGAGGAGAGATTTTAAAAGGCCAAGTGTAAACACACTACATCTGGGAATTTTAAATGTGATAAAGGTGGCATTTCAAATCCATAAGGAAAAGATCAAAGATCAGACATTTGGAATTCCTACCTCTCCTTTTTCACCAAAATTATTTCCAGATAAATCAGATTTAACTGTAGTAATGAAAATATAAACCTATTAGAAGAAAAAAATTGAGAGCATTTCATATTATTATCTTGAAGTGGGCAAAGTCTTCTTCACAAAACACAAGATCCAGAAGCCAAAAAGGACAAGTTCAATCCACTTAACCGCATATTTAATAATATACATTTTCAAACATTTTATCATAAATCAAGTAAAAAAAATCTGAAGGCAAGATATTTAATTAAGAAATATTTTGTAACGTGAATGGTAAAGTTCTATATAAATTATCAGAAAAAGGTAGATAATTCATTAGAAAAACGAGCATAGACTACAAATAGAAAGGCAAATCAATACACTTGGCCAGCGAAATCTGACAACACTCAATTTACGATTAAAGAAATGCAATTGAAACTGTATTTAGAGGACAATTGTTACCTATCAAGGCCAGGGGCTGAGAACAAGGATCTCTCCAATGGCCTCACTGATAGGATTATAAGGATGGGATCCTAAAATAGGATTATTATTCTCAAATGAAATTAACCCATCAGTTCCGTTTCCGGGAATTTATTCTACAGAGAAAGTTCACAAAGACATATAGACATGGATGCTCAAGGCAGCAAAATTAGAAAATCCTGAATGCTGAACGCTTTATGGTAAATTATCCACTCTCTTCTATGGTGCCTTTAAAAAGCTGGGTTAGCTGGCCTGCAAAGATACGCATGTCAGATAAAAATTCAAGTTTCTAGTGATATTGCGGTTTGATCATATGCTTTTATTTCCCCCAAAACAATGTGTGTGTGTGTGTGTGTGTGTGTGTGTAGGAGTATGAGTGTGCATGTGTAAAAAAATACAATTTCTGGGCATTTACTCAAGAAACAAAACAATGAACAGTGATTAAATGTACAGAGGGGGACTGGAGCTATCAAGACAGAAAGAGTCTTTCTTTTAATTTAATTTTATTTTTTTGGTTCAGGGTGACTTTTAACCAGGTCCATGTATTACTTTTATCATATAAAATTAGTAATGAAGCAATTCTAAAACTAGAAGACAGAATTTTAAAAGACAGATTTATAAAAGCCTTGAAGAGAAAATGGTCTTGGGGATGCCATGTCTTTAATTAAAAGCATACTTGCTCCTAACCCTTTAGCGTCTCCTGTTCAGCTCTGATTCTTATTTTCAAATGTCTTTCTTTATCTCTCTGTACCTTGAAGTGGACATTCTGCATGCTTCCTTCTGAGCGCCCTGCAATAGATTATATTCCATTTCCTGATTCTCTTGAGATAGAGACCCCATCCACAGAACGGAAAGCGGCCAGGCAAGGAGGCCTCAGCCAGGACGGTAAACCATGGCTCTGCCCTCCATCCTCCTTGCCTTCGTGAGCTTATCAGTGTTTCCAGATACGCACTGTCTCTGGGAAATGTCTGGTCTCACCTTACCATTTCTGCCCTCAGTTTATTGACATTAACCCACAACTGGTGCTGGCTTGCCCCAAACTCAGACAAATATGTGCAGACAGAAAGACAGACAGAGAGACAGAAACAGAGCTCTTGAATGAATTTACCCAAAAACTCTCAATTAGAAAATCTAGAAAGACACTAAGTTTAGGTCAGCATACATATAAATTTTGTGTTTTAAGCTTTACTATTGTTTTTATTTTGCATTTTGTATCCTGATCTTCTCAAAATTGAGCATCAGTGGCTTTCATCAGGCTTGGCCACAATGTAGAAGAGGTTGTCACCTAGGAAGACCATTTGCTCCTGCACGTTTCTGTTTGTTATAAAGTCCTTCTAAAAAATACACCGAAAAGACAATTTTCATTCTGACTCTTCTGCAAAGTGATTCTTCAGCTTCTTCCATAAGCAGTTTGTCCCACTTTATCTTCAGGACCTTTACATGTGGTTATGAACATACAAATAATCCAGAGCTCACTATCCAAGGATCCCATCACTAATTACATTCAGGTAATAGCACATTGATAGACTTTGGAGGTCAAATAAAACTTACTCTCCAGATAATAAAGTGTTGATGGATTTCTGACTATTTATGATTATAATTATTTTTCCCCACAAAACCAACAGAATCTTTGCACATCTTCTTTATTAGAATAAAGGTAAATGTAGACATGGGTTTAATTTGAAATGCATACAGAATAATTATTTTTAACATCAGTATCAAAATTATGGGACTTGAGTTCTCCAGTGTCATTCTTACCTATCCCATAAGGACTTTGCAGTTGCCAAACATTGCATTTTCTCTGCACTGAGCAAATGGGAAGTAGCGCTGAAGGTGCATTTTTCTTTTTTTCCTCTTCACAACAATTTGCAAGGATTTTACCATCTTCCCTCATTTAGTACAAAAAAAAGGATGTAGAGTGGGAAAGATCGAGCATTCTAAATGTTAGCATAAATGTCAAGGTGAAAAGAATGGCAAACCCTAAAAAAATTCCCTGAGAAAGCCTGGGAAGACTCTTATTTTATTTCAAGAACAACCTCTACTTCCAACCCAAGTTTCAAGCCATAAACAATTGATGCCATCTTAAATACAAAGTCGCTTAACCACATTGCCAGAGAATAAACCATTCACAACATTTAAGTTGACCTCTAAACCTGAACAGCCTTCCTAAAGTTTCAGTTTAAGGACAGAACGCTGTGTTGCCCCTGTCAAGGACAGACACACAGTAAAAGGCATTTTTAATTGATTCTTCATTCCTTTTTTTATTATTATTTCAGAGGCTCCAGGAAGAGCAAGGAATCAGGTGATGTGTAAGACAGAAGAAAGGGAAGCAGCTATGCAGGCACAATTATGTATTCACACTCTGAGTCTTCAAATATGCAGTTGAAAAGTGATGAACGCAGTTAAAATTTTTTATATTTCTCAAAATCTAAATGTTTGACATCCTGTAGTAAAAAATGTCTGGGTGCTTAGAGGATTTGTTTCCTTCAGATCTTTGAAGCTGTGTTGACATCACAACAATTTGAAACACAGTGATGTACCTGAGGAGAAGTGCAGTGAGCCAGTCTCTGAATGGGGTGTTCAAATTCATAGAACATGTCTCACTTACACTGAGAATTGAACACAGCCCATATTCAATATCATTCTTTTATGTTTTTAAATTAAAATATACACATATACACCTATAACGTTGTATATAGTAAAATAGAGAAGGAAGTGAATAAATATTACAGTAGTAAAATAAATAAGGAAGTAAATAAATGTTTTACATCGGTATAGTTTCAAATGATAGAAAAATCAAAATTAAAATAATTCTTTCTTCCCCTACCTTACCCCCATTCTCCAGAAGTAGCCACTTTTAAGAGTTTCAGTGGTTTTGGTTCTTCTGGAAGTTACCACTATCTTTATATAATGTAGTTGTACTCTTATTTCCAGATTTACCTGTTATCATATAGTATCTACCGACTTCACTTTATGTAAAATTATAAATTGAACTTACTTCCATTATTTCCACCTTCCCTTCCTTTCTACCTTCCACTGGTTCTTTTAGAGGATACATTTATAACTTTAATAAAATATCTAAATCCTGAAAGCTTAACTTTAGATACTATCTATTGAACTCTATTACCAGGAAAATCAGGAAATTAGAATATAATCACTTTTTTTCTCTTCCTCTTTATCCTAACCTCTGAATTTTGTTAGATTATTTTGTACACATTGTCAATATTTTCAATAATTACGCTCTATCCTATAACTATAATTGCCATTCATGATTTATCTATAATTATATTTGTCAAACTTTACTGTGCATAAAATAACTTAAGAAACTTATTAAAAGATATTGAAGCCACTTTACTGCCAGCCATATTGAAGTGACTGGTACAAAACTAATCTTGCAGCCATAAACAGCCATAAGCCTGCACAAAAATATATGAGGCTATTGTTTTGAGGCATTGAACAAGTGACCACATCAGACCAGGATCTCTGAGAGATGGGAATTCATGAAGTGATCTCCACAGCTTCCCTGGTATACTTCCAAGGCACAATTGTCAACCATGGTGCAGAGGGTAGCAATCCCAATGAGCTTAGGGACAGACATCAGAGTTCAGGCAAAATGGCTCAAATCTGTACAGCAGAGGATGGTAGAAGACAGGAAGAAGGGCTGAAAAGATAGAACTCCAGAATCTGTGTTGGAAATCCTTGCAAGTCTGAGGCTGAGGGCTCGGCTGTACATTTGTAGGGAGAGACTACCTGAAGCTTACCAGGTAGCAAATGAAACAGGACTGAACATAGCACAGAGACATGAGAGGTCAAGCAGTGAGGGGAGAAAGTCAGTACCAGGAACATTGGAGCTTTGGTCCTGCCAGAGTGGAGAGACCTCATAGATACCTCTTTGATGCCACAGGCATGCAACTGAGACACTACAAAGACCTCTCCTTGGGAGTGAAGACTACACCCTAGAGTGAGAGCTGTTCTAGATCACTCCAACAAAGTGTAAAACTAAACTCAGCCATCATCTGCAGGAAGACAGTATTTGGATATTGAATTCTAACAAGTTGGACCAGCTCAGCACACACTTTAGGTTTTCCACAGCCCTGCACAAGTGCAAGCATTAAACCAAACATACACAAGTCAACATGATCAACATGCAATTGAACTGCCTGCTAGAACAAGAGTCAATTCTATTCAGGGATAGATAAGGGAATCCAGAGTTGCTATAACAAATAATTTCCAATGCCCAGTGTTCAATCAAAAAGCAATAGATATATAAATAAATAGGAAATTCTGAATCCAGTTAATAGAAACTAAACTTGAGTTGGCCTAGATGTTAATTTTAGGGGACAAAGTCTTTAAAGCAGCTAGTATAAGTATGTTCAAAGAATCAAATTTTTTAAAAAGTCAAATAATTAAAGAAAAATATGGTCTTCATGATGGAACAGAGAAGAACTCTAAGAAGATTAGTAGAAACTACAAAAAGTATCCAAAAGGAAATTCTAGACCTGAAAAGTAAACATTACAATTAACAACTCACTGGCCGGACCTCACAGCGTATTAGGGATAGCAGAAGAAGACAGAGTCAGTGAGTGTAGAGCCAAATCAATAGAAATTATCCAATATGAAGAACAGAAAGAGAAAATTTATTAAAGAAAAATAAAAGACTCTTGGAGATCTGTAGGACAATATCAGATGTTCCTGGTAAACTAGAAGAAGAAAGAGTAAGATTGGGGCAGAAAAAATTATTTGGAGAAATAATGACTAGAATTGTGAGAAATTTTCCAAAAAAAACATTGATTTACAGATTTAAGAAGTTAAGTGAACCTCAAACATCAAAATATAGAGAAAAATACAACTAGACAAATTATAGTTATACTGCTGAAAATAAAAACAAACAAACAAAAAGTATTGAAAGCAGCCAGAGGAAAAAAGATAGATTATACATAGGAGAACAGGGATAATAAAAATTGCTGATTTCTCACAAGAAACAATAGAGGCCAAAAGGCAATGAGATAAAATGGTTTCAAAAACTGAGAGGAAAACCTCAACTTTGTCCATTGAAAATATATTTCAAAACTGTAAATAAAATGGAGATGTTTTCCGATAAACAAAAGTTGAGAGATCTCCTTTTCAGCAATCTTTCCTACAACAAATGCTAAAGGATCTTCATTAGGCTAAAGGAACCATATGGGAAGTTGGATCTGTAGGAAAGAAACAAGAAGACCAAAAATGCTAAATAAATGAGTAAACATTTAAGAATTGAGCTTTCTTACTTCTTGAAATTTACTTAAGAGAAAACTAAACATTTAAAGCCAAAATAAAAACATTGTAAGATGAAATTTACAATGTGTGTGTAAATAAAAGGTATGACAGCAATTTCACAAAGTATGAGGATAGAATAGAATTGTAATATTGTGTGGTTGTTACATTTTTAAACTGTAAACTATGAAGTTTGTAGCTGGGAGCGGGAAGTGTGAGGTGTCTAATGGAGAGATAAAAGTGTGAAGTAAGAAATGGGAAATGTCAGACATTAAGGATGGATTGTGACATAGGAAGAAGTATAGTAAATGGACTCTAAACAGATGAATACATTTATATTTGTGTATATTGTTAATAACACTAGAAAATAAAGACGTATAGCTAAGCTAATAAAATAAATAAAATAGAACAATTTAAAAAAACGATTTACACAAAAAAGATAGAAAAAGAGCAAAAGAAGAACAAGAAAACAAAGCAAGATGGTAAACTTCAAACAACATCAATAATTACATTAAAATTAAATGAACTCTAAACCCTTAATTAAAAGGCAGAAATTATAATAACGGATTAAAAAAGAATGAACCAAAGAGATGTATTTAAAATATAAAGACATAGATCAGTTGAAAGCAAAAAGGGGGAAGAAGGTATACCATGCTGAGAATCAGCATAAGGAAGCTGGCATGGCTGTTAAAAATCAAAGTAGATTTCAAGGCAAAGAGTATTATAAGGGATATTATATAGTGGGAAAAAAGACACTCCATTCTTCATCTAGAAGGCAAAAAAATCCTAAATATGTCACAACTAAGACCAAAACATCAAAATTTATGAATAAATATGATAATTAAAGGGAGAAATAGACACATCCCATTCATAATCAGAGATCTCATGTCACTAAATTCCTACCATTTAAAGAGAACCAAGCCATGGGTTATCTTTACTTTTATGGGGTCACTTTATTCATGTCCTTTCTTGTTTTTACGCCTTCTACTTACACCTTTTCTGTAGTTCGTTTTGCTGGAGTATTTCCTCAAGAAATGTCTGCAGATAGGACCATGGGACTTGCCGTGGAGGGAGGCTTCATTCATGGACTCAGGCCACAAACTCCTTTGTAATGTACGTTTCTGGAAACAAAAGATACTATCTTATAACAGTTATATCACTTGAAGAACCTGTCATTTCAGTAGGTTGGATGAGCTTAAAATCTAAGATCTATTATTAACAATGTGGCTTTTGATGTTAATTTTTCTCTAAGCATTGTTGGTCTTCATCTGGATACGTCTAAAGAAGGGTGGGTGAGACATTTCCATGATAAATGAAGTGCCCTCCATTACTTTATGTGATAGAATGATGACATTTCTCAAAGCAGCTCCACCCTTCTCAATATTCTCCCCTCCATAACCTTACCCAGCAGTTGGTGATGGGGCTGTTTTGTAAGGTTTTATTCTCTGAAATATGAATGGTCATAGTAATTAAAATATGGCCTCTAGTTTTCCAGACTCACATTTAATTCGTTACCTTTCATTGTTTCTCAGGTCATTTTGAACTGATAAACTGACCCCAAAATTGTAGGCAACCTTATTTATTACTGTATCCTGTGCTATGAAAGGGTATAACACAGGTGACCCAGACATTTCCAAATGCTTATCTTTACCATTCTCATCCTCAAATGGCTTCTACATGAAATATATATATATAAATATATATGTATGCATGTATATATATATTAAACATATAAACACAGATATACATATATATATATATACATATATATATATAAATTCCCATCAAAATTTCTGGAATATATTCGTATACAGAACCACTTAAAGCACTTTAGAAATGTTTCTTCAACTTTTTTCTACCAACATTTACAATTTTTACCCTTTTGAGTTAGTTTATGTTATGATTTTACTGCATCGATTTTATCATACTTTGTCATAAAATCCCTTTGTCTGCATTTAAAGGTGCAAAGAAAATATAATAAATGCTGACTTTTTAAGGAACTTAAAAGGCAAAACACTTTTTGAATCATGCTATAAGGAGACTCATAGAGAAAGAATCTGATTAAATCCACTTTCAGATGAATATTTCTAAGCATTATATTAATGACCTTGAAGATTGTCCAGCAGAAATATCTTGAGGGTATGAATTTCTTCAAAGGTTGAAATATAGGTTAGAACTCTCCAGAGGCTCCTGTGATATCAAATAAAAAGCTTAATCAATTTGTAGGAGCAAAAAGGTGGACATGCTTTAGAGCACCAGAAATTGATACTCTGAAATCTACAATTATTGGAACTGAAAGTAACTAACTTGAAGTCTGATAAGATTTCTTTCTACCAAGTGTTTCTTCTGCTTGGGCAGACATGAAAGGAGAAAAAATTTCAGTGGATGTGAAAACAACAGAACATTGTAAATGTGTCAGAACTTCCATGCTATAAAAATGTCATCTTATCTGGCCAAAGGTTAAATCTCTTATCCTGATAAATACATTGGCACAGAGACTCTTTCAGTTGTCACCCACTATTAACCCCTGCAATGTGACTTTAAAGCTTGTGTCTAAGCAGAGTTGATCGGGTGTTGGGTCCATGGCGTAGAAGTCTATGTACCTAAGGCCAGGCAGCAGGCACTTGCCCTGCATCTGTCTGTATGAAATGCAAGTACACCTATTACTGTTGGAATTACTGGATATTGTCAGACAAGAAAGGAAACTTCCCAGATTAACGAAACACCTATACATGTCTATATATTCTCCATTTTTGTCACATGGGAGGGTATCACCAGCATGAACCCACCATGACCGACACCTCCAAGGGCTGCCAGGTAAGTAACAAGGGTGCTAGTTGAGATTTTCTCCTTGGGATTCAATGACAAGTCTAGTAAGAACTCCGAAATCTGTTCCTGATGAACAGGAGGGAGGAAAGTAGATCCTGATGATCTTGAAAATTTAGCAAAGCACTTGAGAATTATCCACGCTGTCTTGTGATGACAAGTTAAGTTTTGTACCTCCCAGGTGAAGTTCCAAATTGAAATACTAGATTTGCACTGATTTCAAAGTACTTAACTGAAGCCTAGTGTCAGTTTGCTTTCTTTTGTTTTCTCCAAAGCATTGTGAGTATGTTCTGCTCAGATAGCCTTGCTGATTTATTCATGATTGAAAGTGTTGTGCAGTGGAGCCAAAAGGAGACTCAGAGGGATGCCTGATGGGGGCCAGGGGGGAGCTTTGGGGAGATGTGGCCTGTCCTCTGAAGAACTTACTTTCATTAAACTACGAATGTGCTGGGGGAAAAAAGCAGCCTCCCCATAACTCCATGTCGTCAAGGCTGACCTTAGGCAAGACCATCCTTTAAGAAGAAACTCGAACGCGCCCTCCATCTAGTAGGAAGGTGCTGTGGCTACAATGACGTCACCTGGAATCACAGCACCCCTTTGGTATCAACATAGGCAAACCAGGGGCCATGTGAGCAAAAAGGGTAAAATCAGAGAAAGAAGTACAAAATAAGATTTTTTTCCTCTAAAATTAGAGCATAGATCAAATCATCAACTATTGGTTGTCAAATATGAAAATATTTAAGATCCACCTAAATAATTGTGTATCTTTAATCACCATTTATATCACTACCATTTATACAATATATATTATTTATATCCACTAGTTTTCAGTTTTTTAGTATTTTTTAAAATTTTAATATATTTTAAATGATCCTAATTATGTTTATGCCCCAAGCTGGAATACCAAAAACACAATTTAAAAAATATGAATAATTAGATTTTGAAGATAAAGAGATCAAGTGGCTCTCTTGAAAGTTGCCAATAATACAGTCTAAATAGTAATGATGAGTGGAATTTTTATTAATTTTTTCTTGATTGACAATTTAAGAAACTGTTTTTTTAACTTATTTCCTAATAGAGAATGGTCTTAGTTCTTGGAAATTAAAGCTGTAAGAAAAACCTGATTTAGCCACAACCTATACATTACCAAGACATATATTTGTTGACTCTGTTTCATATGATGCAAAGGTACAAAAAAAGTGCTATGGAAATATGATTCATACTGTTCAGATGAGGACATACTTTAGAAAAAGACATCAGGTTATAAAGAGTATCATTTGCTTTTACTCTTTCAGAAGAGGAAATAGTCGTGTTGAGATCCCTTTGATTCTGGTAGCTTTCCCAACAGTTGCTTCTTTTCAATTCCGACAGTGGCTGATTGGCTCATAGGATGCTTTAATCACAAGATGCTGATGATTTTAGGTTGTGATTCCTTTTTTCATGCTTTAGACTCAGAAAGAACTAAATGGAACTTGGTTTCCCCCATCCTTGACGCCCAAATCCTCAGGGAGAGCAGACAGGTTTTGTTTTCTGGACGCCGTTCTCAAGCTCTCTGTGGTGAAGGAGCTCTGTGGAGTAAAATAAAAACGAATTACTAGAAAAAAAAATTAAAAACCAAACGTATAAAAAAGTCAGTTTTAATTATTAAAGTCAACAGACCTGTATTACTCAGTCAAAAAGTCATAAAGCTTTCCAAGCACTGCTTCTAAGTTTCTGCACTTTCCTCTTTATGGACCATAGATGAACATTTTATGAGTTTCCCCCTGTTCTCAGGCACAGTTCTAGAAGGCTGGGCTCCCTACAAAGTGACGACCAGAAGCTTTTCTGTATCTCAGAACTGCACTGAAGCCAGCCCTCATCCAAGCCAAGGCCATTGGTGGAAATAATCAGAGATAATTCTAAAGGGAAAAGATGAGGGCTGCATTCTCTCTCTCTCTCTCTCTCTCTCTCTTTCTTTTTCTTTTTCTGGATGTACATGAAAGGCTCCACCCTAAATTGGCTTTCTAGAGCTGCAAATTGAAGAGCAGGGACTGGAAAGTTTGCACACCAGGACCTTGCCTGAGGGAAGAATAACCGAGGAAAAAGCAAAGGGAAAGGGTGAAAAGGGGAAAGGCTCTGTATATCAGACAGACTTCCACTGAGGGCATTGCTGCTGCCCACTGGGACCACAGAGCCCAGGAATAGGAGAGACTTCAAGTTCAAGAGTGGTGAGGACTCTGGGGAGGACATCAGACTGGCCAGCATAAATGAGTGGTTCCTCCCCTGCTTGTTTTGGACTGTTCTAACCCAACCCATGGTCAAAGGGGGTGTTAAAACAATGACCAGGTTATCCACTGATATCATAGTTGAGATTTAAGCAGGACTTAAATATTTAGATTAAGAAAAAAATTAATGTGCCAAAACTAAGATGTTAGTGCATTTCATACTCACACATTCGTTTCAGACCATGAAAGAGAAGCCATTTCCATTTGTGATAGCCTGTCAAAAGTTGTAGGTAATTAAAATGCAATATGGCTATCTAGGTTCTTTTCACGTACTAGTGTTTAAAGACTATCTCCTGAGTGATTGAACTGTTCCCATGCATTTAATAGTCAGATGTGGAAAGGGATATAAACATGGGAGAAAAAGATAGAAAATATGGAAGGCACCATGGGAACCCTACAGACTTGGAGGGATTCCTGTGAGATGTGGTTGAGCGTCTGGGGAGAGAGTAGTGGGTACCACTCCTCCAACCAGACCCTCCACCATGCTCTGCGCTTGCTCACAGTTCCAGGGCCCTGGACACTTGAGATATGGGTGGCCTCCAGGTTCGCAGAATCCACAGAGTCCCCGGATGATAACAGAGTCAGAATCTGAGGAGGCTCTAACTTCCAGTGTACGGCATTGCTGCCACATTCCCAACGACGGAAACTGTGCTTGTTAGCTGAGCAACAAGCTAAGTCCAAGCTACCCAAGAAACGTGAAAGAGTGCCTTAGGAATAGTGAGGGGGAGTGATTCTGGCCTGAAAGCCTCCAGTTGATCAATGATTTGGTCCTTCAATTTGACAAAGCTGAACTACAGTAAATCTAAGACGTTCTCATTATTGTTTATCTGAGCCTAGAATACCTTAATAGAGGCCAACCCTCCCAGAATGCTCCATATTAGCATAGGCTAATATGCAGTGAATATTCACTGGGTTTATGAAAAGATTAAGAATTTCAAAAGAGACAGACCAATCTGAAAAATCACAGCAAATGTTTGCCTGGAAAACCAAGATGATCAGGATATAGCAAGGAAGTTTAGAGAGTGTATTACTTTTGTATTGCTATGTAACAAATCAGCACAAATTTAGTGGCTTAAAAAGGTGCACATTTATTATATCACCACTCCTGTGGGTCAGGAGTTTGATCACAGCATGGCTGGGTCCTCTGCTCGTGGTCTCCGAAGGCTGAAGACAAGGTGCTGGCCAGGATGTGCTCTCATCTGGACGTCTGACTGGTACAGAATCTGCTTCCAAGTTCACTCAAGATATTGACAGCAATCATGTCCTTGCGTCTGAGTTGAGGGCTTCAGTTTCTAGTTACTGGTCCAAGGCCAACCTCGGCTCCTAGGGGCCGCCCACAGTTCATTGCTCTGCAGGCCCCTCCAGAAGCTGTTCAGAACGTGACTGCCTGCTCCTTCAAGCACCAGAAGTGAGAATCGCTCAAGTGCATGCCAGGAAGACACATATGGACATGCAACTAACACAGACACACACACAGCCTCACAGACACATATACACAGTCTCAGGAATGGCATCCCCTCGCCTTTACCCTATAATATAGTTAAAAGTCTTAGTTTCTGCCCGTACTCAAGGGGTGGGGATTACACAGGGCATGAACATGGGTCCTCTGTAGGGTCTGTCCAACACGGAGTGTCTAATTCCCTCTCTCAACACTAAAGAGAGCGTGCATCTACGAAAAGGGAATAAAACGAAATGAGATCTGTGTGTTTGTGTGTGTGTGTGTGTGTATGTGTTTAAGGAACTAGCAAAAAACATACTGGAAAATCCAAAAAAACTATCTAGGACTTATTCATTGTTTTCATTTTCTCGATTTGAAAGCTAAATAATAGAGTGGAATGTGGTGAAAGGAAAGTAGACACACATGGAAGAAGTTTCAGGAAATTCAACGTGTATATATTAGGAATCCCATAAGAAGCAGGCAGAGGAAAACTATTAGTAAAAAGACAATTTTTTTTTTTTTTTTTTGCTGAAGAAACTCTTCTTTTCCTTAAATGTAAGTTTTTACAGCTAATGGACACCCCAACATCAAAATAATAATTGTGATAATAATATATGCTCTACATAGACATATGTCTATAAAAATTTTAAATATTTCTGTGTATAGGCAGGGGGAAAAAGCAAATTACTTGTACTCTTATAACTTCTAATAACAAACCAATCTTGTCCTCAAATATCCTAAATGCTGCAACACAAAAGAACATCATCTACAAAGTTTAGAGGGAAATTATATGGGCACCCAAACCATCATTTTTATGATTTATAAATTGTATACCCATACCTATGCTAAAGGAAAATCCCTTGAAGATGAACTTCAGGAAACTGAAAAATAAATCAGAATAATTATTTCAGGGAAAAGGAATTCATAGTGTAAAAAATGGAAGATGGAAAAAAAACTACAAAAATTCAAAAGTTAATGTCTAAATAGTTTTAATATGATAAAACTAATTGCAAATGTCAAAATATTCTGAGTGGTAGAAAAACAATGTAAAGTAATGTAATAACAATAATAGAAATAATTATCTGCATGAAAAATCCAATTGTTTTAACAAAAACTGAGAGGTGGGTAGAAAAAAAGGAGGGAATGAAAGTGTGGTGAATTTTTTTATCCCATGGGTTGGGGAGAAATGTCAAATTTGCTATTAACAACAGAAGATATAAAATAACTAGGAATTGGTATGAAATCTGTAAAACCTGCACAAACTATGTTTCTGCATAAAAGATCCAGAATGCTAAAGAAGTCAATCCTTCCTCCACATTAATCTACAGATTTAAGGTAATTTCAATAAAATTCCCAACAGGAATTTTTTTTAATAATAAAATAATCCTAAAGTTCATTTGAAAAAAATGATCATGTTAGAGTTAAAAGATGAATGAGGGGGACCTGCCTAGAAAAACATCAGTGAACGTTATAGAAACAAGTTTTTTACTTCTGTAGAGACAGACAGATACATAAAACAGAATGGAACATCTTGAAACAGACCCGAGAATATGATAGTGACATTTCAAATCAAGAAGAAATAAATGGTATTGGAGGAAATGACTATTCATTTAGGAAAAAAATATTAGATTCAGGCCTCAGATAAATTCCAAAGGGATTTAAATTTGTCATAAAAATCACAAAATAGCAGAAAATACATGTTAAAAAATTCTGTACCATACGAGAATCAGGACACCCATCTGAGGATAACACCAAGGGCAAAACTATAGGGGAAAACATTGGTACATTTAACTGTATAAAAATGTTACACTACCGGTGGTCAGAAAATAACAAAGAAAAACTAAAGTGCTAACAGTAAGTTGAGAAAATGTGGATGCTAAAATAGAAAAGCAGAGCTTTTACCAATTGATACCAAAAAAATAAAAGCCTCAATGGCGAAATGAGCAAAGGCACAGGGCCCTCGCCAAGATGAATCACAAATTCCTAACAAACCCGTAATAGTCAAAGATGCAAAAGTTAGCCCAATAAAACACCCACCCCTGTCACCCATAGAGTAGAAAATATTCAAGGTAGTTAGAAGGACAGATGCTTCCTGGTGAGGCTAAAGGTGCAGGGACAGAGCATCTCAGGCACTGCCACTGGCAGGGTGAATTGATACAATTTTTCTGGAAGATATTTTGGCAAGAGAAATAAAAAGCAATTTCACTCCTGTCAGTTTTCCCCAAGAAAATGATCATGGGCACACAGAGTTAGCTAAAGTGATGTTCTTCAAGGGGATATTTATAAGAACAAAAACGTACTGGTTAAGGAAAAGCCTAGACAATCAATAGCATAGCGACTGCTTAACAATGACACCGAGAGAGAGCTTCACAATATATTACGAGACAAGTGTTACAAGGCAGTTATGTCATATATCTCCTTTTTTAAAATCACAAAGTACATCTGCATGGAAAAACACAATATAAGTTTATCTTGCTTCAGTGAGCACCAAATGCTTTCTCCATACAGTGGCTGTAAGTGTCAAAACCTCAACGCTGTTAACAAAAACAGCTCTGAGGTGTAAAGAAAGCATCCCGCCGTTCTCCCACCTGTAACTGCGGAGTGCGGTCTTTGGTGAGTATCGCCTCCGCCTGCGTTCACCATTCTGAACACGTGGCTGAATTTACAAGGAGCAGGAAAGAGCGTGGGTGTACTCAGGAACTCCAGAGCGACCTACCCTCTAACTCACGGGAGTGCCACCTGGCCATGAATCCAACCTCATTCTGACTTTTCAGCACGTGGCGAAACTATTCCAAAGACATTGTGACCAAGAAAAAGTACAGTTGGTGAAAGCTGCACGGGTGGGTCATGCTTGGCTGGAAACACCAACGGGTAGAATGAGTGCAATTTTTAAAATATGAAATACAAATTTTTATCAAAGGAGAAGTAGAACATTATAGCTTTAGGTTCATTAAACCCGGCTCACATTCTGGGATGCCAAAAACACAGCACTGGCTATTTCAGCTTGCGGCTTGAGGAACCTGCTCGGAATCAAGCCCTGGAGACCAGGGCGAGGCGCATGCAGGGCTGTCCCCTCCCCCCTGCTGGGCTCTAGTGGACCCGGAAAGCTCCTTCCTCCTCCCCACCCTGGGGAAAGAGCTGGCAGCAGCGGGGGCTGTGCGGGTTCACCCTGGCTAGGGCTGGCCGGTTCCCCTTTCCCCCCCTGGGATGCCCCAGTCCACCCCTCAGGACCGTGCCCTGCTCCTCTCACCGAGGAACCAGTAAGTGGGGTGTCCTTGAGCACAGGGCGGGCGCCCTTCCAGTGTGGCCTACACTGCCTCTTGGGGATCTACACCCGGGGGTGTGGGTCAGTGTGGGCTCCAGAGGCAGGCATAACTGCAGGCTGCTGTCACTGCTGAGCCCTCCCACCCTCAGCAGCGAGTGCTCCTTCGAGCACTCCATTCCTCCCAGAACCACTCTGAGCTGACAGCTCAGGGCACGTGCTTGGCCCAGGATACGGGAACCACCAATGGGTACCGTGATGATCATAAGCCGCTGTAGACGTCGGGAGAGGAAGGCTTTCATGCACAAAGAAGGGCGAGAGCTGCGGGGTTCCGGGGAGCTCCCTGGCTCCTTCTTCCCTCCTGCATCTCGAAAGCTTCCCGCGCTCCATCAATTGTCCCAGCGCACCGCCTGCCTCGTCTGTTGTCTGCTTCTCCCTCCCCTCTCTCCTTTTCCTCTTCTGATGCACAGCTCTCCCAGCTCAAACACCTTCCCCAAGTGAACTGGGGCTCCCATCTGGGCTCTGGACTTTCCTTCATCACCAAAGCCCTGGCAGGCCCCTTGCCCCGGGCATCCGCACAACCCACCACCTCCAGATGGCCTGGACTCCCCTCCGCACACCCCCGCTCTCACAAGTCTCTGAGTTTACCCTTTTCCCACTGAATTAATAAAGGAAAATGAAGACCATTTTAAGATGCATTTTCTAATAAAAGATATATTTTGCCTCAAGTATAGAGTTTAGCTATAGATATCGATCCAACTCATGAGCCAAATGAAAATTATATTTATCCTACTCCCAACAACATATTCATTATTTTTTATTGATCAACAGAATTCAGGTTTCTGTGAGATAGAAAACCGCTTCGCCAATATAATCGGAATAGCAGCACGTAAAATTAGCCTTGTGAATAAATGGAAACAAGTTGCCAAATAATGAAAATTGGTTTTGCTCTTCTGCTCTCCTTTGGGTGGCCCTGGTGACAGGGAGTGACACCATCAGCCTTCCTTTACATCTGTCAGCCTCCAGATCCTTACTCCTCACTCTTTGTTTGAAATTAGACAACTGGCTATTTTTATACCAAGTTTCTTTTCTTTTTCGGGAGGGTGGGGAGGAGAAGGGAGGGAGGGAGCTATAATTAAAGAAAATTAGCTGCGATGGTACAAGGCAAGCTTTGCAATACAGCGTTCCAGTAGCAATAAAAGATTTCTCCATTGAGAACAAGTTTCTATTCACCTAGAACTGATCTTATAATTCAAACACACTCTGGCTGTGCAATCTCGCCAGCAAAGTCCTTATGAGCGATATCATCTTAAATGCAGGCAGTGAAAACTGGGGCGATATTGCTAATAACACCGCTGCATTAATTAATTGCTATATAATTTGCAAAATAAAAAGAACATTGGGAACAAAGCGATATAATATTTACCAGTGCTGAAAATTAGAAATAAATATTCAACATGCCCTTTCTGAGTCATACAAGCAAGCAGTTTTGAATAATAAGGCAGGACAAAGTCTTTTACACGGGAAAAGCTAATGATTTCTGCATTTTGCTGCTGGTGAGGAATTGAAGGATGGCTGATTTGAATCTTCCTTCAATCTCCCATCAATAAAACACAGACAAGGCGGAGGCGAAAGCTGATCTGGGAGAGTCATGCTTTTATAATTGCTTTTTACCCTCAGGCATTTGAAATCCAGAGGGTCAGGAGTCCTTGTGAGAAAGCGAGTGTAGCCAAGAGGCCCAGTCAAAACCCTGAGACAGAAATTAATTTGTTTGTGAGGCTCAGGTCTAATTTGAGGAAAGAGAACACTTCCTGGCACTTTATAATGTTATAACCTAATTAAAGATGGATCCATGTAAAATATTTATGCAAACTTTACCAAACCTGAAGATTTTAATCTCATTTGAGAGGTTAGCTGACTTGCGGGACCAAAAACAATTCCTAAAACAAGCTGCTTCTGGACCAGGAATCCGGAAGGCAAATTATTTTTTTAAAAAAAAAGGTATTGCAAAATGTTCACTCTTTCGGGTACCTATTATTCGTTTTAATTAGGGAGACCTAATCTCACGCTGCAATTTCTGACTGCTTGGTTACTGGGTAAGTCCGGATTGCTTTATTCAAGTATACAGTAACCTCTTTTTGTTTCTTTTCTCTTTTCCTATTTTACTCCATGATGAGAAACTGAAGGGAACATTTGCATTTCTTAGGGTTTTGCATCTGCTGCTACAAGCCTACCTGGGGCTGGTTCAGCCAGGAGCCCCACCCTGGAGGTCTTTAGTAAGTGCGCAGCCGCCGGGTAAGCAGGAAGCAAGCCACTCTGCCAGCGAAAATGAGAGAACGAAACCTAGTGTGACCAGAGCACTGTGATGATGCATGTTCTCACCCTCACTCGGTGTCTGACCCATCATTTTGCAAATGGATATTTCACTTGGACTCCAGGTGAGGCCGTTCAGATAAAAGCCTTTCCAGGGCTGCCTTATTTTCGTCCTTTTACCTAATGGACAAAATAATAATGAGTAACAGGTAAATAACAGGTAAAAAAAAAAATGTAATGAGGTCAAAATCTAAGTAAACACAGTGACGGCGCAAATGTGCTTTCAAGCACCTGTTGTTTGCTGAACCCATCCTCACAGAAGTACTATATGTTCCCCGTCTGCGCAAGACTTGCTCCTCTGATATCAGTTTAGAGGCTCGCATCCACTGGCACCGTCGTGCGCAGCATCTCCAGCAGCCTAAGGTCCACCCACCTGCCAGGCCAGCACGTATAGGGCAGACGCCTGTCTTCCCTAAGATGGGGTTTGCAGGCCCCAAATGGACTCGCCCCTTTGGCTGCCGGTGGCCTGATGTAGACTCGGAAGCGCGTCCTCTGTCTGACTCAGGAGAAGCCTGGCTTCTCTGAGACCAGAGAGAGACTGGCTGTAATCCCCAGAGAGGCTTCCCCACCAGGAGAGGCTCACACAGGCTTGAGGCAGCTTCACAAAATCGGGGGCTTTGTGGGCCAGGACCTCAGAGGTCACCCTGGGCGGAACTTTTTTTTTTTTTCTTTAGTAAAAATAAATATAACATCAAATAGGACAAATGAACTGTTTTAAATGTACAATGCATGGCATTAATTACATTCACAATGCTATGCAACCATCACCACTTTCGATTTCCAAAACTCTTCCATCGCCCCAAACAGAAATTGTAACAATTAAGGAATAACTCCAGATTCCACCACGCCCAGCTCCCAGTCCCTCGCAGCCTCCAATCTACCTTCTGCTCTATGAATTCTGGGCTCATACTTTTCATGTCTCGAGTTTCCTCTTCCAGAGTGTTCTTGGCAAAGACAGGGAGGGAAGGTGGCTGAGAAGGTGCCCATCATGAAGGAGGCAGGGTTGGGGGTAGTAGAGAGGAAGGATGGAGGGAGGGATACCCAGGATCCAGGAGCGCTGAGGCCACTGGAGGAAGGGGCTGGCCAGGGCCAACACGGGGCAAAAAGATGGACAAAATCTCCAGCCTCAAGGCCAAGCTAGGAAGGACCTGGCTAGGGGTCTAAAGGGATAAAGGAAGAGGCACTTCTCAGATATGTACATGCCTTTAGGACCACAGAAGTGAGACCTTTCAGTAATGCATCACCCAAGCATCCAGGCGGAGCCACTGGGCTGCAATCACCTGGCAGCTGAGATGGTCAAGTCTGGAGAAGGCCAGAGGCCGCCCACAGCAAGGTCTGTCCCGTGCCAGACTTCCAGCTCCTGGCTGGAGAAAACGTTTTCTGGGTATCTGGCAACAGTTCTCTGGGCCGAATCCTTCAGTGGGTGTCATGGAGATTCAGTTTAACTCTGCTTAGGAGACTAGAGGTTCTGAAAGCAAATGAGGAAAATTTCCAAATAAAGATGGAATAAATGAATTAATTTCCATTAAGTTCACATTTAGAATCCGGGCAGGCAAGCACCGAAGGCCAGCTGGGTCCATGTCTTGTCGGCACCTGGGTGACCTCGCTCAGCTTTAGAAGCACATGACCCCTTCCTGCCCAGGGAAATGCCACCCATGTAATTAGGGGACACTCTCCAAGCAAAGTAGACTTTTCTGTTGGGCTCCGTATCGTGAAGCCGGATGTGTGAGAAAACGGCTATAATACGTCTTATTTTAGAACTACATCTGACCCATTCTGAGGGCCCCCAGTGACCCATCAAATGCTCACCTCCTAAGGAAGAATTTCATGAGAGTCAGCCGTAAATCACCGTATTTAACAGTTACGTTTGTTTACTGGGCACCTGACTTAAAACTGTTGGCTGACCTTGTTTGTCATGAGCTGAGATGGGTGGGGTTTACTTAGTGACGCCCAGGACACCGGCCAGCCGGACCCACACTCCCACCCGTGAGACACCCCCCAGTTTGATTGGGGGAGCGAGAATGGGCTCTCCTAGCAAACCTCAAACTCACTGCTGCGTTTGCTCCTCCCCCAAGGACGGATGGAATGAAGTCCAAGGACCAAAGCCAGATGGCTGCTGCATGTTTCGAACAGCAACCCCGAAGCCAGAGACTTAAGAAAAGCAAATAAGAATAAGCATGCCAAGCTTTTCCACATACACTCTGAAAAGGGGGGAAAATACCTCTTGAGTTTTAGTTCTCTGGGATGGTTTTTCTGAAGACAAGCCTTCTTCACATGTGAAAACGCAGCAGGATTGCCTTGGAAGGAGAGAAAGGGACACGGGTGACAACGCTGATAGCATTTTGCTTTGTTCGTCAATGCACCCTGCCAGGACAGACCCACTGGGTGCCCCTGCAGGCTGGGTCTTGGGGGCAGCTCCCGACGACCAGCAGACTCCCTGCCAGTGGAGGTAAACCTGACCATCAGCATCAGTAACGTTTCCCTCGTGTCCTGAATGGAGCGTTCCTTGAATGATGAAACGAAAACAAGATGACTTCCGGACTGCACAGTTCTGGTCTAAAGAAAGCTACTTTTATTAGTCATTTTAGGAATATCTTTCACTCGAATCGGAAGGAGAATGTTTTGAACCTCATTCTGAAGGGGAAAAGCAGGAGGCCACCCGGCCCTGAGGCACAGACAAAGGAGTGGCCCAGGCATAAAGGAGTTTCCCTGGATGTTGGCTGCAGAATACAAGCCCCCATCCTCTCGGGTAAAGATGAGTCCATCACGGGTGAATTTCCATTTTTCATAATTATAACATGTCTTTCACTGAAGATGACCCTCTACCATCCACGCTGACAATATGAGGTGGTGGTATGATGTCAGGAGCCTCCTTGAGCTGGATTTTCTTACTCGAGGAAAGCTGACCTACACGCCCTCCTTTCCAAAGAGAGGACCCGTTGGCCCATGAATTTGGAAAAAGCGACCAGTCTCTTCCCTAGGACTTCCCAGGGCTCCCCGGCACCCACGTGCCCTGTCCATCTTGGAGAGAGAGCTGGGTGAGCACCTACCAGGAGGACGTCCTCAGACCGCACCCCAAACTGCGTGGACCCTCTGTAAGAAGCCTTTGCTTCCTTGCATCTGAAATCAGACAGTCCGCTGCTGCAAGCGTGTCAGAGGGCACTTCTCTGAGCAGTAAAGTGTCACCATTTTTATTGCCAGAAAGTGTTAGACAACTGTCTCTGCAGTGAGTGAGGCCTCCGGTAAATCTGCACTCGGTTTCTACCGGCTCTGGGCCTTCTCATTTTCACACTTCTCAGCTATTAAAGATGTGCCCTGGAGCAGAAGTTAAGACATGATATGGATACTCCAAACTGGGATATCAGCAGCTGATAAAGCTTTCTGTGTTCATCTGTGTGGTGGGTTAAGAAGAGATTCTGTTGCCAAGAAGCGTGTCTTCATGATCCTGGAATAAATTACTCCAAAGCAGTGCTTATATTCAAGTTAGTGACTCACCCTCATGCTAACTATGTGAGCAGAGGAGAAGACAGCATCAAAATTCAGAGAAGAGGCCAAAAGGAGGGGTGAGCAATAAATAAAAAAAATACATAAATAAGGGAAGTTGGATGCCCCAGGAAAAGAGCCCTGTGCTGTCTTGAAGAAAAGCTTTTTAAGTAAAAGTAATGTTATTTATACTACCATTTTCAAATAAGGAGCCCAATCTAGGAATCAAAGATTTTTTCTTGCTGTGTCCACTTGGGAGAATACTTTCAATAGCTCTATGTCTAAGGTTCTATTTTAAAAATGTGAATGTACAATCCAAATAACACCCTGCTGTTCATTAAAAAATAAATCACAGCCACAGCTGCTGATCGGTACCCATATCAGGTCTGGCAAAACTTTACATGAGACCTCGGGAAAAAAAAAAAAAAAAAAAAAAAAAAAAAACAACTTCCTCATGCACTGATACGATCTGTAGAATATATAACATTCACTTAAAGCCATCTGTACCAACATGAAAATTTAACTCTCTCGGAAGGGAATCAGTCAAATGCT
Organism: Kogia breviceps; assembly: GCF_026419965.1. Classification (NCBI taxonomy): domain Eukaryota; kingdom Metazoa; phylum Chordata; class Mammalia; order Artiodactyla; family Physeteridae; genus Kogia; species Kogia breviceps. The sequence continues at coordinate 3,973,908 of NC_081311.1, forward strand.
GGTGTTAAAATTAGAATTCCATGTAGGAGATATAGATTAATACTCTCAAAAATAATCAAAACTAAACAGAAATTCCTAGAGGAGAGATGTTTATTTCCTGACTCTTCAGACGCGATGAGATTTTTTGAAAAAAAATAGGACCTTTCGCGAAGTGATTATTATACCAGGGCCGTCACATTTTACTAACACGAATTCATAAGGTGACCCCAGAGATCAACCATAAAACACAATTTTATAATGGGCTGAAATAGGCAGAAAGTTTCTGCATCCACGTCCTCTAGCCAAATAGCTTTCCCTCGGTTCTGCCGTTTCAGGGATGGCTCCCTGGATGGCCTCAGTTCCAGGCCCCGTTAAGATGAGATGCCATCGGGTCGCCTGAAATTGCGTGGCGTTCTTGATAGAGGAGATAAGGTCCTTGCCCTTTCACAACTGTCTTAGCTTTTATGCTGGCTCTCTCAGGCCCCCTCCCAGTCTGTAAAATGGAGGTAAATTAAACCGATTACGAACTAGGCAGGAGTCGAAACACTTTGCCAAATTGGAGCGCCAGCTTCCGAAGCCCTTGGCTGCTACCTTCCCTTCCTGAGGCAATCAGCAGCTGACTGTCTCCTTCAGCTGCCCTTTGCCACTTCAGGGTGTGTCTGGAAGCAGCTTTGCAGATGGCCTCGTAGGTTTTACAGGAAATATTACTTAAACATTGAAAAGGATCACATTTCTCCTGTTAGGAATTACAAATCTGGATTTCATTTTCTCTCGCGCTTTTTTTTCCCCCTCCCAACCCTGGGAAAAAATGTAACTATTATATATGAGATGCAGGAAGCATTTGGGAATTTTTTTAATACACCCCTAGCACTCACTCATTCTCTCACTCTTTATGTATATTTACACCCATGCATAGAAAATCTGTTTGCATGTAGCATATAAATACACACAGACTCACAATCCTGTTGTTTCATTTATAAGTAAACGAAAGTGCACGGGAGGAAGAAACTCGTGAAAACTGAGAGGACTGTTTCTTCTCTTTTTCTCCTTCTTTTTTCAACCTTCTGTAGCACAAGAAAAAAAAAAAATCCATCGCTCAACTCACTTGGATTAACTAAAACATGAAACTGTTTCTCTCACACTGGTTTCTCTTTATGCATTTTATTCAGATTCATGGAGATCAGGGGAATTCCTATTGTTGCGAAAACGATTAGCATCAATAAACAATTAAGATAGTAGCGGGGAAGGTGAGTTTGATGGAGCTGCCCTGTGTCACACGGGCGTTTTCCACACTCCCCGTGACGGGCAAATGGGAGAAATTGTGAAATCAGCGCGTTCCACAGGGAAAGGCAGTTCCCCGAGTCTTTATTAAATGCCCGCTTCCCAATTTTAGAAAACATTTCCCCAGAAGGGAGGTTCACCGACACAGACGGAGCTCCAGCTGAACTCAGGAATGTGATCAGAACCACAGGGGCAGATGCGAAGGCTGCGTTCTTCTCCCTGAATATGGAGGGGCCTCTGGAGGTCCCCCCACCTCGGGCCACGCTGCAGGTGGCCTCAGAGGGACCCAGCCCGGCTGAAATCGGGGAGCTCCATCGCCTGCACTCGGAAATCTGCTGCTACAGTTTGCATTTTAATATTTCTAAAGTGAGCGCCCAGACAGGGAGAAAGTGACCCGGCCAGGTAGGGACATCGTCCCCTTCAACGCAGGGTCGGGAGGCTGCTCCCATCTACGCAGCAGCCATGCTGTGCGCCCAGCTGTGAATACGGTGCTGGAGGAGGACAGGGTCAATGTCAGCTTTTTCTTAGACCTGCAGCCTTTCCCTGAACGTCAAGGCCGAGGCTCCAGCAGTGCCGGGCGCCACACCGTGCCGAAATCTGCAGGGTGTTTGCACTGCCGGGCTGGAGGGTTTTCCCTCTGGGGTGAAACACAGTAAACAAGGCTCCAGGCAGCCTCCCAGCAATGTCCTGCCAGCCCCCGGCCCCCGGCCCTCACCTCCGTGGCACAGATGCCTCTCCTGCCACCTGGAACCGCCTTCCCGTGCCTCCCCTCATTAACTCCGCATCTCGTTTCACACTTTCTCAAAATGTCTCTTTTCTCCTCTGTCTCTCTTGCCCCCCGGCCTGAAACACCTGTTTGCCTTATCACGTGTACCATGCTCGGAGGGCCCATGGGATCCCGGAACCCAGAGGTGCAGGGGGGCCAGGGCCCAGGAGCTGGCCTTCCTGGGAGGGGAGAGGCCTGGGCACCCCTCCTCGGCCACCCCTCCCCTTCCTTCGGCACGTGCTCTCCTCTGGCCGAGAGGGGCAGGCGGGGGCGAGGAGGGACCCCAGCAGGGTGCGGGCGGTCGACAGCACGGGCCCAGCAGCTGCACGGGAAGGTGGGCACCCGCCCCGGGGGCATCGCTTCGGCCGGGGGAGCCCCTCCGAGCCTCCACTCCCTGCCCTATTAGAGGGACAGATGGCGATCCCAGTGGCATATCCCCAGAGACAGCTCCCCAAGGGCACAGAGAAGAGAAGCTTGACCAGGGCGGGGGCCGGGAGGCAGAGGAGGAGGGGGGGGCAGGGCCCCGGAACGGAGGGCCGAGAAGCCTAGAGTCACAGGCCGGCCCTGCGATTGTCCCACCCGGGGCGGTGGCCCTCCGTCTGGAAACGCGTTCCGTGCTATGACGTGTGTACGCCGCCCCTTCCAGAATCAGGCAGCACAGACCCTAAAACCGGGAAGATGTGGTGGTGCTTCGTGGGTTCCTGGGCCAGGCCCGGAGATGGGGCAGAAGAGCACGGTCGCCCCCGCTGCAGAGAGGAGCTCCCGGCAGTCGCGCCCACTCCCACGCTGCAGAGACCGCTGGGCGGACGCCCTAACCCCGCCCCAGAGCCGCCGGCCCCCTGGACACCCCCCCTTCCGAGAGGACCGACCCCCACTCCCGGGGCTGCGGCGTGACTGACTTACCTCGTAGAACATCCCAGGCCCTCCTGCCGGCCGGCAGCTCCCACACGGCACTGGCGGGCGTCCACCCACACAGCCAGAGGGAGGCCGGGTGCGCCTGCGGCCTGACACCCGGGAGAGAAACAAACCGACTGAGTTAGCCAGGTGCCACGGTCTGAAGCAATTAGAGGAGTCAAGTGCAAGATCACTGCTAGGAGTGAGACATTTGAGACTTTGTGAAAGAAAGGTGAAACTGTTACAATGATCCCAAACACTCAATGTCTTAAACAGGGGTTTGTTCATAAACAAAAATGATAGGTTTGGGGAGATGAGCCACACCTGCACCTAAACTTGACATATGCTGATTGGCAAAGCTCGGAGAAGCACAGTGCAGGCAAGAACTGCCATTGTATGTATTAAATACATACGCGTATTTATGTAGGTACACACGTATATATAGATACATGGCACACGCTCAATGCGAAATAAATAATTCTTGAACGAATGAACAAAAGAGAGAATGAACATCTGCCTATAAAGCTGTCAGGCTGGATTTAATGCCACGGCTTCACTGCTCCATGTTAATTTCCCTACTTGCCTGGCATATGCAAATGGTCATTTGCCCCTTCTTGCTTTCTGTTCTCCTGAAAGCCTCCTTGGAGCCCACGGAGGTGTTTTCTTTTATACGTTCATGACAGTTCCATGGAATGAAGGCCGGGCCGGGCCAGGGGCTCCCCAAAGCAAGGCTCTGCCCGTTGGGCTGTGGAGACCCGGGAGGGGAGCTTGTCTCCCTGGTGGCCAGCTGCAGCCGGCCCTTCATTCGGGAAAAAGGCAGCAGCAGAGACAGCAGCAGACCCCACGCTCCGCGTCAGACACCCTTGATTTTCTCTGAGCCAAAACCTCAGCGTTGCTTCTGAAACTTAACTGTGCATCCAGGGAGGGGCAAGGCGAGGATGGACGAAAAATTAGAGCCAGGTCAGCAATCCGGAGGTCAGAGGTACTCTTCAGAAAGTGGCTCGTCTGAAACACAAATGAAGGGAGACCAGAGTCCTCTCCTCTGGCACTGGCTGCCCAGCCCCTAAGATCCATCGCTGCACAATCTAGGCTCAGCCCAGAGGATCCTCATAGCTGTAGCAGAATATTTCCATCCTTAAAGCAGAATGTCCCCCCAGTGGTGGAAGTGTCCCTTATGCTGCTGTAAGTGGATGCTCCCCAAGACTGGGCAAAAGACTGCCTCAGAAGCAGTCCTGTTCCAAAGAGGAAAGGGAAGCCCACCACGCTGTCCCGCGAGAGGAGCTGCCCGGGGCCCCCCAGCCCTTCCTGGCAGCGCCCAGCACGCTGGTCTCAGATTACGTGAAAGAGAACGACTCTCACATGAAGATGCTAAGACTTAGTTTTCCGTGGACGTGGCCAGGAGTTGCGATGGAGGCAGAGGTCAGGATGTGGGCAAAATCAGAATCAGAGCCATCTAGAAGAAATGCTGCCTGCGTTCCAGTGTGCCCAGGAAAGACAGCCTTGAGCCAACCTTCTGGATCATTCTCTGTTGTTTATTCCAGCAGGTCTGATACCCCAGCTCTGAGATCCTTGTCTGTAAGCACGTGGTGCTTGTAAAGTTTCTCACCACAAGTCCCCCCCTCTGTCGGTGAGGTCGGTATGTGCTCCTGTTCTTCTTGTTCCGGGCACTCTGGGTGCCAGAGATGGGAGAGGACTCTCTCTGACACCCTTTTGAGCAGCCCCCCCCCCCATCTCCCACCCCTGCACAACAGGTATGCAACGCATGACTCAGTAAACGTTGCTCCTCAGAGACAGGGGCAGGACCACGGCCTGGGCGTCACGTGTACCCACGTCCTGAGACGGCATATGCATCTGCCGCCAGGAGGAGGATTTTCCTTGGCGGGGCTCAGCCTGTCCTCTCGATGGTGCAGGCTTTTCCTGGAGGCTGCAGCTCTGTTCTGCTTTGGGCCATTTGCCTCCAGATGGTATGAGGCTGTAGCTGTGAAGAAGGAATTCCTCCATAAAGACAGAGGAAGGCGTCCAGAGCATGGTTCGTTACGGGGTCTTTTGCAGGTGACAAATTCACGGGGTTTGTCTAGGCTTGCGGCTAACGGCACACGACCCCACCCTCCCCAAGCTGTTCAGAGGCAAACTGGTGGGTGCCGGACTGGGAGGGGGACGTGTGCAGGGGGAACAGGCCAGGCAGGTAGTGACATGGGCAAAATGCAGCCACAACTCAGCCACTTCCCAGGGCGGCAGCAGCTTACACTGTAGATCAGATTTTGTCTGAAGTGTTCCTACTGAGTGAAAGGAGGCCTTAAAAAATAGATTGAAAACGATTTCCCTCCACTCTAAAGTAAGAGGCTTCCTCCCCGAAAATGAGCAATTAGTGGAGAGTTTGATCAATGTCAGTATGTCCCTGCAAGTGCTGGGATGGGAAAATTCCTCGATATAAAATAACTTCTTGAAAAGAACACAAACACTATTATTCACAGTAGCATGTTTGTCTTTGGGAAGAAAAAAAGATCTATTTCGGTTTCATCATTGTTACAGCCTGCCCCAGCTCCCCGAGTTCTTTTAAATACAAAAAAAAAAAAAATGCTAATCTGTCTCATTAATAATAATAGGCTGCGATCGCAGAATATTCTCTAATAATGATCATTAGCTCCTCTGTGATTTTTGTCGCTCTGATATTAATGTGGAATTGGGATTAGCCGGGCTTTCCATTTTTAAATAAGTCAAACAAATCTGAAAAACAACATTTTTGTTTTCATCTGAGGGAGCCTATCCACCATTGCAGGGGGCAACACGGGGAACTGGGCAGGGAGAGGAGGTGGGCAGCAAAGCGGGCCGGCTTTGCGGGCCCGTCTTTGTGTCTGCGACAGGCTCCTGGCACCGGCTCTGGCGGGCCCTGCTGGCTGCCTCGCTCAGTGCCTGCCCCGGGGGACAGCGAGGCGTCACCACCCTGGACGGCTCGCGTAAGGGACACTGACCGCCACCGCCGCCCAGCCCCACTCCTCCCCGACAGCCCGTCTCCTCTGTGCCCTGACACGTGGTTGGTCCTCACCAGAGCCCCATCCTCCCGGCTTCCTGCGGAAGAATGCAGGCAGCTCGGCCCCTCCCGCGCTCGGCTCTCCGCTTGGCACTGGCCGCGCTCAGCTGGGACTCCACCAAGGCTCTCGCTTTCCTGGGCAAACACAGCTTCACCTGCCCTCCAGATCTCTCTCTCCTCCTCCTTCCCCCTCTCCGCCCTCCCCGCTGAGCTATGTTAATCAGGTGGGGGCCACAAGGTAACATTGAAGTAATTCAGCCAATTAGGCCCTGAATTGTTTGCATCCAACAGCATTTTGTATTTCTGCAAATGTGTGAAATGCAAAATGTGCCCTCCAGCAAAAACGACAGCAGCCATGTACTGGCGGCATGTCAACAGATCCTGGGAACTGGCGGCCCTGACGGCTAATAGCGACGCCTGCATATGCTCGGGAAGGCTGGCCTTCTTTATGTGCACCCCTCTCCGCGAGGGGAGGCAGAGCTGGGGGTCTTGGTGGCAGATGGGCAGGGGTAGCAGGGATTGGCTAATCCCAGATCTGCATTCTCTTCTCCACGTAGCAACTGGGGAAAGATGGGGCCAGCTGTCAAATGGAAGACTTTCATGGTCCCTTGCACACAACAGCTGCACATGCCCTGCCTGCTTGGTTCTAAATTATTAAACATCTTTTTAGTTTGTTCCAGCTGCAGGCATCAGTGTGTTTATGCAGCCTTTGTGCATTTTACGTATGATTCCTTCTCCCCTCCTCTCATCAAAATGCTGTTTGTAAAGTCATTATCCCATCTGTGCCCCAGTTTGGCCAAACAGCCAAAGACAAATCCGATGCCATTCTCCTTCCAGGACAATTTGGGAGTTGAAACTGACGGCTGTGACTCGAGACTTTGGGGGTTTGCTGCACTCTCTCTGCCACCTGTGAGAGGCGATGTCATCTCAGCAGCTTAAGGACACCGAGGCGTCATGGGGTCTCTTCGAGTAAGGTTTCATTGTTGAGCATTTATGGCTTTAGAGCAAGCACACAGGCAGGAAAAACAAAACTTGGCCTCTGTCTCTGCGCGTCTCGGAGGTTTCGGGAAGTAAGGGCGACGGGGAGTCTTCCCTAAATCCTGGCTCCCTGGCAGCTCCGGTCGGTGAAGATTTCAACAGCAGTCTTACAGTTGTGATGATTTTCCGTCGACGTGAACATTCACAAACAGGTATCAAGCGCCGCTGCTTCCAGGGACTTCTTTGACAGGGAAGCCACAGGCGCTGGCCTCCTGGACGGGCCGGAACCTTCTGGGAAGAGAGGATGTGAGAAACGCGGCCCTGGCGCGACGCACGCAGCCTGACCTGATGTGTTCATTACATCCCCGAACCTAAAAAGGATGTGTTGGAAGTGGCTGCTTCCTGCAGGATACAGTAGTGGCAGCCAGATCCAGCTCAAAATGAAAGTCACCAGCAACAGTTGCTTTGTTTGTAGCCAAGATGAAAACTCCTTTGTCCAAAGCTCGCCGTGATCTCCTGCTCCGGGGGTCTGGGCCCGGCTTGGCGGCTCTGTCCTCCTCTTGCTTCCAGGAGCCCGGAGCCACGGATGCAGCGGCGAAGGCCCCCAGCCCCCGACCATGGGGCAGCTCCTTCCCTGGCCGGTGCTCCCCGGCCCCTCACCCACCTGCAGTGTCCCTCCCTGGTCCTGCTAGGATGCCGCTGGTTTATTTTTAATGTGACGACACGTGCTTCCAGTGGGTTTCATAACGGCACCTGCATATTTTATTTCCCAGAGAGTCTTTCTCAGTTATTGCCCCCGCAGTCCTCCCTCCCCCTGTGCGATCCTGGGTACAAGCAACAGAGTGCCAGGCGTGGCTCTCCTCCCCCAGCAGATAGGTGCCTTCCCCGGAGCCTCCAAATTGATACCAGACACACCTGCAAATTGGGGCGTCGGGGAGAGACCTCCCCCAGACGCTGGAACCCTCCCAAACTCCGGCCATGCTTGCTAAGGAGATGCCAGAAGTGCTAGAGAGAGGCCAGAGCGGGGACGGCACCGTCCGCTCAGGGCAGGGTCACCCTCCAAGCCCGGGAGATGGAGAGAATGACCCTGGGAACGGCCGGGACGCAGTTATGGACAAGACGGCAAACAGGGGCTTTCGGGGTTTTCCAAAGGGTCCCCAGAAATGGCATCTCTCCCCGTCTCCGGAAATACCTCACTGCCAAGGCCGGGTCAGGGGCACCGTGGTGTTCAAGGTACCGCAGCAAAATCGGCCTTTCCCTGGAGGAGAGGGACGGCCGGACACAGCAGCCTTTTTCACGTTTTAGCTTTTGTGTTTTGTGATCTTAAAGGCAAGCTGCCCTGAGGCCCTTCTGCGGGCCGGGGCTGCACTCCCAGCATGGAGACGCCCTCTGGCGTGACTGTCACGCGTCGCTGAGTGGGGACGGGGTTTGCTCAGCACCACCTCCGCGGAGTCCCAAGCATTTAGCGGACTTCGCTTCCTCGGCGGCAGCGGGTGACGGTCTCCAAGGACAATGAGGTAACTGAAATTTCCAGGGAGTGCTAACTGCGGCCTCGGCTGATTTGGGGGACAGTGCTCTCTGCCCCTTACGAGGTGCGTGATGAGGCGGCCCACGGCCTCGGCAGGGCAGGGAGGGAGGAAGGGAGGCCCTGTCCCCAGGGCTGGGGCACAGGAATAACTGGCTTCACACTCGACAAATGACTCTTTTGTTTTACTCCATTTTTAATTAGCCTCCTTTTTAATGACCAAAGTTAATAAGTGTCGAAAGGTGCGAAACACAGCGCGGCTTTATTTTTAAAGTAGGAATTTGCCTTTCATCTCCGAGGCCCTGAGTGGGTCTCAGCTGCAAGGGCACAGCTCCGAGTGGCTTCGTCCTCTCATACCTGAGGTCCCTGGGCCCTCGGCCTGCCACCCAGAGGGCAGCTGGGGGCCACTGGGATGGGGCAGCGACCTCAGGGCCTCCAGTAGCCGCCCAGCATCTGGGCACAGTCGGTGAAAGCCCTCAACTGTCGTACGTCCTGGAGCTGCCCCCACCCCCCGAGTCCCTCCAGCCACCCTAGGAGTAAGTTGGGGCCATCATCCTTGAAGCTCCAGTACTGAGAAGCAGGCAAGAGCCAAGGGGGTGGAGGCGGCTTCTGTCCGGAGGCCCAGAGGAGACGGCACAGCTCACGCATTGCCAGGCGGTGGGCGAGGTCTGACCTGCAGAGCTGGCTTCCTTTGCGTCTCCTTCTTCTCCCAGGATCTCTCTTCACTTTCCCTCCCTCATTTCCTCTGCTTCCTCCTCAAGGTGCCGGAGGGCTCCAGAACCACGCAGGGGTGGAGGGCACGGACGGGAGGGCAACTGCAGGTTCTAGGACTTCGTAGGGGTGCCTGCCAGGGTACGAGAACTGTGGGAGCGTGTGTGCCTCCTGTGTGTGAGTGTGTGTGCGTGCCCGCGCGCACCCGCACGTGCTCCAAGCCCCGGTTTCTGATGGAGCCCTAAAGACACGCTCTACTTTGCATACATATGAGCCCCACTCCATCAGGCTTCTGTAGCAAAAAGCTGCCGCCAAGGGGGTAAGAAACCTCTCTGCTGAGTGACGGCGAGGGGATTCACTCTGAATTCGCTTGGGCTCAGATAGATGCCACAGCTGTGGGAGAGTCAGCTACTGTGCCAGGCTGCCCAGGGCACCGGCCCGGGGAGAAAAGTGCTATTAATTTTGTGGCGTTTTCTAGCATGAATGCGTCCTCCCCGAAGACCAGGCTCCAACCGTAGTGCCCACGTTTGTTTATGATCAGAATGCATAAACAAGGAGCCGTCAAGGTGAAGAGCTGACACAGAGATCTAAACCACCAAACCACTGGACGGAAATGTATCATCCATCACACAAGCCCATGTTCAATGATGCCTTCCTTTCCTGCTGCAACAAAATCACATGAACGCTAAACATCGGACACGAGTCTACGCTGGCACGGTTATTCCATCCCTCAAAGAGGGTCATGTGAAAACCTCAAGGTCACCAAGGAAAACGTGTTTAAGGGGCCCTGGTCTGAATGGGCTAGCTGACTCCAGGGGTGGTTTGTAACAACGGGGCAGAGGAGCAAGGTTCTACTTCCAAAGACTTTCTGGCAAACTCCCACATCACTAGGAATTGCTTGACTCCATTCTAGTTTTCATCTAAGAAGTCAAGATGAGCACAAATTTCGAACGGCCCATAGGAATCCATTGTGATGGGTTATGGATCCATGTATTAAAATGCATTTCTAAATATAGAGATGTGACTAAAAACAGGCTTGTGGCTCAGGTTGGTTTGTGCAGGTAATTTCCATAAGAATTCATATTCCTGACTTTACTGGAACTAAATAATTAAGGAAGAAAGTATATTACAATAATAAAATTATCAGCAGAGTTTTGACAAGCAGTCATGTGCTTGTAACTGAAATTTATTTAGGTGCCGCTCAAAACACTGTAATGAAGAGGTACAGAATGCATTACCAGATGGTTCCTGTTTAGTATCCATTTCCTTTAGAGAACAAGGGGATTATAACGAGCACTAACTAGCACCCGAAATACCCAATCACCCCCAGCCTCCGAAACCGCACCCCCACATGACACTTCTCTGCTAACAAGTCTGTGCTGTGAAAACTGGTTGCTAAACACAAGTGTAACATACACGCCAGCAATTACTGCTTAAATATAAACAAAAGGAGAGATAATGATTGTGAACGTGTCAGGGTATTAGAACTACAAATTAAGAAATAAGTTCATAAAAACGCATCCTTATGTAGTGGTTGCTAACTTCTTCCACAGTTCCACAGAGTCACTGAGCAGCTCATTTAGACAGCACGGGACCAGTCAAGACACTATGATCTAGTTCCTTTACTCTAATGATAATGACTAGCTGATTTTCCCAGGATTCCTATTAAAAAAGTAGTTACACGCCATGCGGAGCAGACCCCCAGAAGTGTAGGATATGAGAGACAGAGGGATATAAGCTCCTCCTTGCACACAGAGCGTCTCTGATCCTCAGAGATGCCGGGTGAGTCACCCAAGGTCACAGAGGAGTTGGTGGGTTTGTTTGAGCCGCCTTAACAAAGTACCACAGACTGAGCAGCTTAAAAGAAAGAAACTTATCTCCTCACTGTTCTGGAGACCAGAAGTCTGAGATCAAGATGTGGACAGCGTTGGTTTCTTGTGAGGCCTCTCTCCTTGTCTTGTAGACAGCCACCTTCTCCCTGTTTCCTCACGTGGTCTTTCTGCTGTGTGTCTGTGTCCTAGTCGCCTCCTTTTGTAAAGACACCAGAGATACAGATTAGGGCTCATCCTAAAGACCTCATTTAGCTTTAGCCACTCCTTCAAAGGCCTTCAAAGACCCTATCCCCAAATACAGCCCCATTCTGAGGTACTGGGGGTTAGGGTTTCAACATGTGAATTTGCGGGGGGCACGATTCAGTCTATAACAGCAGGCAACTCTAAGATCTCAGGGCACCCCAATCTTTTGCTTTGTCTCCTATATCCTACAATTTGAAAGATGCCCAGAAGGCCCCCAACTCCAAATGTCTCTGTCAAAGATCAGTTGTTCCTATCTGGGCCAGCAAGTCTTTATAAACACACGTCTTACAGGACACAGCCCCAGTAGCCACTCACAGTTCAATGAACCTTTTTCCTGTTGTGATGGGGTGGGGAGAAGTGAGGTGGGATTTGAAAACTGTGGTCTGGGCAGGAATTTAGGTGTCCACCTTGTTGTCCAGGCAGCTGCAGTGCAGCTCACCAGCTCCTGGAGCAGCAGGTAGAGGGGCTGGGAGGAGGGAGAACAGCAACCCAGGTGAGGTGGGAGGGAGGAGATGGCAAGCAGTGCCACCCAGGGGACATTCTAGGAGGGAATCCAAATGGGGCAGCAGCCTGGCAAGGTAAATAAATTAGCTTCAGGAGAAAGAATTGAGCAAATAAGAAAATACATTAAGGATAATGGGAGTCAGGTTTTCACTGTCAAAAAAGAGAGAGACAATTATTTTAAAAAATAGGGAAGCTAGAGTGTACCCTGAGGCTGGATTGGAATTGGAGGTGTTGGTGTAAACACACGGTTTTCATAGATAGGTATAAAAATAAACATAGATGAAGATGCACCTGCTTGTACGTACACACGTTTCCTAGCTCTGTCCACTGAAAGGGCTGGAAGCAGCAACAGCCCACTAACAATGAGCACGCCTAGTGCCGGATCTTGGTTTCTAAATACCATTCTTTGCTTTAAAACATCCTGGCCTTCTTTCTTCTTGGAGAAATGGCTAGATTGGGAAAAGAACTAGGTTATCATGGAATATCATTTAAAAGTGCCAGAAAGTAAAGAAGAACTTGCAGAATGAGGAGGACACATCTAAAGGTCAAAGGTGCAACTTCAAGGGCTCCTAATGCCCAAATCTGGGACAGTTGGAGTAGCAAAATAAATAATAAGAAATTATAACCCATGGCATAAAATGCAGATCAATGAGCCCACAGTTACATAAAGAAAAAAGCAAATAAATTGGGAGAAAGGAAAACAGTTCCTCTCATTGGAAAGACAACTGATAAATGCAGAAGGAAAGGTGGAGGTAGAAATCCATCAATTGGAAAACATCGTCGCAGTAATTCACACGGACCAGAAACACGCATGGAGGTTAAGTAAATAAAAATAGGATAAAGAATGTGCTTCACAAAACCTCAAACATCTCCTCCCATAGTACTTATCTGTGAGAAAGGGGGAGAGCAACTGTATAGAGGACAGATCTGGCAGACACCACCTCAACCAGGTCACCATCGTGACCATGATTAGAAATGACACAAATCAACACTGTGCACCAGGCTGACAAGGCAACAGCAGGGCTACTGTGACGTTCTGGCAAAACAAAACAAAACATGGGTCTAAGCATGAGAAAACATTAAACAAACACACATTGAAGGATGCTCTGCAAAATGACTGGCCCGGAATCGTCTAAAGTGTTAACGTCATAAATGTCAAAGATCAAGTAACTGTTCAAGATTGAAGGAGGCTACACAGGCAGGACACCAGGATCCGGCCCAGACCGTTTGGTCCTAAGAAACCCAATTCAAGGAGAAAGGTGCGTGGGGGGAGGATATGAGAGAGTTATTTGTGCTTTTCATGCAACTTTTCTGTGTCTGAAAATGTCTTAAAATAAAAAGTAAAAAAAAAAAAAAAAAGTGTATATATATATATGCACACACACATACCTATATATACACGCACATATATATCTCTCAAAAAAAAGTTCTTTGGCATCTAAAAGTTGAAAATAAACCATTGTTAACGTCTCAAAATGGTGTGGCAGTGAAAAACAAACATTCCTAACTACCAGGACAAAGAGGGCTAGGGAAAGTAAACATTTCAGATACAAAAGGATATTAAGTCATTTTCATTATTACAAAGCTGGCATATATTTTTTTTTTTCCAAAAGCATTTTGGCAATATATGTCTGTAGACTTTGAATATTTTTTCCTTTACCCTTTACAATTCCATTTCTGGGACTCTGTCCTACAGAAATAATCTGAAATTCAGCAAAAGGTTTGTGTTCACACTTACTGCAGAGTTATTTATAAAAGCAAAAGTTTGGAATCAGCCTAACTGTTCAACCATGGGGGAATGGGTTCATAAATTTAGAATATCTACCCAGTGGAATCATATGAAGCCACTAAAAGCAATATTTATAAGGAGTTAATGATGTGGAGAAATTCTAATAATTGTTAGAGAGGAAAAGAAACACAACCTTTGATAGAAAATGATTGAAATCATACTGTATATAAAAATTTGTTACAGAGTGTGAACTCAGAAAGAGAAAAAAATACCGTATGCTAACACATATATATGGAATCTAAAAAAAAAAAAAAAAAGTTCTGAAGAACCTAGGGGCAGGACAGGAATAAAGATGCAGACGTAGAGAATGGACTTGAGGACACGGGACGGGGGAAGGGTAAGCTGGGACAAAGTGAGAGAGTGACATGGACATATATACGCTACCAAACGTAAAATAGATAGCTAGTGGGAAGCAGCCGCATAGAACAGGGAGATCAGCTCGGTGCTCTGTGACCACCTAGAGGGATGGGATAGGGAGGGTGGGAGGGAGACGCAAGAGGGAGGGGGTATGGGGATATATGTATATGTGTAGCTGATTCACTTTGTTATACAGCAGAAACTAACACACCATTGTAAAGCAATTATACTCCAATAAAGATGTTAAAATAACAACAACAAAAAAAAACAGTACAAGCACTGACACAAAACCTAAAACTCACAGCATAAATATTTTTTAAAAAAAGATTGTATTGTTTTTACTCTAACCTTTAAAGACTAGGAAAAAAATAACAAGGGCTCATCCGGGGGTGAAAATATCAGTGATTTTCTTCCCTCTTCTTTCTATTTTCTGTACTTTCCAAAATCTAGATCATATTTACATTTTAACTTTATAACTGGAGAATAACATGATTTTTGCTGTTGTTGTTAAGGAATTGAGGTATTAAACTTTTTAAATGCCGGGAAATACCAAAATAAAAACAAAAAGGCAAATAGAGGTAGCTTCGGAGGGGATGAAAACGAAATGAGGGTTCCAATTTGAGGGAACGGGGGATTAAGGGTGAGACTATCCACTGAAGATGTACGAGGCAGCATGAAAGCATGGCGCATTTTCACGGAAGACTGGTGTGTGTTTGGGTGGAAGACCGTCGGCAAAGACAGGAGGTCAATATGAAGAGAGAAGAGAAGAAAACTCCAGTCTGCAGGGAAGCCTCTGGCCGGCCTTGAAGCCCTGAAGTCTTCTCCAAAATCCATAAAGGCTCCCACTTGCCTGGCAGACAAAAAGGAATTAGTGCGATTATTGGGGTGACTAACTTGGCTGTCCCCCTCGGGATGGGTAGGGAGAGAGGTGGAAATCCTGGGGTGGGTGGGGCAAGGAGGTGGGGCCAGAGCCACTGATGGAGGCGGCAGAACTAGGAACCCAGGGGGAGCTGGGGGCAAGGGGAAGGCAGCAAAGGGTGTCAGGGAGCCAGAGGAGCGGGCCGGGCAGCGCGGAGGAGGAACGGAACTCGGAGAGGTGGTCTCCAACAACCTCCCACCTGAGGGCAGACAGGGGCCCACGCGTCGGGCATTTTCCTAGGCATTTGGTCTCCAAGGGAATCATTTCTGAAGTCAGATCACAAGGTTCACTTCAGCCTGGGGCGAAGAAAATTATGTGATGGGAACCTCAGCTTTGCCTACTGCGTTCAGGGGACAGACATCACTCTTAATCAGATAGTTATCTGTTTTCTCATTTTTACGAGTGAGTATTGACATTATGATCAGCTGACTTATTATAGTGAGTGAAATGTCAGTAGCATCTATGAAGTGTCCTAGTAGAAACAGATAATGACAAATAAAGAACTGGAAACTACTGATAATTGCAGTGTCATGGGTACTTGTGACTAAGTGACATTAATGTGACATGTTCAGCAAAACTTAAAGTGAAAGTTTGTTGTAGATACTCCCCCGTCCATGTAAACACAGCAGGTGTTATCACACAGGGCAAAACACCAGCACAAATTCTGCTATTTATGCTAGAAATTACATTCCTATGTATCTGATAGTCCGTAACATCATTTGTTTTTAAAGAAATAGCATGACTATTTACAATAGCCAGGACAAGGAAGCAACCTAAGTATCCACTGACACATGAATGCATAAAGAAGATGTGGCACGTATATACAATGGAATATTACACAGCCATAAAAAGAAACAAAATTGAGTTATTTGTAGTGAGGTGGATGGACCTAGAGTCTGTCATACAGAGTGAAGTAAGTCAGAAAGAGAAAAACAAATACCATATATTTGGTACACGGTATATACCATAAATACATATATATGGAATCTAAAAAAAATGGTTCTAAGGAAACTAGGGGCAGGACAGGAATAAAGATGCAGATGTGGAGAATAGACTTGAGGACACGGGGAAGGGGAAGGGGAAGTTGGGACGAAGTGAGAGAGTGGCATGGACATATATACACTACCAAATGTAAAATGGATAGATAGTGGGAAACAGCTGCATAGCACAGGGAGATCAGCTCGGTGCTTGCGACCACCTAGAGGGTGGGATAGGGAGGGTGGGAGGGAGAGGCAAGAGGGAGGAGATATGTGGACATATGTATACATATAGCTGATTCACTTTGTTATACAGCAGAAACGAACACAACACTGTAAAGCAATTATACTCCGGTAAAGATGTTCAAAAAAGAAATGACATGATTTGGGGCAGGTGGGGCCATGGTGACAGCAAGATTCTCCAAGGAGGGCACTCTGGGAGAATCACTGCTGGCTGGGTTACCTGATTTTGCAGTAATTCCAGGGGTAGAATATGGCCAAGCTGCATGTTGAGGCAATTTTGGAAAGGCCTCCGATCTCCTTTAAGGTTAATTTGTTAATGAATTTTCTCTCCACTCACCCCGCTTTAAGTGCAAGCTTCTTTTCACCCATTTACAAAATGACTCAGTGTTTTCTGGTAGCACGTACTAAAGGCCTTAAATGTCACCGTGCTTGGGTCAAAATGCCATCCCAGGACTCACAAATTAACTCCGCGGGCCACTCCAGACCTCCTCCCTTATGGAGCACGAACCTTTGACACCCTCTCTGGCATGTAGGTAAATTCTTCTTCAGTGGCCTCCAGTTTAGAAGCACCTTCATCTGTTCCAGGAGGACTTTCCCTGGGGGGCAGGACTGCTAGGTAGCTGTCCCAGGGGGCTCCTGCCATCCCATGTTTACCCCCAGCCTTCAATCTCTTCTTGTTGTCGACACGTCTGCCATGCCTAAAGCTTGGAACATTTCTGGAAACGCTTCCTTGTCACTCTTTAAGTCCCAGCAAATTCCAGTTTGTTGCCCTCGTTCAATCCAGTCGTGTCTAGCACAAGCCCGCGAGCTGGATGGCAAAACTTTCTTCTGTCTGCACTCAACATCATTTACTCACAGCTTCACTGGAGACCAGTGATTCACACATTACTTTTCCTCCACTGAGAAGGTGGTAATCCCGGGTGGCCATGGACCGCCTGTGGCGAGCCTTTGCGAATGGGGTCCAGGAGGGCACATCCGGATGACCGCGGACTGGTGCATGCCTTTTCAGACTCAGCTGTCCTGTTTGCCCCCATGCTCCTGGCGAGTGTGTGTATGAAGCTGCAGCAACTGACGTGGGGTTCCCAGGGAGGGGCTGTAGAGTGATCTGACTGAAGGGGGCCTTTCCTGCAAACTGGCCAAGTCTGAGCCACATCACCAAGGGCTCCTCCATCTTCCATGCAACCCCCTCCAATAATTCCGTACGCTGTCGACCTGAAATCGCATCCATCCATGTCCGCTCCGCGATCAGCTTTGGATTAATGAAAGCATCTGGCTGGCCCCACCTCATCTTTGGAAACAAGCGAAGGAAGATCTTTCTGGAAGCCAGTGTGTGCTCCTTTCGGGAAGCCCGTTGTGAGCTGCAGGCTTCCATTTCTTGCGACCCCCTCTCACTTGAAAGCCAGCCGCCAACACGGTGACGAGCGAGGTCAGGGAGCACCAGTTGTGCACGAAAGATGCGAAAATTTACTGCAAATGAGACAAGAGCAGTAAATTCATTTTTATTCAAATTACTGTCATCATACATTACCACATCCCCTGTAAACACTGTGCTTCAGACAGGGTGACAGCATGTTATTATTTGTGAGATTATACTATTATTAAGCTATTACCATGTCACCCCCTGCTTGAAACAATGACTCAGCGCCATTCTGCATAATAGGACAAACGAGGGAGACAAGAGGAGGTGACAGAAAGGTTAGTTTTCAGACGGCAGGCTGGGCAGAGAGTGACAGCTGGCACTTACGGGCCCACGTAATGAGGGACCTGAGCAGGCTTATTGGGGAACCTTTGTAATCGTATCATTTACCCCAAAGACTTTGCTTTGTCTCCTTCAGAACTCGAATTGCCCAAACGTCATTAATTAGTTCAGTTGCTGACTTCACGTCGGGAAGGAGAGGTTCTGGGCGAAGGAACCCCATCCCAGGTTAGGTGTCCCCAGCCTGAGGGCTTCCTTCTCCAGGGACGTGTGTCTAGTCGGGGGCGTTCCCACCGGCCTGCCCTCTGATCATCCCAGTGCACACCGTGCAGGAGAGGAGCCCCCCTGCCAGACCACCGCTGCCCTACGGCTCCTGCAGGAGAGGGTCTCACAGCTCTGCTTCCAGCTCTCCGGGGCTTGCTAAGGATTAAAATGTTACAGTCCATGGGCTTCAAAGGGCGTGGGTGTAGTGGTGCCCATTGAAGTTCCTGGGATGTACACATAACCCTGGCTCTCCCTTTTCCTTCAATAAATGCTGTGACAATTCCACCCCCCCCACCATCAGAACGAATGACGAGCATCCTTCAAATGTCTGTGTGATGTGTGGGCCTTTCTCTCTCTTCACTGTAGCTATTTCACGTCGGTGGAGACAGCAGCCCGAGCCAGTCACCAGCGGTGGCTTTTGCTAGATCTGTTTCCTTGAGATTCCCGATGCTTCCACTGTCTCCTCCGACTGAGGTCCACACCCAGGACCTAGGAGAGGACAAGGCCCCCAGCAGCCTTGAAGGGGGTCAGAGCCATTCTCCCTGTGGCTTTGCTGGCTGTCTGTGGGTCTTGGACTCAACTCTCCATCAGCCCTGGTCTGCAAGATGGCTGTTGATTAAGTGGAAAAACATTTACGTAAATTGAGTTTGCTTCAATCTCTCCTTTCAGTGTTTTGCAGGCTCCTGTGGACAAAAATGACACTTTGTGAAATCAAGGAAAGAGCAAATGTTGGACACATTTTGTTCTAAATTAGTTGGGAAGGAATCTTGTGAAGTGAAACAAATTTAGAGACATCAGTCTGTTACTAATGATCACATTTTAGGCTTGATGAGAAAAAAAAATAAAATAAAGGAGCAGCTCAGAAAGTTTTCAGCCTCAAAGGCTGTGTCTTTGTGTGGAACGTGCAGAGCCCTCTCCGCCTCGCCCAGGCATCTCAGGCTCAGCTGTTAGAAGTGCCTTTTCCAGACAAAGTCCTATGCTTTAAGAACACAGCTTTGATTTCTTGAAAGCTCAGAGTTGCATGTGCTATTTTGTTCAATTGTCCTTAAACGATTAAGAAGCTGAGAAATTGGCAAACTTGAACCATCAACAGGTTCTGAGCTAGATGTTTTCCCAATTGTAAAACTGTTGTTATTTTCCCCAAATGCCTCTCAGGTTCCTGAACAGCAAAGGCCTTCCTCACCGCCTGCACCCCTGCCACCCTGTTGGTGATGAGTGTTTCTCTCCAACATTCTGCTCCTTGCATTCCATTCAAGGACCAGTTTTTCATCTCCCACCTCATGGCAGAGGGTCACCTCAGCTTCAGAGACCCACTCTCTCCAATGGTCTCCTCTCAGCGGTTGACTTCAAAGTAAACCATTTGGCGGGTCAGTCGGTCTGCAGCTCTTTACGGCACTGCTGCAGTCACACATGTCAGCCCCATGGGCCACACTTACAATAGCTTCCCTCTTTTGTCAAAATGAGCACGCTATCTCTTGGTCATTAATCTCTCCCCATCTCTCTTGGGCTCAACTCCGCAACAGACCAAATTCTCTTCTTCAAGATTTGCTCTCAACTTTCTCTGGCATCAATGGAGTTCTGTATAAGGGACTGAATACACCATTTTTCTTCCATGTCTGTTTTGTGTCAAAATGATAACTCTACTTTTGAAGGGAGAAAGTTAAAAGGGTTCCCTAGATTTAATTAAGGGAAGGTCCGCCGAGATATTGTACATGCATCTGTTCATGCAATCATGTGTTGGAAAAATGTCTGAGGATCTTCTGGTCCCATCTCTTATCCTCACACAGGTGGGATTTTCTATCTTCCAGGAGATAGAATGAAGGCCCAGAGAGATGACATGGGATAAGTAAATTCTTTCAGTGTTTTGCCCAAGGTGGCTTGGCTGGTGTTGGCAGAGCATGGACTAAAACCAAGTCTCATTGCTTTATGCACCTTCTGCCTCTTTGTCACCTTGAAAAGAAAGGTCTGAGCCCACACAAGTTCAGGTTCCAAGCACAGCCCAGAGCCAGACTTTTTTTTTTTTTTTTTTTTTTTTTTTTTTGTGAATATAAACCAATTGTATGGTCCATCTCTATGCTCAAAAAAAAAAAAAAAAAAATCTAGTAACTACAGATGTGTAGGGAAGGAACAAATGAAGAGCAAACAGGATTTAATTAACATTTAAATTTGTATGTTTTCATGATATTAGGATGACAACTATTTCAAAGCACACGTGTCTGGTCCTCCTCAGAGTAGTTTGTGTCCACCAGACAAAGTCTGCTCTACTTGATTTTGACAAAATGGTGAGTTCTTCAAGAAAAAGAACAACTCCTGGTTCGTTTGCTGGGCTGAGCTCCACCAACGCGACCACAAAAAGGTTGTCCAGCCCTTGGTCCACGAGGAGATCCCTTAGGCGGTTGTTCAAGGTGGTCATGGACTGAAGAAGAGGCAAGGGAAATGCAATGAATGCACTGCTGCTGTCCCTTTCTCTAGCAGCACCTTCTGCATCTTTAGCAGTTACCATGTCCTCCTCTCCTGCACAACTCTGGTTAGTCCTGGATGGAGAACTTTGAATCCCCCCATATTCTGTACCGTTTCTGGCCTGGATGGATAGAGAGGTGGGGGCTCCCCAAGTGGAGCCGACCCACCTGAGTGAAGAAGTCCAGCCACAGCTCCAGAACACACCACACCCAACTTATGGGAAGGAAGCTTTCAAGAGAAGTTAAGTCTTCCCATAAGTGGGGTTGGTATTGTGAGCAAAATCAGAAATCTTCCCATGACTTCAGGCAATGTGTTCATCGCGGTAGTTACAGGAGTGAGTTCAGAAGTCAGGATGCTGGCTTTAAACCCCAAGTCAGCTACATGTGACCCTGCAGAGGGTACCTAACCTTCCTCTGCCCTAGTTCCTACATCTGGAAGTGGGGGGTCAGGATCATACCAGCTCCTACTGCATGGAATCGGGCCTGGATGGAGGGTTGGGTGACTCAAACATGCAGTCACCTGTATCCAAAGCCTCTCGGTTACAAGGCCATCCATCCAGTCAATGCAGGTTTCTTGTGCGGTGGCTTCCTGGGGTAGTGCCTGGCTTTTGGGTTTCCCTGTGTACATCCATCGCCTGGTGCACAAGGATGAGACCTTCAAGATGGCGTGCAGTGTGGTTGCATGAATAATACAGGGCCCATCCCCAATTCTCCAGGCACTCTGCCCACACAGCAGATCCAAAGATGGAGCTAAGCCTGCCCTGCCCTTGAGGCTCTCACACTCCAGCACAGGGACGGCAACCTGGAAGCACATGGGTGGCTACAAGGATGTCCTCAACCCCACAGACCCTCAGAGCAGAAAAGTGGAAAGCAGACTCCCATTCTCTCCAACACCAGACTCCTTCATCTGAGTTGACACAGGCAGGAAAACGACTTTCCATCTTTGTGGAAGATCATCCCTTCCTCTACAGGAAGAAGAAAAAGTCTGGGGGCTGCCCCGAGCATGGCAGATGCTCAATCTTCTTAATTTGATGGATGAATGTTGCTTAAATGTGCAAAGCTTTGATGGAGGAGGAGGAGGAGGAGATGACAGACCAGAACCAAGGGCCTCAGTGCCCTTAGTTTGGGGAAATCTGGAACCTTCTGACTGGTTCCTCTACTAGGGAACTGAGAGCTGCCCCTGTCCTGGTCTTGTTTTACTGAACATCTTCCAGCACTGGTCCTTCCCTGGACGACAGCACCATGCTTTTGTCATCTTTAACATTCAGGACTGCAGACCAGTGGCCTCAATGACTGCAGTTGACCTGAACATGGAACTTCTCAAGTCCATCCACCATCCAGCACTGGAGTTGGGGAAGATGGTTGCGTTTGCCTCGAAATAAAACTACCACAAATTAGTTCATTGGAAAACTCCATGGGAAATATCTGTACAATAACACTTCAATTCAGTTGAAGAATTTACATTGGCTCATAGCCTATTGATTTGATTTGTGAAGGCACACAGATTACTTGTTTAAGAGTATATTAAACAAATAAAAAACAAAAAACTGATGACTCTTTTAGGCAGAATATATTCCTAGAGAGACCTGAAAATTATCAGCTATATCAATTCTTCCTCTAAAAAGCATCTAGTGTCAGATGCCAGATAAATACGATTCTGTGTTTTCCTCCTTGTTGGCTTTGGATGAGCTTTTGGCCTTCGCATTTCCTGTTTAGAGGATATGGACTGAAAAAAAAAAGCACAACCTGGAAGTTGAGAATTATGTTTCATTCAGCACACTTGCTGAGAACTTGAGCCCAGGACACAGCCTCTCAGATATCTCCAAGGGACTGTTCTGAAGAGTCAGATGACCAAGGCAAGGAAATGGAATAAATAGGACCAAGGTGCCAGGTGAAGATTTCATCTCAAGAACAATGAAGCTTCCTTAGTCTTAAAAAGTCTGGTAGACTCTAAATACAAAAACCGGAGAGACCTTCAAGATGGCAGAGGAGTAAGATGTGGAGATCACCTTCCTCCCCACAAATACATCAGAAATACATCTACATGTGGGACAACTCCTACAGAACACCCACTGAACGCTGGCAGAAGACCTCAGACTTCCCAAAAGGCAAGAAACTCCACACGTACCTGGGTAGGGCAAAAGAAAAAACAGAGACAAAGAATAGGAATGGGACCTGCCCCTCTGGGAGGGAGCTGTGAAGGAGGAAAGGTTTCCACACATGAGGAAGCCCCTTCACTGGCGGAGACAGGGGATGGGTAAGGGGAAATCTTCAGAGGCACAGAGGAGAGTGCAGCAATGGGGGTGCATAGGGCAAAGTGGAGAGATTCCTGCACAAAGGATTGGTGCCGACCAGCACTCACCAGGCTGAAAGGCTTGTTTGCTCACCCGCTGGGGTGGGCAGGGGCTGGGAGCTGAGGCTCAGGCTTGGGAGGTCAGATGCCAGGGAGAGGACTGGGGTTGGCTGCATGAACACAGCCTAAAGGGGGCCAGAGCACCACAGCTAGCCTGGAGGGAGACTGGGAAAAAGTCTTGACCTGCCTAAGAGGTCCAGAGGCAAGAGACCATTGTTTCCAGGTGCACGAGGAGGGGGTTTCAGAGCACTGCCTAAATGAGCTCCAGATATGGGTGTGAGCCGCGGCTATCAGCGTGGACGTGATAAATGGGCATGAGATGCTAAGGCTGCTGCTACAGCCACCTTCTTGGTGGCTGTGTGCAAGCACAGGTCACTGTCCACACTTCCCCTTCCAGGAGCCTGTGCAGTCCGCCATTGCCAGAGTCCTGTGATCCAGGGACAACTTCCCTGGGAGAACGCACGGCACGCCTCAGACTGGTGCAATGTCATGCTGGCCTCTGCCGCCGCAGGCTTGCCCCACACTCCGTACTCCTCCCTCCCTACATCCTGAGTGAGCCAGAGCCCCCTAATCAGCTGCTGCTTTAACCCCATCCTGTCTGGGCAGGGAAGAGACACCCTCAGGCGACCTACATTCAGAGGTGGGTCCAAATCCAAAGCTGAACCCCAGGAGCTGTGCAAATAAAGAAGAGAAAGGGAAATCTCTCCCAGCAGCCCCAGGGGCAGCGGATTAAATCTCCACAATCAACCTAATGTACCCTGCATCTCAGGAATAACTGAATAGACAACGAATCATCCCAAAATTGAGGCAGTGGACTTTGGGAGCAACTGTAGACTTAGGGTTTGCTTTCTGCATCTAATTTGTTTTTGGTTTTATGTTTATCTCAGTTTACTATTTAGAGTTTATTATCATTGATACATTTGCTTATTGATTGGGTTGCTTTCTTCCTTTATATATATATAGATTATATATATTTTTTTACCTTTTTCTCTTTTTGTGAGTATGTATGTGTTTGCTTCTTTGTGTTATTTTGTCTGTATAGCTTTGCTTCTACA
Organism: Kogia breviceps; assembly: GCF_026419965.1. NCBI lineage: Eukaryota > Metazoa > Chordata > Mammalia > Artiodactyla > Physeteridae > Kogia > Kogia breviceps. Next base: position 3,997,764 of record NC_081311.1, read on the forward strand.
TTTCTCCTAGGGTTCTGTCTGTCTGTTTTTTTTTTTTTGTTTTTTTTTTTAGAGAGTTTTTAGTGCTTGTTATAATTGGTGGATTTATTTTTTGGTTTGGTTGCTCTCTTCTTTCTTTTTCTTTTCTATTCTTTTTATTACTTTTTAATTTTTTTGATAGTTTTTAATTTTTTATATTAATAACTTTATTTTCTTTCTTTCTTTCTTTCTTTCTTTCTTTCTTTCTTTCTTTCTTTCTTTCTTTCTTTCTTTCTTTCTTTCTTTCTTTCTTTCTTTCTTTCTCCCTTTTCTTCTGAGCCGTGTGGGTGACAGGGTCTTGGTTCTCTGACCAGGTGTCAGGCCTGAGCCTCTGAGGTGGGAGAGCTGATTTCAGGACATTGGCCCACCAGAGCTCTCCCAGCACCACGCAATATCAAATGGCAAAAGCTCTCCCAGAGATCTCCATCTCAACGCTAAGACCCAGCTCCACTCAATGACCAGCAAGCTCCAGTGCTGGACACCATATGCCAAACAACTAACAAGACAGGAACAAAACCCCACCCATTAGCAGAGAGTTTGCCTAAAATCATAATTAGGTCACAGACACCCCAAAACACACCACCAGATGTGGTCCTGCCCACCAGAAAGACAAGAACCAGTCTCATCCACTAGAACACAGGCACCAGTCCCCTCCACCAGGAAGCCTACACAACCCACTAAACCAACCTTACCCACTGGGGGCAGACACCAAAAACAACGGGAACTAAGAACCTGCAGCCTGCAAAAAGGAGACCCTAAACACAGTAAGTGAAACAAAATGAGGAGACAGAGAAATGTGAAGCAGGTAAAGGGGCAAGGTAAAAGCCCACTGGACCAAACAAATGAAGAGGAAATAGACAGTCTACCTGAAAAATAATTCAGAGTAATGATAGCAAAGATGATCCAAAATCTGGGAAATAGAATGGAGAAAGTACAAGAAACGCTTAACAAGGACCTAGAAGAACAAAAGAGAAAACAAATAATGATGACAACACAATAAATGAAATTAAAAATTCTCTAGATGGAATCAAGAGCAGAATAACTGAGGGAGAAGAACGGACAAGTGACCTGGAAGAGAAAATAGTGGAAATAACTACTGCAGAGCAGAATAAAGAAAAAAGAATGAAAAGAATTGAGGACTGTCTCAGAGACCTCTGGGGCAACATTAAACGCACCAACATTCAAATTATAGGGGTCCCAGAAGAAGAAGAGAAATAAAAGAGACTGAGAAAATATTAGAACAGATTATAGTTGAAAACTTCCCTAATATGGAATAGGAAATAGTCAATCAAGTCCAGGAAGTGCAGAGAGTCCCATACAGGATAAATCCAAGGAGAAACACACCAAGAAACATATTAATCAAACCATCAAAAATTAAATACAAAGAAAAAAAATATTAAAAGCAGCAAGGAATAAACAACAAATAACACACAAGGAAATTCCCATAAGGTTAACAGCTGACCTTTCAGCAGTAACTCTGCAAGCCAGAAGGGAGTGGCAGGACATATTTAAAGTGATGAAAAGGGAAAATCTACAATCAAGATTACTCTACCCAGCAAGGATCTCATTCAGATTTGACGGAGAAATTAAAACCTTTACAGACAAGCAAAAGCTAAGAGAATTCAGCACCACCAAACCAGCTTTACAACAAAGGCTAAAGGAACTTCTCTAGGCAGGAAATACAAGAGAAGGAAAAGATCTACAATAACAAATCCAAAACAATTAAGAAAATGGTAATAGGAACATACATATTGATCATTACCTTAAATGTAAATGGATTAAATGCTCCCACCAAAAGACACAGACTGGTTGAATGGATACGAAAAAGACCCGTATATATGCTGTCTACAAGAGATCCACTTCAGACCTAGGGACACATACAGACTGAAAGTGAGGGGATGGAAAAAGATATTCCATGCAAATGGAAATCAAAAGAAAGATGGAGTAGCAGTTCTCATATCAGACAAAAGAGACTTTAAAATAAAGACTACTGCAAGAGACAAAGAAGGACATTACATAATGATCAAGGGATCAATCCAAGAAGAAGCTATAACAATTGTAAATATTTAGGCACCCAACATAGGAGCATCTCAATACATAAGGCAAATGCCAACAGCCATAAAAGGGGAAATCGACAGTAGCACATTCATAATAGGGGACTTTAACACCCCAATTTCAACAATGGACAGGTGATCCAAAATGAAAATATATAAGGAAGCACAAACTTTAAATGATAAATTAAACAAGATGGACTTAATATATATTTATAGAACTTTCCATCCAAAAACAACAGAATACACTTTCTTCTAACGTGCTCATGGAACAGTCTCCAGGATAGATCATATCTTGGGTCACAAATCAGGCCTTGGTAAATTTAATAAAATTGAAATTATATCAAATATCTTTTCTGACCACAACACTATGAGACTAGATATCAATTGCAGGAAAAACTCTGTAAAAAATACAAACACATGGAGGCTAAACAATACACTACTAAATAACCAAGAGATCAGTGAAGAAAACCAAAAGAAAATTTTAAAATACCTAGAAACAAATGACAATGAAAATACGATGACCCAAAACCTATGGGATGCAGCAAAATGACTTCAAAGAGGGAAGTTTATAGCAATACAATCCTACCTCAAGAAACAAGAAAGATCTCAAATAAACAACTTAACCTTACACCTAAAGCAATTAGAGAAAGAAGAACAAAAAAACCCCAAAGTTAGCAGAAGGAAAGAAATCATAAAGATCAGATCAGAAATAAATGAAAAAGAAATGAAGGAAATGATAGCAAAGATCAATAAAACTAAAAGCTGGTACTTTGAGAAGATAAACAAAAGTGATATACCATTAGCCAGACTCATCAAAAAAAAAAAAAGGGGAGAAGACCCAAATCAATAGAATTAGAAATGAAAATGGAGAAGTAACAACAACTGACATTGCAGAAATACAAATGATTATGAGAGATTACTACAAGCAACTATAGGCCAATAAAATGGACAACCTGGAAGAAATGGACACATTCTTAGAAAAGCACAACCTTCCAAGACTGAACCAGGAAGAAATAGAAAATATAAAAGACCAATCACAAGCACTGAAATTGAGACTGTGATTTAAAACCTTCCAACAAACAGATGCCCATGACCAGATGGCTTCACAGGCGAATTCTATCAAACATTTAGAGAAGAGCTAACACCTATCCTTCTCAAACTCTTCCAAAATATAGCAGAGGGAGGAACACTCCCAAACTCATTCTACGAGGTCAGCATCAACCTGATACCAAAACCAGACAAAGATGTCACAAAGAAAGAAAACTACAGGTCAATATCACTGATGAGCACAGAGGCAAAAATCCTCAACAAAATGATAGAAAACAGAATACAACAGCACATTAAAAGGATCATACACCATGATCAAGTGGGGTTTATCCCAGAAATGCAAGGATTCTTCAATATATGCAAATCAATTAATGTGATAAAGCATATTAATGAATTGAAAGAGAAAAAACATATGATCATCTCAATAGATGCAGAAAAACTTTCAACAAAATTCAACATCCATTTATGATAAAAAAAAAAAAAAACTCTCCAGAAAGTAGGCGTAGAGGGAACTTACCTCAACATAATAAAGGCCATATATGACAAACCCACAGCCAACATCATTCTCAATGGTGAAAAACTGAAACTATTTCCTCTAAGATCAGGAACAGGACAAGGTTGTCCACTCACCACTATTATTCAACATAGTTTTGGAAACTTTAGCCACAGCAATCAGAGAAGAAAAAGAAAAAAAGGAATCCAAATTGTAAAAGATGAAGTAAAGCTGTCACTGTTTGCCGATGACATGATACTATACATAGAGAATCCTAAAGATGCTACCAGAAAACTACTAGAGCTAATCAATGAATTTGGTAAAGTAGCAGGATACAAAATTAATGCACAGAAATCTCTGGCATTCCTATATACTAATAATGAAAAATCTGAAAGAGAAATTAAGGAAACACTCCCATTTACTACTGCAACAGAAAGAATAAAATACCTAGGAATAAACCTACCTAAGGAGACAAAAGACCTGTATGCATAAACTATAAGACACTGATGAAAGAAATTAAAGATGATACAAACAGATGGAGAGATATACCATGTTCTTGGATTGGAAGAATCAACATTGTGAAAATGACCATATTACCCAAAGCAATCTACAGATTCGATGCAATCCCTATCAAACTACCAATGTCATTTTTCATAGAACTAGAACAAAAAATTTCACAATTTGTATGGAAACACAAAAGACCCTGAATAGCCAAAGCAATCTTGAGAAAGAAAAACGGAGCTGGAGGAATAAGGCTCCCAGACTTCAGACTATACTGCAAAGCTACAGTAACCAAGACAGTATGGGACTGGCCCCAAAACAGAAATATAGGTCAATGGAACAGGATAGAAAGCCCAGAAAAACCCACTCACAATTGGTCACCTTATTTTTGATAAAGGAGACAAGAATATAAAATGGAGAAAACACAGCCTCTTCAATAAGTGATGCTGGGAAAACTGGACAGCTACATGTAAAAGAATGAAATTAGAATACTCCCTAACACCATACACACACACAAAAATAAACTCAAAATGGATTAAAGACCTAATGGTAAGGCCAGACACTATAAAACTCTTAGAGGACAACATAGGCAGAACATTCTATGACATAAATCACAGCAAGATCCTTTTTGACCCACATCCTAGAGAAATGGAAATAAAAACAAAAATAAACAAATGGGACCTAATGAAACTTCAAATCTTTTGCACAGCAATGGAAACCATAAACAAGACGAAAAGACAACCCTCAGAATCGGAGAAAATATTTGCAAACAAAGCAACTGAGAAAGGATTAATCTCCAAAATTTACAAGCAACTCATGCAGCTCAATATCAAGAAAACAAACAACCCAATCCAAAAATGGGCAGAAGACCTAAAGAGACATTTCTCCAGAGAAGATATACAGATTGCCAACAAACACATGAAAGGATGCTCAACATCACTAATTATTAGAGAAATGCAAATCAAAACTACAATGAGATATCACCTCACACCAGCCAGAATGGCCATCATCAAACAATCTACAGATGATATATGCTGGAGAGGGTGTGGAGAAAAGGGAACCCCCTTGAACTGTTGGTGGGAATGTAAATTGATATAGCCTCTATGGAGATTCCTTAAAAAACTAAAAATAGAACTACCACACAGCACTGCAATCCCACCACTGGGCATACCCTGAGAAAACCATAATTCAAAAGAGTCATGTACCACAATGTTCATTGAAGCTCTACTTACAATAGCCAGGATATGGAAGCAATCTAGGTGTCCATCAACAGATGAATGGATAAAGAAGATGTGGCACATATATAAAATGGAATATTATTCAGCCATACAAAGAAACGAAATGAGTTATTTGTAGTGAGGTGGATGGACGTAGAGTCTGTCATACAGAGAGAAGTAAGTCAGAAAGAGAAAAACAAATACTGTATTATAACACATATATATGGAATATTTTTAAAAATGGTTCTGAAGAACCTAGGGGCAGGACAGGAATAAAGATGCAGACGTAGAGAATGGACTTGAGGACACGGGGAGGGGGAAGGGTAAGCTGGGACGAAGTGAGAGAGTGGCATGGACATATATACACTACCAAATGTAAAATAGATAGCTAGTGGGAAGTAGCCGCATAGCACAGGGAGATCAGCTTTGTGCTTTGTGTCCACCTAGAGGGGTGGGATAGGGAGGGTGGGCGGAAGACACAAGAGGGAGGGGGTATGGGGATATATGTATATGTGTAGCTGATTCACTTTGTTATACGGCAGAAACTAACACACCATTGTAAAGCAATTATACTCCAATAAAGATGTTAAAAAAAATAAATAGATATCAAAAAAAATTCTTCCTCCAAATATGAAATGTGACTTTTTCCATCATTGTGTGCATGACAACCAAGGGTTCAATATAAACTTCAATGAGGTCATGCAGACAGAGAGCTTGGCCCATCGTCCTAAGCAGTAGTGACATTATTGTATCACTACCACTACCTTTAGTGGTAACTAAAGTCTTTTCCTTTCATAATTGTGCTTTTAAAGCTGACATGAGTAAGACACAAAATGAAAGTGTTTAAGATCAATGGGACACTGATTTCCAAGGACAATGAAATTCTCCTGACAGCAGCATTTTGGCTGGCCAAGAGCAGCCTGGGACCACTGGAAAACAGCATACAAGTTTCTATCAAGGGGTCAGTGGTAGTGATAGAAGTAACAATATATAAATCAGGAGTCTGCAAAGTGCAGCCTGCAGGCAAATCCAGCCTTCTCTCTGTTTTTGTAAATAAAGTTTTATTGAAACACAGTCACACCATTCATTGACCTATTGTCTGCGGCTTCTTTCACACTACAGTGGCAGAGTTGAATAGCTGCAACACAGATCATAGCTCAGGAAGCTGAAAATGCTTACTATTGAGCCCTTTACAGAAAAAATGCATGGCCCTGGTACTAAACAAAGAAAGAATGAACTTGTATAGAATGTATAGAATTATACATTCTATACATTATAGAATGTATAGAATTATACATGTTATAATTATACATGCAGGAATTATACTGAGTGCTCTGCAAGGCTTTGCTCAGCTAACCCTTAATGTAGGATTACTAGTGTCTACAACTTCCAGGAGAAGAAACTGATGTTTCTACAGAAGGTGGTGACCCGCTCAAGTTTCCAAAGATGAGTTACCATCAGATGTAGGACTGGACCCAGGCCACGTGCATCTAAAGCCCTCTGTGAGCGCCCTGGGTCCAGTTCCGTTGTGAGCGCTGAGAGCACGCACTGCTCCCTCCTGGAGGGTCCTCCCTCATCTCAGTTGCATCTGCAGGGTGGAAACCTCTTCTGCTAATTCCAACTCACCTCCATCGAGCTGCCCTTCAGAATTAAATTCAATTCCCGAGCATCACGGTCAATAATTTCGTGGAGGAAATAAACTTTTAGGGTTTCCAGGATATAAAAGCGGAGCCAAAAGTATCATTCCTGATGCCCTGAAAATCTACGTCCATAGAGTAAGGATTGTATCTTTGGTCTCCACTGCTTCACGCTCAGGGAGGTCTAAAAATGCCTCATAACATGGCAAAGATGCTGGGTCATGAGCTGGACTCGAGCTAAGCCTTTCTCTTTGAAGAATGTAGGTGTTTCTAGCAGTTCAGTCTTCATCCCATTGCAGATGCTCTCAGAAGTTCAGTGACCTTAATTTGCCGGGGAGGAAACGGGAGGGGAGAGGTACTGCGGGCGCAGAACTCTCCCATGGCATTGCCTACCTTTGCCTACTGAAAGAAAATGTGGGACTTAAAAAACAACAACAAAAACTGTAGATATGTATTCTGTATGGTAAACTCTTATTGTTTAAAAGAAAATAAAAGTATGCTGGGACAGAGCTGTTGCATCAGAACAAATAGAAATTATTTCAAACTACACGAAGAAAGAAAATATTGGTACGGAGTCACATTGTAAGCAGCTAATGTAGTTTCCCCGCCCTTCCCTCCCTCCCTCCCTCTTTGCTCTGTCTGTCCAACCAACTCCTTCCTTTTTCAGGCTATGAGGAAGTTAGGAGTAATAAAATGTCCGTGATACACATAGAGAGTGGAGGCAGTCTATCTGCATGAGAGAAGCTTTGTCCCCCCGACCCCGACCCCATAATCCAGGCACAGTGAAAACCAACATGGCATGCGTGGTAGACTTGGACCTCGAGTCCATGGCTTTTTTGTCACCATCACCACCTTCCTAGTTTTGCCCGGCTCAGACTCTCTCAAATGAGCTCTCTTTCTGTTAACACAGAGGGTGGGGTGCTGAGGGCCGAAGTAGCAAGGAGCTGGTTGGGAAAGAAGAGTGTTTTCGCTGATAATCTACCACGTGTTTAATCCGTGTACAGAGCATCCTCGGGTTGACCATGGAGAAGGGGCCCAATGGTGCAGACACACAGATGCCCATTCTCTAAACAGAAGGCAGGGGCCGTGGGCTGTCACCTTTTGCCAGCAAGGACTGGGAGGCTGGCAAACAAGCAGAGCTCCAGCACCACATCCCCCCAAACTGAGGTACAGCTGGGCACCTCACCTGCCCTACACTGACCTGCCCACTGGCCCCAGGGGGTGGGGCAGGGGGGAGGGGCCCTCCTTGGAGAGCTTGGCCCATCTCCTGAGCTGCTTCTCTGACCTGCTTCCTGACCTGGTGTCCATAGCTCTGAGTGGCTATTGGGAACCTGCAGGCTGCTGGCGGGGAAGCCTGCCTGTCCAGCTCTGGAAAAGTCTACCCCTCCTGAAGCTGGCCCACACGAGGCCCGTCCTGGGGAAGGCTGTGATTTGATTTGACTTTTTGTTTTTCACTAAAAGAAAAGGTCTCACCACTGCAGGCACTGCTTTCCTGGAGCCGAGGGCAGCTGTGGAGACCTGAGTGCAGGGGCGCAGACCTCAGGGTAAAGCACAGGTAGTCTCCTGACCCGAGCGAGGAGATCATTACACCCAGCACCTGCTTGGCTGGCTTCTGTCAAGTTCCTCACGGAGCCAGGGCACAACCAGTCAGACCCAGGCATCAGGGCAGAATTCCAGCCCCAGGGAGAGCCAACTACAAAGACATCATCTCCTCCATCCACAGACCTGAGCCCAGGCAATTTGCTTCACTCCAGCTTAGAGAGAGAATCTCAGGAAATCTAACTTCCGCAAACTTCTGAACAATGAAGCTGCCCTTCCCCCACTGCCCGGGAGGGTGTCACCGTGCCTGGGCCGTCCAGGTCCCACGGCAGGGGCTGTGTGTGCTCGGCTTTGCCCCTGCCCCCGGCGCCCCGTGGGTTCCTGGGGCCCCTGGAACTTGTGAAAGCTGCTCAATGCAAATTCACCAAATTCACTCCAGCCCATTATGAATGTGGGACCCCACTGATCAGGCAACATTATTTCTATTATCCTACTGGGCTTCACACTAGGGGTAGAGGCACTTGCCTTGATTTGAAACTTGCAGACACCAGGAGAATTTGCTGATTGCTAATGAGAAAAGCTGAGGTTTTGTTGATACCATCTGGGACCTTCTTGCTGTGGGCTGAGATTAGGATGAGGAACTGACATAACACGCCTTATTAAGGAGGCAGTGACTTTGTTATGGGCTCCGTGTAACTTTTCATGTCTGCTGTATGCCAGGAGCTTAGCCCGAAACACCTTTTTCCAGAATATGAAACATAATACCTCCATGCTCATTGCATTATTTAAAAAGGGGCAATGTGGTTCATAACTTTACATTTATTGCATACTTTTAAGCCATTTGACCCATATAAATATTGCTATAGAGTTGCCCTCAGTTATTAAATTCTTATTGCTTATAAAAGGGGCAACAGGAAGTATATAAGCAGCAGTGGAAGGTGTGGGCAGGGCGGGGGGCAGGGGTGATGTGCCAGCTGGGGGCAGGGAGCACATTGGTTCCCATTCTGCTTTCTGCTTTCAAGCCTGGGATTGGAGTGGATTTTTTTCCCTTTCTCGTTGTGGGCAGAGCCTGTTTGACTTTAACTCAAAGAATTATGTATTGACATGGCAGGCGACATTTTGCCTTTCTACTGATTAAAATGGAACCCCACTCTTAAAAGAGATAGGTTGAAAGAATTTTTTATTTCCTCGGCACAGCTGAGACCAGATAAAAACAGGGCATCAACGTTGATCAGGGTTCAAAGTTGAGTCTCCTGACTGTGAAAGGGACCAAAGTGTGTCGTCATTGTCAGCCTTGTATTCTTGTTAACGCTGCCTTCCCCGGGTCTCCTGGGCCTCCTAGGATGCTTGATGGTTTCTGCTACATCACGCACTCCTGCCCAGTACCTGCGCCCACAGAGGCTCTCTCCTGGTGCCCACCTTTTGGAAAGGACAGAATAACCCCAAGCGCTTGAAGACACCTCAAAGCAGTCCAACAGAGAAGGTGTCCTAGAAGCAAGTTCCCTTGAACTTCAGTGTGGGGCCCCGTCCAGGGACCTCCCCACCCCGCTGTGTGTGGGACACAGGACAGAGGGAGTCCAGTGGAGGTGGAGATACTTGGGGTCCCAGGCTGTTATGAAAACATGTTTGGGGTTTTTTTTCTTGTTTTTTTGCACATAATAGGAACTCCTCCCGCCAAGGACCACAGCAGCACCTGGGTCGTGGAGGAGTACGCACAGCATCCCTGTCCCTTGCATATTTGGGGCATCTCTGGCCACACATTAACACGGCTGATTTTACTTCCCCTTGCTTAGGGCAGAGCCTCTACACCTAGAGGTTACTTGCTGTCAGCCAAGGACCTTTTTCCTCCTGTCACTGCTTTCAGAGATGAAGGGAAAGATTTCCCTTAGCCTACAGCATTTAGCGTGCAAACCCTCCACCATCACCTCGTGAAGCCACAGAAATCATGAGGCCAGCCTGCGACCTTCCAGCTCAGTGACAGGACAGGAATCCCTTGAGCAGTGGACGCCTCTGATATTTGGAAAAGTGTCATGTTTTCTTTACAGAGAAAACTGTCAGGTTGTGGTTGGCATAAAATACAACCCTTCCTGGATTGTGATTTGCTTGTTTGCTACAAAATGTCACCTGGGCACATGACATGTTTTGTTTTGCTCACAGCTGCTCTGTACTTAAGATATTCAAATGGTGTGGGGAGAAAGGCCAGCTCTGTGCTCAGGTCAGTCTCTTTGCCATGACAGACCCTCCACTTCCTGCAGCAGTGAGGTCTGCAGGGGAGAGGACTCAGCCCACGGGGCCACTACCTTGTTGAGGTGGGATGATTCTGCAAATCCATGTTTACCTGTTCATGCGCTCTCTGGAAAACCTCTAGAACAACGATAAGCAAATCACTGAGCACTGCTGGTCACACCCTTTTAAAGGAAATAGAGAATAAAATGTGAATAACTTAAAAATACCACCACCAACCACCCGTAGGGCTGGCCAAGCCAGGCTGTGATTCCTGAAAGGGGACAGATTGCTCAGGTCAGCTGGTCACCCGGGCACATCACCCTACAACACATCAGTATAATCTTGGCCGTTAACCTTAATCTCCCATCCTGGATAATACTTATTTGTAAATTCCTTTTTTTTTTTTTTTTTTTTTCCATTCCTGGGTACTTTTCTTAGAAGCCCACGGCAGGATTTATACTTAATAAGCAGTGAGTGATTTAGGTGACATGAGAAAAAAGCTTGAGGAAATATAGTATCCATGTTATTTTTTTTTTTTTCATTTTGCTCCTTTGAAGACCTAAAATAAGAAAAATATGTCCTTATCAAGTCTTAGGTCTTGATAGACGGAGGTGCAGAGATTTAAATAATGTCTTTTTTTTTCTGTTGTGCATTTAGCACAAGAAAGAAATGAAAAAAGAAAAAAAAAAAAGCCAGCTAAAAAAGGGATACTGCAAAATTCACTTGAATATCTAAAAGTGGTGTCATCGAGAAACAGAATTCCCTTCAAGGAGTTCTCCCGCAGCCCTAGAAGGCACTAAACTGTTTGGTTAAAGAAGCAAGTAGAATCCTCTCCTCGGGATGACAAATGCAAGAAAAATCAAGCCCTAGTGAGTCTCTGGTTTCCCAGTACTTTTGCAGTAGAGGTTGGAGTCAAGAGAAAAATAGAAATAAAACAATAGCACAAGCACAGGGAGGCTTTATCCCTCAGCCATATCATCTGGGAGTGTTTCAGGTCACAGTGAAAAATACAACCTCATCTTGAGCTGACAACCCAGTTATTTAGCTCTTAGGATGCAGATTTAAGGATGGAGGTGAAAGCAGAGCACCAGACAGCACTGGCGGCAAAGGTGTTTTGTTTATTTTTAATGGTTTTTCTGATTTGAAAAATATGTTGTGCAAACCAAGAAGATTCCTTAATTGCCACCAAGCACACCCCTGTCTGCTGGGAATGCAGCTGGAAAGCTCTGTGACTCTGCGGTTAGGGTAGAATTCGAGAATTTCTTCCACTCTTTGTGCCAAATGCACTCCGGGAGTGCAAAATACAGACCCTGCTGTCATGCCTTTCCCAGGGATAGGCCATTAATTTCTTGCATTTATACACATACAGATTGCAGCTCTGGACACTGGCCCTTCAAGAGCCCGCCTCTGGATTTTGATAACTGGCCATTTCTGCCAGATTTCCATCAAATACAAATCAGAAAGTACAAGGAAATATGACCTTAGTTTCTTAGGACTTGCATTCAGTTTTTTTGTTCTTGATGTTGCTTTTTCGTTTTGTCTTTCTTTTCCTCCATCGTTGCCCAAATAAAACTGCTTTATGCTGCAACTACACAGTTTGGCCGGAGGCTGGCTGCACCCTTGGAAGACAAAACCCCCCACAAACGGTCCGGAGAACAGTACCTGTGACCTGCAGCCGGACTGCAGCAACATTGCCTAGTTCAGTGTCATTAGGACCCTGCAGTTTGCAACTTCTTACTTCCAGTCATAAGAGAACAGTCGGGTAACTTCTCCCTGGCATCTGCCCGTGGCCTTCCTGGTACTTTAAGGGGTGCCCTTTATTGTGATTGCCTGGAGGGTATGGAGGGTTACAAAATCCGCTGCAGACACCTGACACAGGGCAAGGCATTTGCCACCGGACACAGATATTATTTCAAGAATGGATTCCATATTTAATCTCTTTTCTGAAGTCAGAAGTGATTTTAACAGGAAAGCTAAAAAAGAAAAAGGAACTGTATGAATGGATTCCTCTTAAAATGTAGAGGGTTTTCTGTATTTCATCTGGAATTGAACTGTGGACAGCCATTGGCAGCTTCATATAAAAAGATTCATGTTTTGTCCTCTTGGACGATATCTTTGGTCGACGGTGCTCAGAGCACAAATACAGCTGCTGAGGGTCCTTGCCCAGAAGATGTTTTTCATAAGGACAAATATACACATTAACCAAATTAGGTGCTTTCACTTAAAAATAGCAATCCTTCCCTTTTGCATTATAGCAACCTGAATATTTCTAATCCGGAGCAAGGGCAGGGTTTCATAGCTGTTTATATTATGCTTAGCTGGCTGTGTTCTGCTCACGGTAACTCACTTCAGACTTGAAAAAAAAGAATTGCAGGAAAAAATTAACATCTTTTTTTCCCCTTGAACATTCTAAGGCAAGCCCCTACCTTCTAATGGTAGAACTTTATTTTCTTCCTTATAGTAATATATAGTACTGAAATTCCAAAGGTTTCTGGTGCATTTCAGCTGTCACCTCAAGTCAAAACCATAGAGTTCAGCTATAAAAGAATATAATAAATTTAACCTGACCTAACAGGGGATTTTTAAGCAGCCATTTTTTTAAAAAATTGTGTATCTGTGAGTTCCTTATGCCGACATATAAATGGTCTTTTTTTTTTTTTTTTTTTTTTTGGCTCGTTCTTTCTTGAGTTCAAACTTGTGTACCTTTGTGACATTGTCTCTGCTTACATGAAAGTGCTTTCAAAGATTTTAAAGGGAGATGCCATTTTGGAAGAAAATGCAATTCTAAAAGAAACTTTGAACGGACTATTTTAACCTAGCCTCCAATCTCCTGAATTTTCAGTGGCATCCTGTCCTGGGCAACTATTGTAGGAGCCTGCCACGGGGCATCTCCCTCTCCAAGAAAAGTCTACGGAACGCGCTGGGGAGGGGACGACACACCAGACACCCTGGCCCCCAGCCCAGCCTGCTCGCTATTTAGCGCTCACGGGGCTGATATCTTATACACCGAAGTAAACTTCCGCACTCCAGTTCAAATGTAATCACTGTTTTGTTTTTGCAGCCTTTGTAGATTGAGTCTTTGTTAGGCGAGCACGTCTTGTTTCCCCAGCACCCGAGGAAATCCTCGGCATCAGAGTGCCCCCCAAAGGCAGCCCGGGAAATGAGCAGGGGCGCGCTGACCTTTAGCGAGACAGCTAAGGTTATGCACATAACATTTGCTTGTTTACTTTGCAAAATAAGCAACGAGTTGGAAACTCCGAGCATCGCCGGCGCCTCCGCGCACTTAAAAAACAACTGGAAGCGAGGCAGCCGGTCTTCCCAGCTCCAGCGCGGAGCCCGGATCTGCTTTGCTCTGTATCTATCGTGATGCAACTTTAATAACGTTAGCCAAGGCTGCTCACAAAATCACAGCTGTAGCTGGAGGCAAAGGGGGAGGAAAAAAAAAAAAAGAGGAAAAAAAAAAATACGCCCAAACGAGGTACTGCTCGCCAGCCTCACCTAGGAGCCCGGTGGCGCGGGGCGCTCGGAGAGGCCGGGGCCACCGGATCGATGTCCGCAGCGGGCTGATGGCCACTGGTCGTTTTGATGGATATGACTGTAAGAAAAAGGTCCAGATTGGTTCACCGTGGACCTGAAACCGTGTCAGCTAAAACCAAAGAGACAAAAAAGTGACAGCTGTGGAGAGTGCGCTCTGCAGGCAGTCAGCGGCGCCTGTGATTTATGGCTCCATCTGCCTCGCTGCTGTGAGGACAAGTTCCCCCTGATTTGGTTAAAATGAAAAGGACCTCAGAGAGCGCAACGTGGGTTTTGAAAATGTGCAGAAACTTTTTTTTTTTTTTTATTCCCTGATTTATGTCCTTTTCCCCCTCCAGAAAGTCTGCACCACCCCCTGCTCGGGCAGCTCGGCTGCCAGGAGGGTTCGCGCGCCCCCGACCCCCAGGGCGCAGGATTTTGGGGTCGGGGCCCGGCGCCCCGATCGATCCCGGCCCGGTGTGCTGCGCCGGGGTCGCCCGGGTCGCAGGGGCCGCCAGGGACGCGCGGGGAACCCCGAAAGACGGGGCAGGGGCCGTGGAACACCCCGTCCTGGCCGTGCCCTCCCCAAACCATCTTTCCCTGCGAGTTCAGCCTGCCTTTCCTCGGATTCTAATAAAAGTTTTATGCCGGTCAGCACATTTTCAGCCAATTTCCCATGCAGAGGCCTGTTGGTTTCGATGGTGCATGGAAAGTTGTGCCCTCGTCCCCCTGCCTTGGCCAGGGCCTCTGGAGCCATGACCCAGTGGCTAGCACTTCCTGGCTGGAGGTTTTAGGCCTCACAGATCCAACCTGGTGTCAGAAGCTGGCCTGTCTTCTGTCTCAGGATGTTGCTTTTACCTCTCAAGTGTTTCCTGAATTTGTGAAAATTCTGTTTCTAGCCACTTGTCCATAGTGGCTTCCTGCTCAAGAAAATATTTACCTTTTTTTTTTTTTTTCTTTTTCTTTTTTGAGGGAGAGAAAGAAAAGAGGATGGAGGTGGGGTAGGGGACTGAGAAAGTGGCAGAAAGAGGGAGAAAGAAAGAGAGAGGCTTGGCAGCTACCGTGGAGCAGGGGCTGCCCCCAGGGGCCAGTTCTACTTTTGGAACATGTTTCTGTCAGGCAGGGATCAACATCTTTTACCTCTTTTTTCCATTATTCAAAATAAGTATTGATGTTATGTTTTAGCTATTTAAAAGCCAGCTGCCTTGCTCATTTCAGATGCTTTTCCTGGTATGATTGTATGTGGTAATAGCTGGTCTGTGTATCGTCTTTCACAAAATCTAGGCTTTCAGAGCCTCGGTCTTCAAATGATATCAATCAAAATTTATGCAATTCAAAATCCATATGTATAGAGTCCCAGTTCACCTCATTTCATGATAATAGTAAACCACATGTTGTATCCATGTCTAAAACACTTTTCTCGTTCTTGGCTATGTTAACCCCAGGGGCACCCTGTTCCGAACGGCCAGCCCGTCGGAGCAGATAAAGCATTGATTGATGCCTGGCAACGGCGACGGAAACCTTGAATAATGAAACGGTGAACAAGGTAAATGCAAACCAATAAAACACGGGGAGTGTCAATAATATTTGAAGGTGTTTGTTAACATAAACAACCCAGGAAGACCTGAGGGGCGGCGGAAGCCAGTTAACGCTCACGTAGAGGATCGCCTCTTATTAACAGTTCTTAAGGGCGATCTTCCTTCCACATACATGTGGTGACCTGTGGAAAATAAGCCACGTGGTCCTGCTAGGTCCTTTCTGGAGTTCCGGGGAGGAGACCTCTGCTCCGCATCCCAGTCTGGGCAGCTCTGAGCTCGGGCCTGTTGCTTCCGCACTTGTGCACGGGGCAGAGGGTGGGCAAGAAAGAGGAGAATCACCATGAAACTAGCCCATCGTTACACTACCTTGAATCCTTGGTGGGGCAACTTAAAGAGCGATTTTTGAGAGTTCACTTGCATTAGCTTTGAGACCTGGGCAACATAATACTTGAGGCTTTTATTTATTTTTTTTTTTAAGGAATAGCTGATAAGTAGGTGGTTCAAAGAGTTATTATTAATTCACTGTACTTGGGTGGGACATCTTATAGGCGTGCTGGATTCCTGCACAGACTACACTGATGTACGTGTTCTTTAAATGACACAATCCTTCATCTGATCTATTTTCATCAAAGGCAAAATTGGTAACTGTGACACAATAGCATTTGCCTCTGACAGGATGCATTATTTACTTCAGGTGTAATATACGTTACAAATAAGATTTGCTTTCATGGAAGAGCGGTAAAACATTTGGCAAAGGGGAGAGCGGAACATTGTCCTTAATTTGTTTTGGCAACTCTGCGAAATAGAGGTCATTACCCACACTCCTCCATGCCAGAGACATAACAAGGAACAAATATTTTAAGAACATCGAGATATAATTAAAAATACCACCATGTCTTCGGAACCGAGAAGGCAGGAGGCAGCGAATGTCACTCTCACGCCGGGTGTGATCCTGGGGCCCAAGGAGTGGATTTCACAAGGAACGGAAAATTAGAGATGAAGACTGAGAGCATTTCTTTTGGAAATCCTTTCAAACACACAACATCGTGTCAATTATTCAGCATCAAACTAAATCGGTTTCATTTCCCCCCCCCCCGAAAACAAGCCTTCTTGAAGCACCTACACGTCTATTCACATCTCTGTCCCGTGATATCAGACGTTTATATGAAAATTAATACTGAAAAATTAATCCCGCCCTTGGTTTGATTGACTGCAATCGGTTTCTCAAACCGTGCGCTGCCAGAGCCCGGAAGACTGCAAATGTGCCTTCCTTCTCTGCCCTCCAAACGAGTCAAGCCGAAGCAGGAAAGCTGTTGACAAATTAATACTTAAAGAAAATAAACTCTGGTCATGTTCAACCCAGAGCAACTTTATCCTGATTAATTTGTGTTGGAGGTTCTCCAGCCCCCATTGACAAAGCCCCGCAGTTTGTGCAAATGTAATTTCCTAATATTTACATGAGGAAAGCCTCAGCAGTTAAGCTCTGCCTCCAGTGTGACTTTTGTGGTTTGTAAAAAGACAATAAAAATACAGAGAGGTAATTGTAAGCACATTTGAAAAAGAAAGGGGAAAGAAAAGAAAGGATTTTTTCTCTCCTCCTCCTGTAGCCCTATAAAAATGGGCTGTGTGTACAGATGCTTCGAAAGGGAAGCCAGCGTTCAGCCAGCGGAGTTTTAAGTAACATAACACCTAGCACTCATCGTCTCCCTACGGCTAACGAGCTCCTACAGAGCACCCACCATCTTTCTTAACGTGGATCTTTTGCATCCTGACATAATTCATCTTCGTCCATCTACATGGATGGTCTTGTCATTTTATGCCTTTATTTATATCGGACGTTAGACACTTGCATGACTGATTTAATATCGAGGAAAAGAGAAAAATGCAGTGGTAATGTGTTGCTTTGTTCTGAGAATATTAAAAAAATAACCTTTCGTTTTAATGAGATTTTCCCCATCAGTTTACACAATTTTCCAGATGCAAAATGAGCTTTCGGCTGTAAAATATTTTATCACATTGTCTTACACAATAAAGATTAGATGTTTTCTCTCTCTCAACTGCACGGCAATTATTTTTTAGTGTTTGCAAATCATAATATCATTTAAAAACCATGTTTTATACCTTATCTAAAATACTTTTAAAGCAGTAGGATGAAAAAAAATAACATCTATTTAACTACTCTTTTTAAGCGGCTGTTACGTGCTTTAGGATAATTTCTCAGGAAAAGGCAGAGCTAAAAAGCTTAGCTTTCCTTGAAAACATATCTCTCAAGCAACATCTTTGCAAAAATCCCCAGAATTTAATTCCCCTGACTGGAAAGCCCAGAGTGCCTGAATGTAAAAATAGTAGCCCTGTCATTTCACATTCATTAAGTGTGAAACTCAGAAATTAATAATGTAAAAATATGCTTTTTAATTAGTCTTACATTCTGCCCGATGTACTTAAATGGGATCAGCGGCTCCCTAATGATTTTTTTCTTAATAAAGTGTTAGCCTGTGATGCACCGAGGTTGACAGGTATGATAAACTGGAAAGTTCTTTTGGAGGCGGATGAATGATACCAAAATAGTACTCGCCCATTTAAATGTAATTAACATCAGGGAGCAATATTACAAGAAGAGAAGCCTACAAGATTTTTATTTCGGGTTTCTTTTTTTCATTTCTTATTTTATGAGTAGTTTGATGATTGCAGCAGTGATTTTATAATTTAATTACCTTTGCTGAAAGCTAAGCTTTCACTAATAGCAGGTCAACAGGACCATGAAGCAGTCTTCAAAAATGTTAAAAAGGAAGTCAATCCCTTTCGATGGGCTCTCCAAGCGTCATCTATGTGTATTATGTATTTATTTATTTATATGTGTGTGTGTGCACGTATATATGTGTTTGTACCCACAGACATCTATATACAGAGAGATATACGGATATACAGATGTAGGCATAAGGTATGTCTGCTCGGGAAATACTTCTCTCGTGGTGATAAGGACCATCGGGAAGAAAATGCAATTGCTTGTCCTCTGAAGAGAATTGATGACAGAAATTCTTAAAGATGACAGAAATCCTTAAACACCTCGGTTTGGGAAAAGGTAAAAGAAGATACCCCCCAAAAGGTGTATTTGATCAACAGATAAATATTAAAAGTCACTGCTGAATAAGAGACTCAGTCGATCGTCACCTGATTATCCTCTGGCATGCAGCGTCCAAAAGACAGCAGCAACTTGGCGTGGCGCTACTATTTTAAGTCGCCAGTAATAAATGAGAAATAGATTTCTGAACACATTATCATGCTGGCTGTCAGCGTTGTTTACTCAAAGACTTCCGCTCAGATCCCCGAGTTTCCAAGTTCCAAACGATGGTCCCTTTCAACTCGGTAAACAAGAAAAGAGTGACACGGCATGTAAGATATGACAAAATCCAAAAAGTCTTGAGTGTACCCTCTTAGAAAGAGGGTGGCCAGGACCAGGTTTCACACCTATTTGGGGAGGACTCCTGGGTGACCATGGGAGTCCGGGACCTTATGTGACAAGTGTCTGATGGACATTCATGGGTGACCGTAGACCCGACACAGCGACTGAAAATCCGGGTAATACTCATGACGTGAAGTCTGCCTGTGGGGCTGAGATAGGCCCAGCAGTTTCTTTTCTAAATTAACCTCCAGAACAAAATGACGAAACCTGGCATGCTGAGAACCTCTGTTGAGCTCCGATAGCATCTATATTTTCATTTCTTCCAGAAACAAAATAGAGTACGAAGAATGCAAGGTCAGACCTTTGGGCAACTTTTATACAAACTCTATGAGAAATACCTATTTTATGATAAGGCAGGTGCAGTCTGGTTACTCTGAATTTGCATTGAATTTTACTCATTGATACATTCCTTCGCATCCACGGATCTTTACACCAGCTTTCAATACCTAGTGGAAACCCTTCAAGAGAAGGTATAAACAGCCTTGTTGGGGAGACTGAATCCTTGATGATGGGATGTGATTTCTGTACTTTACACAACTTTATTATCAATCATTTCTCTATTGTATTTTTAGAAGGAATAAGGGGGGGTTGTATGAAGTGCCCAATTTTCATCCTTCTCTGACATTCAGGTGAAGAAAATGTCAACTCGAAGCTCCATGAGGGCGGGTGAGGGGCTTTTTCTCGCTCACTTTGGGATTCCCAGCACCTGGCATCGTGCCCGTCCGCGGCATGTGGAGAGCAAAGGCTGGGGGAGTGAAGGACGCCGTGGATGAAGTCTCCTCCGTGTGGGGGGAGCCTCCGTGTCCCCTCAGACCCAGTCCACACCTCGGTTGGTGTTGTCTCCTTGGTGCTTTTCTAACATAAAATGGAAACGCATTATTCTGAACAAAGTACTAAAGTGTCCCTGCCACGATAAAACTGCAGAGTTAGAAGATGAATAAGTCCCGGAGATCTAGCGCACAACACAGTGATTACAGCCGACAGCACTGTCATATATACCTCAGAGTTGTGAAGATAGATCTTAAATTGTCTCACCACCCCGGCACACACGCACGCCGACAAATATAATTATGTGAGGTGATAAAAGGGTTGCCAACGGTAAGGTGCTAATCGTATTGATTGAAATACACAAACGTATGAAATCAACACATTGTACACCTTACGTACTGTATATGTCAATCACATCTCAATAAAAAAGAAAATTGCAAAAAGCCAAGTGTTTGAGGTATCATGGGATTAGAACCGTTTTTTGTTTTGTGTTGTTTTTTTACATCGTTTTATTTTTTGGCCATACTGCACAGCAGGCAGGATTTTAGTTCCCCCACCAGGGATCAAACCCACACCCCCTGCAGTGGAAGTACAGAGTCTTAACCACAGGACCACCAGGGAAGCCCCTAGAACCGGTCTTTATAGCCCTTAACCACTCAGGTGTCATTGGTTCGTAAACCAGCCAGTGGCAACTCAGTCCTCATTTCTGATACTGTCTGCTGGGTGCCTCATCATTAAGGTGTTTATGAGGATTGGCAATAGATTTACCTAAAAATATGAATTATAACTAATACCGCAGATTTCTCTTGCTATAAACAGATTTTGTTTCTCTTGCTATGTTAGAGATTTTTGTCCTTGCTGGTGATTCATTCTACCTTGTTGGGGAAACCTCGAAATGTTAATTAACTTTTTGACCAGTGATACTTTTAATTAAATTCATTGTTTCATAAAAAATTATGCCAAAATGAATTCATGCATTTATTTATATGCTCTTGAATCAGTCGCATAGAAAAAATCATTAAAATTATTTTCATAATCTGGGACTTTTCTAGAATCTCACTGAACTTCAGCTTGTTTGGAAATTATTAGGAATGCCATATTATTTTAAGGCTTCTTAACTGCATCTTATACAAAAATAAAACCAATTAAAACTAAGTGAAGGGACTTCCCTGGTGGCGCAGTGGTTAAGAATCCATCTGCCAATGCAGGGGACACGGGTTGGAGCCCTGATCCAAGAAGATCCCACATGCCGTGGAGCAAATAAGCCCGTGGGCCACAACTACTGAGCCCGTGTGCCACAACTACTGAAGCCCATGCACCTTAGAGCCCGTGCTCTGCAACAGGTGATGCCACCTCAATGACGAGCCCGCACACCGCAACGAAGAGTAGCCCCCGCTCGCCACAACTAGAGAAAGCCCGCGCGCATCGACGAAGACCCAACGCGGCCAAAAGCAAATTAAAAAAAAAAGAAAGAAAGAAAAAACTAAGTGAAAACCACCTGTGAGCAAACCAGGGTAATATTTAAGAGCAGATCATCAATACATGTTAATGACCAGCCAAATAGATTCTCTTTATTTGAGCATTTTTGTAAGATATCATTTGCAGATTAAAAAGAAACTGAAGTCTAGAGATTTCAGTGACTTACCCAAGGTACTTCCTCATCTAGAGGATGCTCAGAAGAGGCAAAATCAAGAGGTTGTCAGAGCACAAGGGCCCTGCTAAGTAGCCTCTCAAAGGATGCTGGAGGTGGCCCAGGTACTAGGGGCCTCCACCTGGAAGATTGCTGATTAGCATGCGTTTGGTACTGACTCTCTGGGTTCCCCAATACAGAAACCATTGAGTATTACGATTTGAGAAATATATGTAGTTGCCCCCTTTGCATCAAGTGTATTTAGATACCCTCACACATGAGGGCTGTGTAATTTAGACAATGGAAATCATGTCAAGTTCACCCCAGCTTGTTTCTATTAACTTAATTGCAAATTTAATTAAGGCACAAATCTAAAAAATAGTGACTATTACTAAAAATGGTGTGCACATTTATTATATATAATATATACAATATTTATATATAAGTTATACTGTATTATATATGAAATTATTAATTAGCTCTAGTGAGTTCTTTTAGTTCATTTCATCTCCCTATTTCCCACTTGCCTTCCTCCTCCCTCTCTTCCTTTTTTCCCCCCTTCCTTCCTTCTTTCTCTCTTTCCTTCTTTCCCTCCTTCTTTCCACCTTTCCTTCCTTTCTAATTCTCAAAGCCAGCTGTGAGGTAGATCTAGCTTCCCTTCTATCTGACTTCATTCTTCTTCTCGGAAAACACAGGGCCAGAAAACTGTCTTCTGGAAACTTTAGTGTCAAGTTTGTGGTCAACCAGGGTCATGCAGGGCCAGACAGTCCACGCGTCACGGAGGCTGCTGAGTCGTCCATCTCCCCCCAGGAGAGGCCCAGGAGGCCATGGGTCCCCTGCTTGCAGACCCACTAGGACGACAGCTCCAGGCAGACAGGACCTGCCCATCACCAGCCTGGCCTTGCCTTCAAGGCTGCTCCAGTTATCAAAGTGTGACGGTCTCAAAGCGCACCCCCTTCTTTTTGTGGACCCACCAAGGAGTCCGATTTGCTTAAGTGTGAAATGAAATCAGAGGCATTAATGGAGACTGAAAGACAAATCACTGAACACAATGGATGAAGCTATAACACACGCCACTAAAATCAAAAGACCTGCTTCTAAGGGACAGGAGAGTCCCAACTCTGGGGTAGGGGAGCAGGGGACAACACCGCGGGGATGCGTTCCCTCCCCGGAAGGACCGGCGACACAGCTCCCATAACAGGCTCTCTTAATGGCCAATCCATGCACTGGCATTTGTGCAGGAGCCGGAGGGACTGCTTGTTTACCGACCGGATGAAAGAACATGCTGCAGGGTTAGGAACACAGGACCGAAAGAGACCTGGGAAATCTGATGGACACGAGTAAAATACAAACCACTGCAAATGGTCCGGCCGCGTGAATTCTAAGTATCCAATTACCCAAAAGTTTTTCTGCCATCTCAAGAGAACTGCAGAGACACGGGATAAAGACACAACCCAGCTGCCTTGGGTCTTTGTCCAGAGTTGCTCTTGGCTCCAGCCAAAGGGAGTCCCCAGCAGACCCACTATCAACACCTACCCCCGTACTCTCCCGGTCCGCCCCACCCTAGACAAGATGAGGGAGAAGTGTTCCTTGGCCCCGAACTTAGAAACAAACCTGAATTTCAAATGGAATGTCGGTCTGGATATGCAAGATGACATTTAGTTAAGAAAACAAATTCATTATTAGGTTTCATAACTGTCCAAACAGTGCAGTAAGGATTGGGAGTTATACAGTTGGTTCACTGAGGGCATATCTAGGAAACCTTAATAAATATACATTTTTATCTGTGTGTGAAGTTTAAGTGAATCATTCTTTAGCAATCGGTTGACACAGATAAAATGAAATAATTCCTCCCAGAGCTGTGTTTTGGCAATGAGCATTTCTAGTCCTGGACCCCCTCTCCAAAAGAGACCTCCACTCCAAGCCTAGAGTATGGCTTTAAGAATCCTTCTTAAGACAGGAGACTCAGGGCAGGCAGAGTTTCAGCTCAGGTTTCTTCTGAACTGGCATTAGTCCTTACAATAGTGGTGTATATTGGACAAGAAAAGAGCAAATTGAGTGCTGGATTTTCTCTTCATGACAGAGACCCAATGTTTATGTATATAGTGAAGGATATATCAACTGCCTTCCAGCCCAGGAATTGCTATTACGCTCCAATTGATTTTAAAAAGCGGGGGTCACAGCTCTGCAGGATGAACACAGAATGACCAAGTTCTATGCTGTCCAAGGAAAGTCATCTGCTTGGTAAAGTGCAGCTCAGCGGTGAGAACACAACGAGATGGGTTGGTAACATGAGGACCAGGAAGAAGGCTGCCCAAAGGATGTCAATCTAAACCTCAGTCCATTTAAATATTGCCAGAGGAAGAGACACTTGGCAATTCAGGCTGAATTATCTTGACTCAGTTGTTGGCCAAACTGGGGCACTGCGTTCTTTGATCAGAGGCCTGACGGGCCTGGCAATTGATCACGCTCTTGGAAGAACTCCTGCACGACAACGGCAGGTGGTGATGAAGGGTGCCAGGGGATGGAGCCCTGAGGCATTCTGGGGTTCCCCTTGGGAGCTCCCCACCCAGGAGGAGGGTCCAAATACTCAACTGAGAGCCTGATTCCCTCTGTGAGGGCCACAGAGGCAAGCCTGCCAAAGCCTACCTTTGCATGGGGGAGGCAAGCATTGTTTTCTATCCAGATGAACTCTAAGATTAACCTAGAATCAGGACATCTTCGTGGGCTCAGGAATTCATTCTGACGTCGTAGCCTCTGGGAAAAAGAATTGTCTGCCCCTGGATCCATAGCCTGAAACCAAGAAGGGCTCTAATTCTTGTTGAGTGATACCAAATATTTGGCAGGTTTGGGTGACTTCGAAGTTTCTCCTTCTTAAAAGCAGTTCTCTCATCCTATTTGCCATCATAGTTGCATATTTCTGAATAGTCATCAAAACACATAGTCACTGATTTCTCTAGGTGTGAATTTCTGCGGAACAAATCCAAAGTGCTGCTGGAATAAAGGAAGAAAAAATGTCAGGCTTTTCCTAACCCTTAACAATTCCACTGATGGACAGCAGATGGGGCTACAAAAGTCAGCCGATGAAAGACACGGGGGAAAAAAGAACCTTTTAACCTAAAAATCAATTCACTCAGAACCATGTCAAAATATACAAAGGGCTCTTCTTTGCGGTTTAAAATGTCAGTGAGTCTGTTTCACGCTGGAACTTTTGCAGGGCTGCCCAGATAGCCTCATGCGTTACAATTAACTTACTTTTTTAACGTGGTAGATTTTGAGCTCTTCCTCCTGGCTTCCCTTCGTCCTGTTACAATGCAATTTGCTAGAAGACAAAATAATCATCTATAATTTATCACAGCAACGCCAGCGCCCCCCACTATCTCAGAACCGGGACAAAACACGTATTTGTATGTTCATGCATACCTCAGGCGGGCACGCATTCACGCATGCAAATTCTTTAAATACTCATTTTGCATTAGATTTCGTAGCCTGTGCCACCACCGGCGGAAGAAATTCACGTGTCGAGCTGCAGGCCACTCACAAATGTGAAACGTGAAAACGAGGCAAAGATACCAAGGCTAGAGTGGAACCCGTCAAGTAAGTGTCCTGTTGGACAAGAGCACCAACCGAACCAGGAAATCGAGTTCTCCCACTTGACTCAGCAAGTCAAGCAAAGGAGCCTCGGATGTCCTCGTGGAAACAGGAGAGAAGGGTCTCCGGGCTGTGGCAGCAGCGGGGGTCCTGCTGCCCAAGGTTCACCTGGTTTCAAGACATTTTCTCTGCCGCCAGCCAAGTCCATCTGGGGAGAGAGATGAGCAAAGAGCAGACGGACAGATGCCACTTCTGGACTAATTCCATCCACAACTATGTCAGTGGATTGAAAGCGGCCAGATAGGGCTGTGTGCTGGGGTCCACTCTTCACCAAGAGAAAGACTGAAAGGGCCACTTCCTCTGGCCAGGAGGAGCCCGGCTGCCAAGTGAAAGCTGCAATTTTATGCTTGTGATATAGATTGGAGCAATTAACAAGTATAAGTCGTTTCGAAATCAGCTTAAATCTGCATTTTATGTGTGCAAGTTTCCAGCTGTAATGGGATTATGATGTCAGCAGAGGGGGGGGGGCACAGCTGCAGCGGGCTTCCGAGGTAGCAGGCAGCTGTTAAAATAGAGAACTAATTGTGATTAATTCTTACGATGTGTTTGAAGATTTCACAAAGAGTTCAAGACCCAACCCTTCCCACAGGGGATGAAGTGAAGGAGGAGTATTCCTGGAAAAGGAGACTCCGCGAGAGCTCTCTGTGCTCCTTGCCTGGCCTGGACTGTCACATTCTCCCACCCAGTCATTTCATTGTTCGGTTTTTAATTCGATTGAGCGTTTTGACCAGCTCAGGTGCTCTGGGTGTCTGCTAGGTCACACTTAAATAAGTGGTATAGAGTAATTTTTTTGCTCTGTCTCCCACTGTGGCCAAGCTGGGCGTTCATCACATCCCTTCTTTGGGAAGCGTTGCCATCACTTCTGGGGCGTAAGCCACCCTCCCAGGAGCTGATAGCCCAGGCCGGGCTCACCCAGCAGCCGGGAGCAGTTCACCATTTCCTGTTAGGTAGCCGGCTCTGCGCGTGGAAACCAACATCTCTAATAGGCCCTTAGGAAACTCTTTCAGAAAAATGGTTTGAACTTTTATCTCCAGCTGTGAGTGTATCTGGGGTCAGGTATCAGGACGGTTAGACGCTCATTCATTTCTGACATTTTACGTAACTTGGATTTCTATAAAAGGTGGCCTGCCTTCCCTGTGTTGAATACAAAATTATATGTCATATTCTCAAGGGGGGAAACAAAACAAAAACAAATAGGACGCTACAAAAGAAGAAATTATATAAAACATAGCTAAAATAATATTTAAAGTAACAAGATCATTTTACCATAAAAACAATGAAAATAAGAAAAAAAAATCTTCCAGACTTTTCTGCAAAGTATCTCTCACAGAGCATTAGTTCTTAAAGATATAAACTGAAGTTTAGGAGTAAGTAGTAGTAAGTTTAGGAGTAAGTAAGTAGGAGTAAGTTGGCACTTCCGCACCTGGCGATTAACTCGCTGGAAGGTACTGGAAAAGTCAGTGTCTTTTGTTTGTCAAGTGTCTTTATCGATTCTATCATGGAGGGAGGGTACTTCCAGCTTTACGAAGAATGATCTTCTAATGGCCTTAACAAGGTACCTGACTCAGAAACCACCGAGACGGTGCCAGGCAGCTCTCCAACATCTACAGCAGGATTTGATACCCAGGACGAAGCTTCTCAGATCCCGTTTCCTGCACGAGATGAAAGAATTTTTTTTTTTTTTCAGTGTGTACGTTGACCTACTAAATGGGGGAAGAGAAAGAAACACAACACAGGCAGTGACTCAAACTGCAGAGACAATGAACAGAGGCTCAGAAGTTATTCGAACGTAGCTGGAAATCACGAACGTTGGATGGAGCGTGTCTTCCGGCGCTGCAGATGGCATCTGTTCTCTGACGGCATCTAGCGTTTGTCTATTTTTCTGCTCTCGCATTTTCTCCATGAGATGCATTCCTCTACACAGGTCAGAACGCAGACGGGCTGAAATGTAAATGAGGCAGGAGGATGACTGCATCGCTGTCAGCGTGGCCTTCTGGCATTGACTTCAGTCCGAGGGCCTCAGGGATGGAAACAAAGAGCCCTTGTAGCCCTGCTTCCTACCTTGGGAAGATCGTGTTGCTCAACGCCTCACGCATCCTCTGCTTCATTTTTTTTTAAAACTGAAAAGAGAAGAATTAAAGAGTGGAAACCCGAAAGAAAAGTTGGAAGCCCCCTAACAATACTTTGCAGGAGTGAGAGGGCCCAGAGGATTTCATTCCGGGGCTGCTGAAGCAGTGGGTCCCTGATCCATCAATGCCCCCAGAACCCACCAGGTTGGGGTGTGGAGCCGTTCCCCCCAGTTTCCGTGTAAAGATGTTTTGAGCTCACCTAATTTTCCTCACAGCACTCCCATGATCACTTGATTGTTACAAAGGGCAGACAGTTATTTGATTTAGGCTCTTTTATTTTAAAATGGAGCCAGAGCAAGGGAGCAATGGTCACCCTCCCACCTCCTCCTCCACCCTTCCCTCCTCTGGGCACGACGATGGGAGCAGTCGTGGCCAGCGCACATCCCAGAGCGGTGGGTCTGCAGCACCTTGAGGGTCACAGCTTGGAAACGTTCATCAGAGGGAAAAAAAGCAAACGGAGATACACTTAACCTTCAGCTTCAGTTGCTCAGACCTTGGTGTTCGAGGGCAGTGGTAACTTTGGTAAGTGGGCACTGAGGTAGGCTTCCCGCATCTCTTTTAAGGACAAGTGCCCACCCGGTGGGGGGCAGCTGGGTGCCAGAGCCCCGGTTCTGGCCCGAGAGCTCACACAGCCTGCAGCACACATGGGGGCGTTCCCCAGGGCTGCGCAAGCTGGAGCATCCGGGGTTTCCATTCAGCCCAGTGTCAGGGCCCAGCAGAGAAGCAGGTCACAGCTGCTGTGCTCTGAAACTCTAACAGCCAAAGGTAGGGGGTCCTGGAGGGGTGCCAGGAACTGCCTGAGAGGTCGGGGGGGGGGTGCGGCGTGAGGAAGGAGGCGGTAATGGGATGGCAGGGTGCCCGGGATTCATGGGGCATAAAGCTGGGGAGGCGGGGTGGGCCAGTGAAGGATTGTGGAGAGGCAGCAACGAGGCTGGAGAAACACGGAGAAAACTGAGATGAGCCCCAGACAGTGGCCCAGAAAGACAGGTCAGATGGAATGGATTCCCCATTGAAATACGCTTTCCGATCTGGCTTTAAAGTGTCTACAAAAATCTAGCAACACACGTTAAATAATAAATTACAAAATGCTGGCTGGCTCCTGAGGAAAATGCATCTTTCTCTGCAAAACGGCAAGTGTGTCTCTCATTTTCACACTTGGTCTGTGAAGACCTATACGTTAAGGCACGACTGACTACCTTGACCAAGATGGAGATGCTTAACCCAAATTCTATGGAATGTGTTGCAACAAAAACTGTTCAAATTTCTGGTTTACATAAAAAATATCTAAATGTATTTCTAAAACCAATTATTTCTGATCTTTTCCAATGTTTTATTCCAAAAGAGACTTTTCTCATAACAGAAGTACAGAAGCACTTCACCGTTGGGCTTATTTAGAACATGCCTGAATTCTTTCTGCTTGTTGGGCGAAAAAGAGACTAAACTCCAAGAGGCCAAGGAGCAAAGGACGATCACAGAAGGGACCTCAGTGAGTGTCCAGAGACCAGAGAATAAAAGAGCGAGAACCAGGGCAGAGGGGGCACCAGGGAGGGCTCAGAGGGAGGGGGAAAGTGATGTGCAGAGCACAGGTGAAAAGAAGCAGGAGGTAGACAGGTTAGAACCGGAGGAGGGCAGACAGGGTGCCTGGGTGCTGATGCTCTTGCTGAAGCTAAACGTCAGCCAGGCCTACCTTAGAACAGCAAGGGACCCACCCGGAGGCCGCCACCGATCTTTTCATGCGCGCTCCCATTCAGCCTCACTCTCTTCCACCAAAACACCTGCTTCGTCTACTTCTCCTATTTGCTCTGTTTGGTCTGTCTCACTGCTCTAGAAGGTAAGCCTCCTGAGGGCAGGAACCATGTCTCTCTGTTCACTGATGGATCCCTAGTGAGGAGAGCCGCGTTTGATAAATGGGAGACGCTCCTGAAATATAACCAGGAAATGCTCAAGTAACAGACAAAAGAAGTAAAACACGAGGTCCTCCTAACCCTGGAAAATGCTGAACTGCTTTTGTTTCACAAGAAAAACAGAACACTTAAAACTTGAGAGAGCTCAGAAATGCTTAAAGCCACCCGGAAACATCCCAAGATGACTCAAGATAACTTAGGAAATTTGAGCTGGTCGACTTTATTGAAAGTTGCCAGCAAGAACCTTTTGGTATTGAGGGAAATTAGCAAACAAAGCCACAAACGACTGGCAGTTATTTTTAGCGAGGTAGTGGGAAATGAGGGCCTAGAGGAAGAATGGCAAGAATGGATGTGAGAGTGAGTTTTTAACTTTAAAAGAAGATTGATCCTGATTTTTACCACCTGGGAGCTAACCTAAATCCCTAGGAAAATAAGGCTCCCTCAAGCCAAGGTAAAATTAAAGAGACATAGCAATCCATACTCATGAATAGTCCCATAAAGCATCGAGAAGGGTTCCCTTTGATCCTGCTTCCTTGGCTGGTTGTACACTCACTGGTCTCGTAAAGGAATATAGTAGATATATTTACATTGTTTATGAACATGCCTTGATTGCAGTTAAACAATTGCTGGAAGTTAATCCCGCTGGGTTTGTATAAAAAATGGTTGTTCAGAGCCTGAAAACATATCTGAGTGATGACAAATTGGATTTACTGAATCGGGGAGATAGCCTGTAGGGATGGGAACAGCTGAAAAATACATGGGATATTTGGGATAGTTGGAATATTTGAAGCAGGTCAATGATTTAAAGCAGCTTTGGAAGTAGTTTGTTAAAAGTGAGTTGCCAGGAGAGTTCCCCACCCCTCGTTGGCGGGGGCACCGCCTCACTTTAGTGCAGCCAGAGCCCGGCAGGTGTGGTCCCACCTCCAGATCTTCTCCCATCTCTGCTCCCGCCTTCTGTCATTACTGGTCCCACACCTGGGGATCGTGTGCTACTAAGTTGCTAATGGCTGCGTCTTTGGCTCTGCCACCAGGTGCCCTGAGGACCACCGTGCCCAGGCAGGCAGGGTCCTGAGAGGTCCACGGAGTACTGCCTTCTTTAGCTACAGGAAAGGGGGGCGCTTCAGAGAGAGGAGAGCTCTTAGCATCCAGGCGGTGGCCCAACCGCCTCAATTTACAAGTGAGAATAAAGCCCCTGCAGGCCCTGACTCATGACTGATGGAGACGAAACCAAAACCTGGTTTCCCTGACCACCTGCCGCTGCCCTGGCCACTCTGCATGCCTCTTTCCTTCAAAGAGAACGGGGCCATTCTGACCCAATCCAGTTCTCTCACCGGTATCAAAAGAACACGTTCTCATCCATCACTTATTTTTAGTTCACCTTGGAAAGTTTCCAGTTGCCAAAGGCATAGAGGTGACCTGTTATTTTCTTCCACTGTGATAGAACATTCCAAGAAAAGAAAGAGCAGCAAGGAAAGCGTTCCACCGACCCATAGGTGATCTCTCAGAACATCTTTTCCTACATTTCAATTACCTAATAGTTGAAATGTTTATATGTATATTGTTTCCTTTATTTAAACTTTCTGACCCCATGACAGGACAAGAATGGCCTGAAGATGCACCGGCTACATGATGCTGCTCCGGGTTGGCTGCAACCTGGTTGACCAGTTGGACCCAAAGACAGCATAGTGGGTTTGAGACCCCCTGTGTATCCAGCTTGGGTGAATACCCCACCTACTTGAGCATTCTTTTTTTCTACTTATAAACAAGGTATTTGACAAGCTGAGTAAGGCTGAGCATAGGAGTTCATTAAAATCACAACGCTAACAATGATAGTAATGACAGCACCGATGAACATTTTCATCAGGTGTTAAGTTTTCATAGGGCCCTTCTTCTCAGTGGCACAAAGACTCCTTCTTGGATCTTACTGCATCTTTCTTATCAGAGGAAGTGGGACCACTGTTCCACCCTGGCCACTGGTCCATCAGATCAAGGAGCAAGAATTTAACAGCAGTGCTCAGAGTTCTGGGTCCTGGGAGGACCCTCAGGAGGCATGTGAATTGTTCCATGTCTTCAGAAAGCCTTGATTTTAGTCAAGGAGGTGGGCAGTACCTTGGCCATGATTGGAGGGTCATTCAGTGTCACCTCCAGCACTGTTCCTCCCCACCTCAGCTCCCAAGTCTACCTGACCTTCAAAATTTAGCTCAGAAAGCCAACTCCTCTATAACAATCACTAATGTTTTTATCAGTTCCTTCCTTTGTGTCAAGTATCGTGCCCTGTGCTTTATGTTCATTATCGCATTTTATCCTCTCACTTACTCTATGATGCTTTCATTTTTATCCTTTACTTATAAGGAAACAGAGGTACGGGAAAGATTGGGAACCCGCCCAGTGCCCCGCAGCTAGTACAGTCTTTGACACATTGTAGATCTCAGTAGGTATTTGGTGAATGGCTGAATGAAAGGACTGAGATTTGAACCCAGAGCTCCCTAGTATGGCTGACACAGCAGGGAGCAGTGTGAAGGGAAAGGGTGAATCTGAAAGGGTGGAGACAGCATGGCAGGCCTTGGTGACTAGAGACCTCTTTGTCTAGAGGGGATAAGTGAGGGACAAGAGTCTCGGGGCTTCCAGGCTCTGTGGTCGCTGCTGCCAAGGCAAATCGCATGGTTGGGAATCCCAGTGGTTTGTCAAGCCCCGAGGCTCTTCTTGGAGGGCTTTAAACCATGCAAACGAATCAGTCTTTATCTTTCCAGTTTCCTGCCTGAGCTCTGCTTGCCTCGGTTTGTCTCTCCTTCCACTTTCAAAACGAGCTGTCTTATTGGCTGTGAGCCATCGTTCAGTGAGTCTCCTACTCATAAACTGTAACACAGGAAACTTCTGGAACCCTAAGGCTTGCACCTGGGAGCCAGATCCTGCACCCCCCGGATTTGGTGGACTTTGTGTGAAAGATGCTTCGTCCTGGGATCTCTCACTTCCCGTCAAAGGCCTCTCTGGTCTCTCCAGTGACTGGGAGCCATGTTTACTTGGGCTGGGCTTTGCTGTGGCTGGGGGTGGGGGGGGGCGGAGACCTGGATCTTGGCGTTATCCACAGGGGAGACCCTGTGCTCTGGCCCAGTTTCCTTGGAGAGGGGCTGAGGGGGGCAGAGCCTGGGACGGCTACCTCTCCCAGCTCAGGGCCCATAAATTAAGGGAGTCCTGGGGCGAGCAGAAGAGAGTTATTTCTTTTACATATTCTGACAGCTCCCTTACTTGCAGTCCCAGTCCCCAAGCAGTGGCCCTTGCCGACCTTCATGTGGCAGTGACAGGGACGTCTTTGCACACATGGAGAAAAGCGGCACCAGGCTTAGGAATCAAGCACAACACGAAAATGGCCTGGTTCTGAGCTCTCTTACTGAGACAAGGGGACCCCCAGGCAGTCACCTCAAGGCTGCTTCAAGACGTTTTTATAAATTCTTGGTCTGTAAATAACAAAGTCAAACATAAAACTCAAACAGGAGACCAGAATTGCAAGCAGCTATATTTTTTCTTTTTTTTTTAAATTGAAGTATCGTCGATTTACAATGTTCTGTTAATTTCTGCTGTACAGACAGTGATTCAGATATATATATATACATACATTCTTTTTACATACATATATATACATACATACATATATATACATACATTCTTTTTACATACATATATACATACATACATACATTCTTCTTACATACATATATACATACATTCTTTTTACATACATATATACATTCTTTTTACATACATATATATACATGCATATATATACATTCTTTTTACATACATGTATACATACATTCTTTATATATACATGCATACATATATATTCTTTTTACATACATTCTTTTTACATACATATATACATGCATACATATATACATACATTCTTTTAATATACATATATATATACATACATACATATATATATATATATATATATATATACATACATTCCTTTTCATATTCTTTCCATTATAGTTTATCACAGGATACTGAATATGGTTCCCTGTGCTCTACAGTAGGACCTTGTTGTTTATCCATTCTATATATAATGGTTCGCATCTGCGAATCCCAAACTCCCAGTCCATCCCTCCCCAACCCACCCTCCCTCTTGGCAACCACAAGTCTGTTCTCTATGCCTGTGGGTCTGTTTCTGTTTTGTAGATAAGTTCTTTTGTGTCATATTTTAGATTTCACATGTAAGTGATATCATACGGTATTGGTCTTTCTCTGTCTGACTTACTTCACTTAGTGTGATCATCTCTAGGCCCTTCCGTGTTGTTGCAAATGGCACTATTACATTCTTGTTTATGGCTGAGTAGTATTCCATTGTATATATGTACCCCATCTTCTTTATCCATTCCTCTGTCGATGGACATTTAGGTGGTTTCCATGCATTGGTTATAGTGAATAGTGCTGCTGTGAACATAGGGGTGCGTGTATCTCTTTGAATTATAGTGTTTTTTTTAACATCTTTATTGGAGTATAATTGCTTTACAATGGTGTGTCAGTTTCTGCTTTATAACAAAGCGAATCAGCTATACATATACATATATCCCCATATCCCCTCCCTCTTGCGTCTCCCTCCCACCCTCCCTATCCCACCCCTCTAGGTGGTCACAGAGCACCGAGCTGATCTCCCTGTGCTATACGGCTGCTTCCCACTAGCTGTCTATTTTACGTTTGGTAGTGTATATATGTCCCTGCCACTCTCTCACCTCGTCCCAGCTTACCCTTCCCCATCCCCGTGTCCTCAAGTCCATTCAGCTACATTTTTTACTTCATGCGAAAAAGAGAATACACGCTGACTGTGCTGAGGGTTTGGGGACAAATCCCACTTTGGCCGTATGCCACTGGCGGGAAGGCATCTCGCGCCAGCTGTGGGACTCTCGCTCTGTGTCTGCAGGTGATGACCTGGTGCGGAGAGGAGCGTCTCCCGAGGGAGAGAGACAGACGCGGTGTGTCTGAGAGCTGGGATCAGGGAAGAAAAGCAGGTGGAGGGACGGACAAAGGGACACAGTGCTCTATCTGGAGACGGCTTTGGGATGAAGAAACAAAAACTATGTTCCTGGGAGCGAGGGAAGAAAGTCAAAGCAATCATTTAAAATGAAAGTGTCACTTCCACAGGGGCAGGCCGTGGGCGTGGATGCGTTGGGAGATTGGAATTGACATATATACACTGATATGTGTAAAATGGGTAACTAATAAGAACCTGCTGTATAAAATAAATAGTAAAATAAAACTTTTAAAAAACACAACAACAAAAAGAATGAAAGTGTCACGTCTAGTCTGCAGAAATAGAAAGGAACCCAAGCTGGAAAGTTGGGCAACTTTTCTTCACCCAGGACAACGCGTCACCGTATTCTCAGTTAGTGGCAAGAGGAGGAAATGCGGAGGCAACCCTGCACTTCCCTGGGTGTCCTCAGGTGGCAGAGCGGAGAGGTCACATCAGAGCAGGTGGGGAAGGGGGAGAAGGAGGTGCTGTGAGCTTGGCCTCATCCTCGTTCTTCACTCATTCACCCTGCAGGGTCTGTGTGTGGTTTTAACAGAATGTGCGTCACCTGAGCAGAGGGCCCATCCATGTGGAAGAGCCAGCCCTTCCGGGGAAGGCATGGCGGTGGGACATCCCCCGCTGCAGGGTCCGGTGGGGCATTGCTACCAGCTGCAGTGGAGCCCCTGGCATGGGGCGGGGAAGGGGGGAAGGGCGGGGCACTGTTGCTGCCCTTTCAGAAATGCCTCTGGGTTGGTGACACGGATGCTACTAAGAGTCTGCAGGGCAAAAAGCAGTTTACAGCGGAAAAGAGTCTCCAGAGAAGGCTGGCGCCCACAGAAGTTCAGCCAGACAGCGAATGAATCATTGGCCGATGCTCAGAGACAGCTCAGGTGTCTCAGGTGACCGGCCCTCCTGGGGTGGGGCCATCGGGCACTGCACACTTGGGTTGTCTTTGAGCTGTGACTTAGAAGCATCACCATACGGCAGTGGTCCTTTCTCTCTGCCGTGATGGGGCTTAAAGCTTCTCGGGGTAGCTGGGAAGAGGAGAGCCTCACACCCTGGCTTCCTGAATCCACATTATTTGGCTGGCTGGAGGCCAAAGGGGACGGGGGTAGTGGGGGAAGAGGTGACCAGGGCAGGAGAGCGTGCTCTGAGGGTCGGCCCTCTGGGTGACTGAGAAACGAAAATCAAATGAAAGAAGGCCAAGCACAGGGGAGAGGGATTGTGTTCAAGCCCGAGAAATGTCAAGAAAGAGCAGTTGTTCCTGTAATCTAGAGACCGGGGACTCTGGCGTTAGCACTTACAAACAGCACGCCTCTCAGTGCCTTTGGTCACGTTCGTGCATGTCAGCGGACAGATTTGTGCGACGGGGGCCCATTCTTCACTTCCGTCTCCCACGGCAGAGAGAAAAGTCCACTACTGTTACTCCTGCCCTCTTTTTAGAATGTTTTCCTTAATCAAATAACCATTCAAGAAATAATGAATTTTCATTCAACCCTTAAATGAAGCCTCCGTGAAAGCAATTGCGCAGAGAAATTCCTTGAAAATAAAGCATGAAATTTGATGGTGTGGATTCCACTTCTTTCTTTCCTTTCCTGTAAAGGTCAGTATTCTGGATTCTGCCCGCACAGACTTCAAATGCCAGACACAAGCCCACCCTCCCAGCCCAGCATCTCTGGAGTAGCTCCTGACACGCTGACGGGCTGATCCTTCTTGAATCACATCTGTATCTTAAACCGATGGGAGCCACACAGCGGGACACTGTGGCACCCGGTTAATCTGAGCCGGCATCTCCCAGGCGGAGGCAACCCAGGCCCTCACGCTGGGAGCAGACAACACAGGAAGCCTCCTGGAGAAAGTGGAGACACAGATTCCGAAGACAGACCCTGAAAGGTTTGAACAGAGGCCAGCCAAGCCCTCACCCAAGACGGGTCCCCCAGCTCGCCCACGCTCTGGCTCTCTGGTTTGCATCACTTTCAAATATCAAAAGCGGCCACGAGCTTCCATGGAGCAGGGAGAAAGCCTTCTGCCTCGCCGACACTCCCCAGACGGCTCCAGCCCCTGCAGTCCTGCCTGTTGTGACTTTTCACCAAAGCGAAATCATCTTGTCTAGGGCTGCCTCTGTCTGCGTTTTGTTAGGGTTCAAATGCTGCTTGAGAGGGAAGTGTGAAGCAGCTAAAAGCATTCCTTTGGAGATGCTATCGAATCAGCCAGGGAGTTCCAGAGACCCCGGGGCACAAGAGGGCCGTGTGTGTGCGTGTGTGTGTGTGGTCTGTGTGTGTGTGTGTGTGTGTATGTGTGGTGTCTCTGTGTGTGTGTGTGCACGCGCACCCATGTGGGGTCCTCTTTTGCGCCCCTTCTAGTGCAGGGCTGTCAGGTCGCAGTGCAGTTTCTCAGTCTGGTGACGTGGCTTTTTGCGAACGGCGGTGCTGACTGTGTGACAGTGCCGCATTCTTCACTATGATGATGTTAAATGGACTAGATGGGTGACACCGTCCTGATTCACAGAGCATTTTTATAATGTTTATTTTCAAAGGCCAACGTTTCTTTTACAGTTGGTAATGAGAGGGGACACAAAAATGCAGCCATTGGCACAGTGTCCCTAACACGTTAGTTCCGTCCACCAACTGCGTATTATTCTAGCTCGACAAGTGACGGGGAAAACACAATTGAAGTCCTCTACAGCATTTGAGCGTCTTACTTAATAACGACAGATGCTCTGAGCGGTGGCATTTTGAACAGAACTCTGTCTACTGCTCCTTATGAAATGGCAGGACATTTGGCATCCTCTCGCCTCACACCATTTGAAAACCGTGGGGTCACATGATGGCCAGTGAGAGGTGGGGAAATGTAGCTCCTGTCTGCTCCGCACAAGTCATTTTATTCCAGGATGCAAAACAGCAGAGCTGCCTTTCAAAAGAAAAGTCTGTAAAACTGGCCAGACTCTCTGTAGCCGTAGAGGAAACACACACACACAGACACCGAGCACCACTACACATTGGTGAAAAACAGACTTAATAAAGCAGTTTTTTTTGTTGTTGTTGTTGTTTTTTTTTTTTTTTGCGTTACGCGGGCCTCTCACTGCTGTGGCCTCTCCCGTTGCGGAGCACAGGCTCCGGACGCGCAGGCTCAGCGGCCACGGCTCACGGGCCCAGCCGCTCCGCGGCACGTGGGATCTTCCCGGACCGGGGCACGAACCCGCGTCCCCTGCGTCGGCAGGCGGACTCTCAACTGCCGCGCCACCGGGGAAGCCCAATAAAGCAGTTTTAATAAAGAAATGCTGTTTCCCATCCAGTGCTGTGTCACGACTCGAATGTTATTATAAGTGGGTAGTTATACCTCCCTAATCAGAGCAAGGTTGGACCAGCCCCGGAGGAAATGCCTTCTCCCCAGCACAGGCGACATCCAGACCCACAGGGCACAGCCATGTTTGTATCAAAAGCCACCGAGGATATTGGTGTCCCCGTAGCCCAAAGAGTCCTCATCTCCCATCCAGCCCCTTAGGAAGGGAGACACGCAGTCGGACTGCTGACGCCTGCAGGGGGTTTCCTCCTTTAAGATTTGGCATATCCTTCTGCAAGGTCAGTGCTTAGAGGAGAGATACCTAAGCCTCTCTCCCATGCCTTGTCCTCCCTTTCCTATGGGACGGATCACATGCGAGCCGGATGGAAATGTCCGAACCCCACAAAACCAATGTTTTGTTTACTGTCCCCTTGCAGGCGACAGTCCCAAGTCCCGTGTGGGACCTCTCGGCCAGCTGAACCTCTCTCACTCAGTTGCGTGGTGGAGGGCACACTGGCGAAGTTAACATGGATTCTGTCCATTTCCTAAGGAAAACCAGAGAGATGTGATTATTTCGGTTATCCGAGCTCAAAACTGCTTGAACCCCAGCTGCTTATGCATTGGAGGCAACAGATGAGAATAAGACTCACGGGGCCCTTGGATCTGCTTCTGTGCAGGGCAGCCTGGCCCCCAGGTCTGCTCTGCCTGCTCTCTCCCTCCTTCTTGCATCTGGAAGGTGCCCTGTGGAAGCACTCAGCAGCAGGACTTCGAGGCTCTGGGGGTGCTTCAAGGCTTTGGGTTCTCCTGGGGCACCTGTGACACACTGTGCAGAGTAGAAAGACGCCAGAACCAAAATCCTGAAGGAGAGAATCTTAGCTTTGGAAAAAGGAAGTGAATTACCCTGCTAACAATCATAGAAAAAGGCTACTCGGAGACCGAGTGGCTCTGGATTGATTTGACCCGTTGAAGGGCCTCGGCCCTGTGGGATCTGACAAGGGTGGTGAGTGACCCTCACGGTGACAGAGAGAATCCCAGGCGTCAGGGCCATCGGGACCGAGGCTGAAGCAGGCCCGGCAAGGCCCAGTCGACTGGTCCAGAACTCGAGGCAACGCGTGTAAGAATCTCAACAATTTCACAGTTTGGGCCCCTGAATGATGGAAACATACAAATACTGTCAGATCCCTCACTGCTGTTTTGTTCTCAGAACTCACGTCAAAGAGAAAACTCCCACGTGTCTGAATAAGTTTCCTCTTGCTCTGTAACCACCTCCTGGAATAGGGCCCAGCACACACCTTCCTTGGGTGAACACAGGGTCCCCCACGATGGCTGCGGGGGACCCCCTCCTCCAATCGACACAAACGTGCAGCGCAGACTCAGGAGTCTAAGCAACAGTGAGTGATACCTGCCCGGCCAGGCAAGTCTAGTCCCGGAGGACACTTCCTTCTCTCCAGACCACGAACATTTCTCTGTCACTCAACATAAAATTGCACTTGTGTTTGATTCAGGGAATCCGAGGAAAGGGAGTGAACAGCCAAAACTTGGGGCGATGGCCACATGTTTTTCTCCGAGTGTCATTGAACATAAACCTTCATGGCGCCGAGCTGATTGGTTGGGTTCTATTCCAGCCCAGAGTGATTTTTTTAAATGACTAATTTATAAAATCTTTGAAACTAAGAGTTTCTAACGGCAGTGCTTACTAACCGTAACTCTGGCGTGGCAAACGGCACCATGGCCGTTAAGGATGTGTTGTTGTGGGTTTATGCTAATCTGCCTTCAGTGTGACAGACTGTCACCTGCACGGGGGGTACCGTTCAGCGCTATATTAGCCCATATGGCACAAGCTAAATTGTAGCGAAGCTATGGGCTAATTAAGGATGAGTTAATAAAGCCAAGCAGAGTGAGCCCAGCCAGCCCGCCCAGCCCTTGGGGGACTCTGCCCCCGCCCAAAGTGCTTTACCCTGTTTGAGCTTTTCCGTTCTTCACCATTCGGCCTCTGAGAACAAACCCATAGCTCCATTTTGGATATACGTTTCATCCTTCCCACATCCCCACCATTTTGTTTTTGTTTTGTTTTCTGGCTGTGCCATGCAGCATGTGGGATCTTAGTTGGCCGACCAGGGATTGAACCCGTGCCGCCTGTGTTGGAAGCGTGGAGTATTGACCACTGGACCACCAGGCAAGTCCCCTCCCTACAATTTTGATGTTAGACTTCAAAACAACTTCAATGACCCCTGACACTTTCTCAAAGAACTGATTTTCTTATGAACTCTTTAGATTTCAGGTCAAAAGGAGTAAATGCAGCTGGAGGTAGGTGCACAGATACATGAGTTACCAGGTTATTTGGGGTTTGTTTTTTGTTTTGTTTTTTTTTTCCCCGGTACGCGGGCCTCTCACTGTTGTGGCGCAGCGGCCATGGCTCACGGGCCCAGCCGCTCAGCAGCACGTGGGATCCTCCCGGACCGGGGCACGAACCCGCGTCCCCTGCATCGGCAGGCGGACTCTCAACCGCTGCGCCACCAGGGAAGCCCCAAGGGGTTTGTTTTTGACAAAGAGAAATAGATATATTTTACCCATTAAGGCTCCAAGTAAATCCCCTAAGCAGACACACTTTGGAGCCCTTAATTCTGGTTTCGAAGTGGCGAAAGCACGAGCTAATTGCGATAATATGTCCATCAGGTTTTTAACCAGAAGAAGCAAACATTTAACTTAGTTGGAATTCATTATCGAGTTTGAAAACACTTCTTTGAAAACTTCATCTGGTTTTCTGGCAAGCTCCCCTTCAGCTCTCCACCCAAGAAGTGGCCGGCGGTGCCTTTCTAGGTGGGTATGGCCGCAGGTCACCTGTCACTTCTCCCGGGCCCACCTCTGCACTCCACTCCCCCCCGGCTAGGGGAGCAGATTTCCTTTGAGCCGGGAAGTGGGCCCCGCAGGCCTGTCCTTGGAGACCCACATTGATGCTGCTCTGTTAACCAACTGGCCCGAGGAACACGAGACCCACTTGGCTCCTTCCTCCCAAATCAAGCCCAGGCTGCTTGTGCTATGCCAGCCCGGAGAGTCAGATTTCTTGGGTGACACCCTCGGCTTCTCTCCATGTTGTCTTTAGATGTGCCTCAATTAACTGGGACAGTGACTCGAAAAACATGACAATCTGCCACTTTACTAATTTTTGCAAATAACTGCACTTTACATCCCCTGGAAAAGTTCAAACCAGGAGATGCTAAGCCAGCGAGCCTCCCATGATATCTTGACACCTGAAATGAATGTTTTGAGCACCAGCCAATCCCTCTCGCTCCGCTATTTTTAATCAAACACATTCACTTTCATTCTCTTTCTCTATTCTCAATGAGGTCATCGCATGTAAACTAAAAACCACGAAGGCCAGAAAAGAAAGAGAAAGAAACAGGCAAGCAAGCCAGTCTGGTGTGCACACAAGGAAGGTGGCAGGTCCAAGGTCTCGCCATCACTGAGCAGATGGTGTGCGGCCGGCTGGCTACCCTCCTTTCGCCTCTACTTTCCCATCTCTAAAAAGGAGCAGAACCTCCTTCCCAAGTTTTATGACGCTCAGTCCAATGGTACCATGCAACGCTACTAGCACAGTTTCTGGGACATCACGAGAATTCATCAAAGAGTAGAAAACTAAACAGACGTGTATACTCACAGTCACTTGACAAGTGACCTGGGAATGTCAAAACACCACAAACCTTGACTCTGCAGTATCTGCAGAGACAAAGGACCAGAGCTGGACCGGAAATGGTGGGTCTTCTTGAAATAGCTGATGGCCCTGCCCTGCAGCCCCCAGGCTGGAGCAGCCAGGGGCAGAGGTATCCCATTCTGCTCAGAAGCCTGAATCGGAATGTCTCCTGGTCTAGAAAGGACGTCTGCCAGCATGCGTTCTTGCCCCTATGAGTCACGCTCTGATGCAGGGGTATAAATAAAAAGGAGTTTACTGAAGGCATTTGCCCTTCCTTAAGTGGATGTGGGCCTAGATACTCCGTCTAGGCGGGCCTGACACTTCTGCGGCTGACGCTGGAGCCAGAAGCCCCTGGGACCCGCAATCAAGGAGGGAGGATGGTCATCACAGGGCGGTCAGGCCTTGAGGCCCCTGTGCAGCTGAGCTGGACCCCCAGGATGGACTGGGACCTGGGTGCGTCCTCCCCACCGCTCAGTCCCCACCCTTGCTGCTGGGCATGACCTGCAGGAGAAGCAGGCAGATGCCTTCATCAGAACCAGAACCAGAACCAGCACGGGGCCCAGGATCGGACAGGCAGAGCAGAAGATTCAGGAGAGAGAAGAGGCCTGGCCACTGCCTAGGGGCACCCCACTCACCTCCAGCCACTCCCCCACTGGCACCTCCTGACCCCTCAGAGCCCCTGTGCGGCCGCGCCAGCCAGCGCTCTGCTGAGAAGCGAACTCTAAATCGACTGCTACACACCCAGCCCGGCACCAGCGGGGACAAAGTTGAATTTAATGACATTCGAATCTCTCAGTTTACATAAAAGCAAATGTTACGAGACTCCATCAGGCATGTCCGTGCTGAGCGTGGCCTCCAAGTGCAGCATGTCCTTGACCTTCAGAGCCACAGCGTGCTTGGTGCAGAGGGGCTTTGAGGGAGAGCGTGGCTCGGAGGGAAGTGCGTGCTGGGCGTCTTTGCACCCCAGGGTGGACCGCAGTCAGACAACCCCAAAGGAGGTCGAGAGACACCCGTTTCCTCTCAAGTCCTCCCTCGGGATGATGACACGGCACTGGCCTCACCTGAAGAATGAAAAGTTCCTCACTCGGCTTTCCTGCCAGGTAACCTATGACTCAGCCCAGGGAGTACCAACCGTCCCGCTGAGGTGGCCGCCCCAGGTGATTCACCGTGTCCTGGAGCACAGCATCCTCCGGTCCCACGTGTACGCATGGCCTGGTCCCCCATCAGCACAAGAGTTTTTCCTTCTCCCTCTGGGGAAAGGCAGGCCATTTTGGGGGAGGATAAGCGCACCATCCTTGCCCCCTGCACCTGGCTCCCCGCCGACGCCTACACCTCCTCCAGACCCTCTCCTCTCGGTGCAGCAAACCACTTCCCACACCCAGGTGGGTCCCAGGAGGCAGGCCAGGCACCTGCTGTGAGAGCCGGATTTGCAAGGATGCTGCTGCAGGTAAAGCCGGCTCTTTCCATCTCAGCGTCTGCAGGCAGGACATAAACCCCTCCTGACATCAGAAGATGCGTGGTTATTTGGTAGCACAACTTGGTGAGGTCCTGCTGGCATCTAGGGGGTCGAAGCCAGGGATGCTGTTAAGTATCCCCCAGAGCCCAGCCCGCCCCACCACAGAGCTCCGCCTGGACCCCAGTATCAATAGTTTTAAGGTTGAGAAGCCCTGGTTCATGGGGAGAGGTCGGTACCTCTACCTAATTCCAAGTCTTTACTTTTCCAGCCGAGGACCTGTCATCTTCTCCCAGAGACGCATCACGGGGGCTTGAGATGGAAGAGGAGTGAGCTTTGCAAGTTGTTCAGAAAAGAGCATGGAATGTTTTACTGGGTTGGCCCAAAAAAACTCAACCAAAGGAAATAAAAAGATGATAGCCACCCTCCTCTCCAGTATCCGGAGAAGTTGAATAAAACTCAGTTTCCCGTTTCACACATACCCACATGCCTTGCTACCAAGGGAACAGTGGGCGTGTTACTGCCCCACGCTTACCCCAGGGCATGCGGGCCGGCGAGAGGACCAGTACTTTAAACACAGAGGCCGCCTGCACGGTCATCCTGAGCTCTGTAAAGATGTGCAAGACATAGACACAGAGAGGCTGCAAGAGCCCACGCAGGAGGAGAGCTGAAGGAGACCTGGCATCAGAGGCTGGCACTCACCCAGCAGGAGGCAGAGACCAGGTTTCCTGGGCAGCGAGATGGGTGGTGGCCCGCCAGGGTGGCCGTGGAATCTCCGAAACCACCCCGACGGCTCCCCTATCAAATGCCTGGCTGCCTCTGGCTCGCCACGTGGCCAGCCGCCAGCCACAGAAGACGTCAGCGGTGGTGGTGCCAGTACCTCCGCCAACGTGACCGAGCGGACGGGATCCATGGAAAACCCCATCAGCCAGCCGGACAATCACGAGGACCCCGATTAGTGTCCTGCCTGGTCTGGCTGCAGCAAACCTTCTAAAACGTCATAGTTCATGCTCACGACATCCCCTCCGCGTAGGCACATTTTTGGCCTTTCCCATTTATAATTTAGTTTTCCCTGGCGAAGGTAGAACTGTGATCATCCGTGGTTTACCCATGAGAACACAGAGAAACCAAGAGGCGAGGTGGCCTGTCCCGGGCCACACAGCTAGTACAGCTAGTGGCAATCTGGGTTCAAACCCAGGGAACCTGACTTCAAAGTCCCCTCGCCATTAACTGTGATAGCAGCCCAGACGCTCTACCGTCTAGCAGGAGGCAGCCGGGCACCTTGCTTTCCGAGGTTCTGTGTTCTCACGGGCAGGATGGTCCTCCTCCTCTCCATGGCACCTAGACTGTTGTCTCAAGGCAACATCTGGGCATCAGTCCCACCCATCTGAGG
The DNA here is from genome assembly GCF_026419965.1 of Kogia breviceps. Classification (NCBI taxonomy): domain Eukaryota; kingdom Metazoa; phylum Chordata; class Mammalia; order Artiodactyla; family Physeteridae; genus Kogia; species Kogia breviceps. The sequence continues at coordinate 4,041,919 of NC_081311.1, forward strand.
GCCTGGGTCCTCACGGGGGCGTGAGAGGATTTTGTCAGATGCCTCCCCCTCCTCCCTGCCTACACCTGGCATCTGAGATGCTCTGTTGTGGTCCTGAGCTTGGTCCTGCCCAAAGCTCCTGCTTGGAGCGGGCGGCCCCTCGGCTGAAGCTGGCACATCTCCTTCTAAATGAGATTCCCTTGCGTTTACCTCCGCAGGGTGTCAGCCAGGCAGCAAACATCCTGTAACTTCCTTCAGAGACCTTTGTTCATAGAGATAAGTATTTCAACTGGTTACTTCTGGCTAGGTATCCTTACCCCTTCGCCTTCTCTTCAAAGACATCTGAAGACTGGACCATTTAAGAGCACACTGTGTTTGCAATACAAAGTATTGATTGTCTGTTTTTAGCCCATTTTCTCACACAGCCTCCTGTAGTGAGTTGAGAATGGAGTTGCACTAGTCAATGTACCCTTTTCTCAACTTCAACCACCAAAACACTTCTGGGTTACAAGACTTACAGGATGTTCTTATCTTTATTTTATTTCTTTCTACAGATGCTGCCAGTCGAGAGCAGAGTATATGCATCAGTTTGGTGGTTGATGCTTTTATACAGTGGGCAGAGGTGCCCAGGGGACAGACGGCGGCAGTTTAGTGCTCCTGACACACAGGGTGGACTCTTACCTGTTACAAAAATAGTGATCCGGAACCAGAGGAAATTGACTTGCTTTTCCCTATTAGGAAAGCAGTCCTTGTGGCCTGATGGCTAGCAATCGACAGAGGACAAATTTGTGGGTTGGGTTTGGAAAATTCTCACAAACATCCTTTAGTGTCCTGAGCTGAGGCAGGGAATTTCCCAGAGGGCTCATCAGTGACAACAGATTGATTTATATTTGCAATTGTAAAGGTGAAAAGGAGATTAGACATCCCCACCCGGGTCCAGCACCAGGAGCCCTGGGGATGGTGTGAGTGCGTATGGGGCAGGGAGTGTGTCACAGGCAACGGTGGGGCTGGGAATGAGGATCGCGACTGTTTTCTCCGAGCATTTGGAAGTCTACAAATATCCGGATGTCGTGAGTCCTAAAACGAGCTGACTGGCCCAAAGCCAGACTGCAGTGGCTCCAGAAGTTGGGGTCCTGTGGCCCCAGCCAGAGCCGTAGGTGCCTGAGACAAACGCGTCGGCCTGGGATACCTACGTAACGCCGGCTAATTTAATCTGACCGTGAATTGCTATCATACCAAAAACATTACAGTTGGTGTTTTGCAAAGAAAAATAATATTTTTTAATGTACTGGCTTTCCTAAGGTGGCGTGTCCATCAAACCCCGTCAACTGTTTCACAACCTACTAATTAGATTCAGCCAATTTAATGACTCAGGCATATAAAATGCCTTACCTTGCCCGTGCCCCCCTCCACTAATGCACACATAGACAGAGAATTAGGCGGGATAATTTTAAGGCCAGACCCATATAAGCTGGGAGATTCAAATTAAGGTTTAATTAACCTGCTTAGCACAAGAATCTCCGAACAGCGGGAGATTTTACACACTGTTACGTGTGATCTGTAATAACCAGGCACAACCGGCTTTCCCACAACCATATGTGTTCTGGGATATCTGCCTTAGCCTGTGCACTTGGCCTGAAGTCTGGAACCTGTCGATGCCAGGAGAAAAATGCTCGGAGATATACTCCCAGACCCTTAGGCGCTGTGCGCACACAGGAGAGGCTGGGAGGGGAGGGATGCGTTCAGTCAAGCCACCTGTGATGTTGTCAGTGGTGGGTTGGATTCGTCAAACCACTGACCGGTAAGTACATGAGTTATTGATTGGATGCTCAGACCGTTTCTCACATAACAGCCTGTGGTGTTTTGAGAGCAAAGCCTGCAACCTGTACCCTTTATTCACTTTTAACCAGTTGAGCCTTCATGGGGTAAAAACCAGATCATTTGCTTCTATCCCTGGGTTAAAATCCTGTTGGGCTCAGTCATTGGTGTCTCTGTGGATGAGCACATCACCACCTTTCTGGAGCAGTGGGCCACCATGTTGGAAGGGTGACTTTTACAACAAACTGCTATACTGCTCCCTTCTTATCTCAGCCTAATTCAATGTGTATGTGAGTACCAAGAGTTTGGAACCAATTGCTAGTCAACACGTTTTCTCTTTTGCAGCCAGTATCTCACGTTCCACAGCTACATGGTCGGTCTTCAGATGCTATGTCTTATAAGGAAATCATGGAAAGATTGGCATGCCGTCTAAACCATGGCTTTGTGTGTGAGTGCGTTGACTAGGATGAAAAGACTCCCTCGTACAGTCAGACGAATGACAAGTGGAAGCAGGAAATGCCCCTCCATTGACGGGATCAAAGCCTCCTTCCAAGAATCATTGAAGAGCTCACGGTGAGAATCTCTACCTCTGTAGCTGTTCCCTCCCACATCTGTGTCCGACCATGACTTCCTCTCCCCCCCCCTCCATTCTGCAAATCTAACATGGTTAGAGAACTTACCTGGCAAATTCTCCCTACTAGAGATACCAAATCCTGCAGTGGGATTTTCTGTAGGAGACGGGGTGGCCATGGACCGTTACCAAGACTGGGTTCAGAAATGCCAAAGTTTCCTGGACCTGCCTGGAGAAAACCACACAAGTTAGCAGGGCTGCTGACACTCTAACCTCTTGGGAGAGGAAGCAACTCTGTTAGTCTTAAGTCAGCCGACAAATCCTTGGCTCTTCCTTTTGACCCTAAAGATGTAGCGAGACACATAGATGGCAATCTCCTTGGGATGAATCATTCCAGGTTTATAATATGAATATCTCTATAATAAATATACCACTACTTATACCTGTTCACCGAGCAGAAAAAATCCAAACAATTGAAATCACATAGTGTATAATGGCTCCTATATGAACTATATTTTTCCGAAGACAAATAAACCTAGTTGACGAGGTAAGGTCTCCTTTATAGAAGAATTCTGGTTGATGAAGTGGAAAGGATGATAGAATTAATAATCACCATTTTGCAAACCCCAAGGAAATAGCTTATTCAGGAAATGATGATCCGTCCATGAAACCTTTGAATGAAAGGTTGATGAGGAACTTTGCAATGTGGGTGTCATGCAGCCCTATGAACTCACCAGTCAATTTCAGTATCATTAAAAGTGAACAACCAGACATTATGGGCCTCATGATGTGATACTCGGTGCAGCACTTGAAGGATCTTTGTCCCAAACAATGAACCTATATCTAATCAAGTCTTTAGAAGTAGCTTCTAGTTCACAGGAAATATGGGACAGTCTAAGGTGCTAAACAACACAGCAAGGAAACAACAGAGATATTCACTCTAAAGGACAGCTGAGCTGGCTTCCCCAGCACATCATAGCCCCAAATGAAACAAAAGGGGGGTCCTTTAAATTTAGACACCAAACCTAAAGTGTGGACCTTGTCGGAATCTGGATTTATATAAATGCTTTCATCAGACCTGAGACTACTGAGGACATTTGACTCGGGGTTGGGTATTCGATGATTCCAAGTGCATATTCCTCTTTTTTTTATGATAAATGCATTGTACTGATATAAGAAAGTGTCTATGTTTTTTAGAGTTTCACAATGAGATATGCAGAAGCAAAATGAGATTGCATCTGGAATTTGCTTTTAAATATTTCAGGCAAAAAAAAAAAAATCCAAGGAAGGCAAAATCCTGCTAACTATTGAGTCTTGCTGATGGCTAGTTGGGAGTTCATTATATTGATACAATTTTCTCCATTTGCAGGTATGTAATAGGGAAGAACTTTTGTAGTCTATTACAAGCTAATCACTAAAGGGATGTTGCCTATGAGCTTAAAATATACATCTCTGGGAACCCTACTTATCAGGTAATGAGCTTTAAGCTAAAATACCTTTGTTTAGCTCACAGGAAACATCCTGACCAGGCCCGCCTGTGAATGGCTGCAGGAAGGGAGAAATTAACACATTCCCTCCAGAAGCTGACTGGAACCCCAGGAAATGTTTGGCTTTATTCCCCCCCTTTTAGTATAAAAGAAGCTTGACTTCTAACTCAGGGAAGATGGCTCTTTGGGACACAAGTCCACCATCTTCTCAGTCTCCTGACTTCCAAATAAAGTCACTATTCCTTGCCCCCAAAACTTGTCTCTTGATTTATTGGCCTGTTGTGTGATGAACAGTACGGGCTAGGACCTGGTAACAGATATGTTTGAAACTTTTATCAATAAAACAATGATGCTGTTGTGATGGATGGATGAATGAATGGATGGAACAGGGTTGGGTTACCCCCTACATTTCATGTGCCCACCTTGTCCATCAGGGTCATTGCCTATATTTACCAAAATATTGTACCAAGTCACACACAAAAGACCCCACTGCCAAGGCACACCCTACTGGTCATGGTGCAGGTGAGAGCTTCATCCTTCTCAGAGAGTTCAAACAGTGCCGATGCTGCAGTGCTGGAGGGCTCAGCAAGGTATCATGCACCCAAGTTCCTTTGGGTGCTCAGCCTTTGTTAGTCTGGGAAAAAAAGAAACACATAAAAGGTTACCGTTTAATCAGTTTCAATTTGCCTTACGAATATCCACTGGAGAACAATAGTACTCAAGGTGTATTCAATTATACATTTAACTTATACAAAGCATACTGGAAACTTCCTTTTTTGTATCCCTTTAGTCTCAATGGTGAGCTTTGAGAAATACTTGCAAGAAGGAGAGACTTGTCAAAATGGTGAATGTTTTGATGACTCTAGAACAATGTTTTTCAAGTATGTGAACTACTAGTGCGCTATGAAATCAATTTAAAGGGTCATGGCAAGCATTTAAAAAAAAGGAGAGAATAGAATAGATGAGAATCAAAATGCATTTCATATAAGCATTGTCTTCCCAAATTTTAGCTTCAACTACATAAGCATGAGCGCTGGATTATGATGGAAAATGTATTTCTTACTCTGGGCTGGCCTTAAAATGTTTGAGAAGCACGGTACTAGAAATAGCATGATTTTGTTGAAATTCCTTTCACACAGTTTACTCTTTCAACTTCATATGGACAAATCATGCTTATTCATTATTAAACATTATTTCCAAAGACTGTGTAAGGTTTGGATAAGTTAACAGAACGTCTATAACACAACGGTGGATTTCTTTGAGATTATGGTCACCTGTTCTGATGTGGACATCTGGAGTGAATTACTATCCTTGTCAGATGTAATTGAGAGGAACAAGAAAATTTAGTGCCATACAGAGCGAGAAAGTAGAGTTTAAAATATTTGGCATTTCTCAGCTAACACTAGGCGACCCATACTCATTACAACAGTGCAAGAAAACATATGTCCAAACAATGGCCTCAAAACCCTCCCTGGAGAGCTGTGCTCAGGAGAGAAATGGCCAAGCTCGGAATGAACAAGAGAGCGTGTTTCTTTGATCAGCTCTTGTATGGGATGTCATCAGGCACTTTTCTGACCCCTGGAGCTTTCTGCCATCCTACCTGGTTTCCGGTTGCCTTTCCTCAGCAGGACGTCCTCACCTGACTGGCCCGAGAGTCTCCTCACAGGTGTTGGCACTTCTCACTCACTGCTCATCTAGACTAAGACTTGCTGCTTCTTCCAGGAGCAAACCCACGAGGCTGAAGCATTCCAGCTACTGGGCAGGAACTCCCGGGGGGCAATGGCCCCCCTACACCCTCAGGAAAGGAGCCCGAGAGTGCAGGCTGCCCCCACCCCCACTGTGGACGAAGCAGGAGGTGGCCTGGGCACAGCTGCCCAAAGACGAGCCACCACCTCACTGTTGGAAGCCGCCCTACTTTGGACACTTCTCAGCCCTTGCTTTTCATACAGTCTGTCAGTCACGAGGGGGATCTTGAGTCCCCGTGGAATCCTGCCCTGTCTTCTGACTGCCTGCATGGCATCTCACTTTTCAAACCTTAGTCTTTGCCCAGGCACTGGGTTCAATAGTGTAGTGTCCCCTAAACGTGCATCGACCGGGAACCTGCTGATGTGACCGTCTTTGGAAATAGAGGCTTTGCTGATGTGATCAAGTTAAGATGAGGTCCTCCTAGAATAGGGTGGGCCATGATCTAGTATGACTAGAGTCCCTGTAGGGAGAGGGTGGTGTGGACACAGAGACACATACGGGATGATACCACATCAAGGTGGAGGCAGAGCCTGAAATAATGTGTCTGAAAATGAAGGGATGCCCAGGGCTGCTAGCAGTGACCAGACACTAGGGTGAGGCAAGGGAAGACCCTCCCCTAGAGCCGTCAGAGAGAGCGTGGCCCCGCCGACACTTCGTTTTCAGACTTTTGGCCTCTGGAAAGGTGAGAGAATAACTCCTATTGCTTTAAGCCATCCTGTTTGTGGTCATTTGTTATGGCAGCCCTAGAAAACTAATACAGCCTGCAGAATAATTCCAGATTTAGCAAGACAGGGTCAGTAACGTACCCTAATGAGTGCAAAATTAGCACTCGTACAGAAGAAGCCCCGCTGCCCATCTCCTGGGAGTCAGGGTGTACAGTGAGGGAAACATACAACGCCTCTCTCTATGCCTTAGGCAGGTGGGCCTGATCAAGTGAAAAGTGGCCAAGCATGGGTGGGCCACCAAAGGCTTCTCTTAATCCACCTGCCATGGTCATAGGGAATGAAATTTCTCCCAAGATGATGATCTTGTTGGCTGACCGTCTTGGGTCTGCATATTGCATTTACTCTCTGTGTGTGTGTGCGTGTGTGTGTGTGTGCGTTTGCGCACGCGCCTTTGTCCTCTTAGGTTTTGGAAGGGAGACCATGTTCTATTCTTTAAGAAATAAATTGTATGACAGAAATGACTAAACAGGATAGACGAAAGGTGGAGGTGATGGTTAGACCAGACCTGGTTGGAAATCGCCCAGGCTGCGGTCTGTGTGCTATATTTTGGGGAGCTCCCGTGTACCCAACAGTTTCTCCACCGTCAGGCAAACCCACCATGATGCATGCACCTGACAGAGACTCCCTGACCACCAAAACACTTGCAGGACTAGGTGGCAGGGGTCAGAGGGGTGGAACGGTGAGCAGCTGACACTTGGATGCCCGAGCTCCTCTAATCCTCACGGCCAGGAAGACCGGGGAGGACTAAGCCCAGGTGTTCTGCACCTGGGGAACGTTCCAGCTCTCTCCAGCTAGCCCAAACATAGTGGGTACACGAGAAGAGGCACTAAGGGAATCCCATCGACATCCAAGGACAGGCAGAGGCTAACGGGCTGAAGCCCACCAGGTTCCTGGGTCTCTAGGGATTCCTGAGTCCCCACAGCAGGAGTTGCAGCTCCTTGTTTTGGTCTCCATTGCTAATCTGGTGCACAGACAATGAGAAAAAAAGGCCAGTGACCTAGCCCCGTGGAGAACATCTAAGTGATGATTTCCCAGAGACCAATCCCTTTATCTCAATTCACCTTGTTGAACCAGAGGACTCCGATGGGCAGGAAACCTGGATATCTCTGGGTCAAGTGTCTATCCCAAGAAAAGCTGCGTTGAGCAGCCCGACCCCACGGCATGGTCACGGCTGCTTGGAGGGGCGAGGGTGACGGGCAGGGTCTGCTCCAGAAGGGTCACAAGGGCACGCAGCCCCACCCATAGGTCTGTGGCTAACACAGATACAGGGTTAGAAAGAGCCCACACCTCCACTTACTTCTCCTGTAGCAAATCGCATTTCCCCGAGCCAGCAGGTGCACATACATGCACACCCATGTGTGTAGATATGCACACCACACACGGCAACACACGCACACAGTCTACACAAGCGCTCAGGCACATACGCCCCCTCTATGCTCAGACCCAGAACAAACTCAGACGCGCGGGTCCACGCTGCGTACACTTGCACTCCTACACACACACACACACACACACACACACACACGTGTTGCTGTAGACCCTCATTTCACACAGAGGCACACACACTCGAATCTCCAGTTCTGCGCACAGCTCTCTTGGGAGATAGAAACGTATACGCACCGCGGCACACAGCCATCTGTCTGCTCTTGTACGAGCGGGCCGATGCACGGGTGTAGAAACAAACGGAACAGACATCCAGAGAGGACGTGCACACGCACACACGCAGGCGCACACGCGGGCAGGTCGAAACTGCAGGAGATTTCATTAGTTCATGTATCTTTCACCTCTCCCCACAGGGGGCTCCGCCTGGAAGACAGTTGGCCGAGAAGGCGGCTTCTGGGCCTTGTGGGCAAGGGAGCCCCGATGTCACTATTGATTTCTGCCTTTCTCTCGGCATCAGGACGGGCTCATCAGAGAGGGAGCCTGTGCGCTCTGGGGGCGGTGCTGCATGCGGGAAGCCCGGAGCTGACGGTGTGGAGAGAGAGCAGAGGCTGCTCGGGACAAGGGGCAGCTAAGAGGAGCAGACATCCCTCCGGCCAGAATCCAGCCCTGAAGGTGGCGGGAGGAGGGGAGTGTGCACGGCCGGGGGTGGGCGGAAGCCTCTGGACACGAGCCTGATATCCGAGGCAGCATCCTGCCCCGGTCACGGGCTGGTCTCCAGCCTCCCACTGCCTGGCTTGAATCCCGACCCACTTTCCCACTCAGGGCAGCAGTGTGTCCTTCCTCTGGCTGCCCACCCTCCCCTTCAAAAAGGGGGCAGCAGGAGGGTTGCAGGAGAGTGAGGGGAGCTCATGCATGCACAGCCCAGGAGGCCAGAGGAAAGACAGGGAAGGCCGCTGAGGCTGCCCTCCAGCGGGCCCGACCCTTTCCAAGTCACCTCCCACCCCAGCTCCCTGCTTCAAAGCTAAGCCGCTGCTTTGCCCTTCCAAATGGAATTTTTTAAAGTGAAAATCAATGCGCTCTAACAGAAAGCACAAATGTTCAATTACAAGATAAATGGAGCATTAAAGGACACATTACGTAACACGACTGGTTAATTGCGCAGGCGGTAAATATCTAGAAATGCCAGTGGACCTTCAGCTATGCAATGAGTATGGCTGCCTCAGACGGAAGCAAACTCGTGAGACGACTCAGGGAATCTGCAAAAGCAAATGCCTGCCTCTTATGCCTCCCGTTTGCAGGAAGGGAAATGAATCCCCACGCTCCCATACGGAAGCATTCCCCCAGCACCACGCTCCCATCACCGCTTACCCGGGTGTCTGCGGCCCCATCGTGGGCAGGGCCGTGCGGCCCCAGCGGTTATGGGGAAGGTCTGGATGCCCTCACCCCAACCCCTCAGGAGATGCATGCTTGCGGAGCATGCACGGTGGGAAGTGGGGGGGCTCAGATTGGCGAGGTCCTGGTGGAAAGGCGGGGCTGCTTGGAGCCAAGACCCCGTCTCACTCAGCCTTGCACCCCGGACCCCGGCCCACCTCGGGCCACAGCAGGCCATGCTCCTCTTCCTCCTCAGCTTGCAGTCGGCACCTCCGGGCATCTTACAACTTGGTTTAGTGCCTGCAGCATGTGGAGCCAGTTCACAAAGGGTCTGGGGAACCAAGGCCAAAGGCTGGCTCTATCTTAGCCCCTCCAGCCCCCTGGCTCAGGTGCCTCACAAGAGGACAAGTACCATTGTGACTTCCCAGGCCACTCCCACACCGGAGGAAGTTTCTTGTCCTTGGGCTGCCCGAGGGATATTGCACAGTGGGTCCCCAGGCCACTGGGACCAGAGTCCGGCCGCCTATCATGTTGGTTGTTGCAGGACTGCATCCTTGGGCTCATCCGTGTGTGCTCGCAGCATCCTCTCTCCTCATATGTCGCTGGACCAGGTAGTGAGGCTCGGGGTGCACCTCACTCACACAGGACCTCACCTGGTCGGGAGAGAGATGGGGCCACCTTGGCAGGAAGCAGGAGAATGCAGGGGTCGATTGCCCTGATTTGGGGGCCAGCCTCTATGGATTCACACCCCGTCAATCTGATCTTACTCGCCGAGTGACCCCTCCAAGCCTCAGTTCCAGCGACTCTTTGATGGAGGTCACTGGAAGGGGTCAACACGGTCAGGGTGAGCTCTCTACCCACGACGGGGAGGAGGTGACCTCCACGAATGTGCCCCGTTGTTGTTAATTTTGCTGGCGTGTTCGTCTACTCTGGCCTGGAGCCCCAGTGGAAACAGGACATTTGGGGCCCTGCCCTGGGGAGCGCTGGGGCCAGTGTCTCATATCTTGTCACCACATGAGGGTGACGAGACCCTGGAGAACATAGCTCAGACCCCAGGACCCCACCTCTCCTGGAATAAAGCAGGGGTGCCCACGGCCAGTGAACTGACCCCTGTCCAGAGAGGGTTTCAGTTCCCTTCCCAGGGGCTCCCTCCCACACCTACCCTCCTGCCGGCCAGCCTGGGGCCGTCAGGTCTGCCTCTCATGCCTCCTGGCAAAGCGGGGTGTGGGAGTGCAGAGCAGGACTTCTGGTGATGCAGCTCACACGCACCAGGTCCACGAGAGCCCAGCGGGGGGTCTGAAAACTTCTGGGAAAGAAACAAACGACTGGGTTCCATCAACAAGCATAGATACCCATTTGAAAGCAACGATTCCCACTTTACACCTCACTGTAATTTTCCAATTAATTGTGATTTAAATATGTTAATGAGGCTAACTACAGCTGCGTGTCAGCTTAAAGGCTTCCTGAATAATGAAGCAAGAACTCCTGGTGCACACGCAAAGGGGAAGCTCTCCTCTGAATGCAGCAGGATGGAGACGGACTCCCAGTCCCCAGATGGGACCCGCTCAGCTGGGCAGCCAGGCCCAGGCCAATAGTACGGCCAGGCCTGGGGTTCCTGAAGACCCCAGGTGCCGGGCCTCAGGAGCTAGGCTGGGCCCTCCCTTTGGTTCCTTCTGGCAGAGAGCGCTGACAGTTCCCTGCATTTGGGGGCTCTGGGGAGGCTGCTGACTCCAAAATATTCCCCAAGGAGCCTGCTGCGGCTATATCCAATCTCTCTCCATTCATGTTTCATCGCTTCTTAATTTTGCCTCTAGAAGTCCTGGCCCAGGACGCGAAGCACCCAGCCGGGTCCTTGGGACTGTGCTGGAGGGTACTGCTCCTTCCCTGATGGCCCAGGACAGGCAAAGATGCCGGTGGGCTGGCAGGCACAGCTAATCCACACTGGCCCGAGCAGCTTGGCGTTTGGGCTCATTTTACCCCCTGCAGGAGAGAAGAGCCACAGGGGCCTGGGATGGAGAGGTGGAGGGACCTCTAGGCGGGAGGAATGCGCCCACAGCTCCCCCTGTCACCCGTCTCCCAGCCCGGGACATCCTCTGTAACAGCCGCCCAGCCCGGGAGCCTCATCAGAAGGACTGAGTCTGCACCGTGGCTCTGCCCCTCCCCTGGATTACCTCCAACTCAGCACCCTCCGCCAGACCTCTCCTGCGTCCCTGTTACCCAGGGCTGATCAAGAGGCTGACCTCAGGGGCTGTTGTAAAGATTAAATAGGATCAAAGACATGAAAGCAAACACAAGTGGTGAAGCCCCGTGCGCCAAGAGGTAGACGACGACGGCGCTATAACCCAAAGTCGACGGGAAGGAACGGGTGGGTCTCTCAGCACATCTCACCCCCAGCCTTCGTGGGTGACAGGAAGCTCGTACTCGGCTGGCAGGTGGGCGGGAACGCCCTGGCATCAGGGTCACCCAAACCCTCCAGTGCTATAGTTGTAGGATGAGATGCCCATCCACACTTTGACACCACTGCCTGGCACGGCTCTTGGGAGGATACAGGATTGTTCTGCAAGTCAAATTTACTTTTTATGCGTTCATTCAGTTAATGTATATCTGTGGGGCACCTATAATATACCTGAACATGTTCTAAGCGATGGAAATACAAGAATGGACAAAACGGACACAGTCCTTCCCCCGAGGAGTCTGTGTTTTACCGGAGGTTACTATGGACTGAATTGTATCCCCCTCAAATCCGTGTGTAGAAGGCCTAACCCCGCATGTGACTCTACTGGAAAGGGGGCCTTTAAGGAAGTGATTATGGTTGCATGAGGTCATATGGGTGGAGGCTATAGAAATGGTGTCCTTATCAATAAAGAAGCAATACAGGAATCTCTCTCCACCATGGGACGACCTGGCCACAAGGCAGCCCACCTATAAGCCAGGAGAAGAGCTCTTTACCAGAAACTGAATCTTGCTGCAACCTTGGTCTTGAACTCAGCCCCCAGAGCTGTGAGAAGATTCATTTCTGTTGTTTAAACCACCCAGGCTGGGGTATTTTGCTACGGCAGCCTGAGCAAACCATGACGGGCAAGCGGGGGGACCGACAAAAAGTAAATAAACAAATATATGTCAGCTAATGTTAAGTGCTACAAAAAAAAAAAAAAAATAGGTTTCAAGGAGACAGGAGGCCCAGCTCACTCCAGAAGGACACACGGAACAGACAGGCCGAGAGGAGCAGAGAGGCCTGCACGTGGGTGTCCGGATGGAGCCGGACACGGCCTCACCTCCAGGAGCAGCAGCTCTGCCCCGCCCGGCGCCGCCCCTATCCTATAAGGAGTCTTTCACGTGATCAGGCATGAAGGCTTCACGTATCTGAATTTCATCTTCCGGTTTTCAATCGGAGAGTTACTTTAGACTTTGCCAGTCACTGTCTATTTACAAAGGCAACTGTATGATAAATGTGCAGGCTAGCGGGGAAGATTTACTTACTGACACAGCACTTGGCAGGCTTTGAGGGCCCTAATGAAGTCAGGGGCGCAGGAAGAGTTCTGTCTGTCAATACAAACAGAGGAAGCGTTTAGATACACAAGAGGCAGCAGAGAGGGAGCCATCATGGCTCAGGGGCAAGGATAACAGAAGCACAAGAGCAACGCTGCAACACCTCCCAGCCACAGGCCAGGACTTTCCAGAAGTAAAGAATCACAGAGGGAGAAGTATCAGGTCCGAACCCACATTCGGGAAGAGGCTTCCACCAACCGAAAACGCGTCCGGGAGCTGCTTCCCTGGCTGGAAACCTGCAGGGCTGATGTGACCGCCGTGAAGTCAGGAATCCTCCTCCCTTGAACTTCAGAGCCGAACCCGACTTCTTCAATCTGCCCCAGCGCTCCTGCTCTTCACGTAGCAAAGGCGGAGGGAGGTACGTCCCAGACGAGCGGTGGCCTTCTCAGGGCGGCTTCCTCAGTGGCCTCCAGCACGAGGGAGCGCTTCCATGCTGGTCCTTCAGGCGGTGGAGCCCTTCCCTCTCCTCCAGCCTGTGGCCTCTTCACACTCAGGCTGGTCCCCGGTAGGTTTGCTCCGATGGCAGCTGGAGCAACAGCTGGCACTTGGCTTGCAGAAGAGGCAAATCTCTGCTCTCTCCAGAGGTGGGCCCTGCAGTGAGTTTGGGTTCCAGGCTGGGTGTGAAGCTGGGCCCTTCCTTCTTGTTCAGAGAACGCCATTGTCCCAGCCACAGAGAGACAAGCAGCTAAGCCCGTTCATGGGGGCTCCACCCTCAGGGACCTAAGCACCTCCCCAAAGTCCCACCTACAATTCCATCACCTTGGGAGTTAGGATTTCATGTAGGAATTTAGGGGGACACAAGCATTCAGACCACGGCAGACGTGCTCCCGGGAGCCCGCAGGGAGCCTCCCTGTGCCGGCTCCAATGCTGCGGCTGCTCATCTTACTTTCCGCACTTCTGGAACATGGCCTTCCCTTCCCTTTGCATCTCTGTGATCTTCCGTTCTGGCCCTGAAGCTGTTTGTCTTCTTAGTCAGGCTCTTACCTCCTGGCTCCCCTGCCTCCAGGCCTTTGCTCAGGCTGCCGTCCTTGCTGGAAGGCTACCCAGGTATCTCCATCCTTCAGGCGCAAGTTTAAACCCTTGCCCGATGCACCTTGGACTCTCCCGTGGTAACGAGCGGAGCCTGACACAGAGTGGAGCCCAATGACGACTGATTCACTGACCCCCTCTGACACTGCGTTGTCACTTACTCAACAGTCTCGATTTCAACCCCTCTGTCTGACGGGCCCAAATTCTTTGTGTCACTTGCTCCAGACAACTGAGAAAGAGGTGTCATACACCAAGCCCCATCCATTTCAGCTAGTAGCTTGGTAAGGCATCTAGAAACAAAATGGCAGCTGATAAAATCTTCCTGATGTGTGACTGTTAGTCTGATGGGACCAGAGAACCCCACTACAGAGAGATGGAATCTGTGGGTCCCTGAAGACACATCTCCCCAGCTTAGCAGCTGACTTAATGTCCCGGAGACACAAACCAAGGCCACAAAACAGGTGGAAAGCAGTGGCTTCTCCTGACGTCGCAGGCAATGCCCTGTCTCGGGGCAACTTCAAGACCTCCTCTGCCGGAGAATGTTGATTTTTCACTCATCCAAATACCTGATTTCCATGTTTGAATTCCTCACTGCCTGTGTCCTGTCCACCTTCTGGTGTGACACGATCTTCCTCCATCTACCATTTTATTCCGCGTTTTGTGCGGAGTGTGATGTCTGGAGTATGTGGAAGAATCAATCAGGTGCCTGACCTTCTTTGGGTTCTTTACGATGTCCCCACCCCCTCACCGCAGAACCTGCCCGTCCCTTTCTTTGCGTGGTCAACTCCCACTGCCCCTTAAAGTACCCCCCCTCCTCACGGGCCTCCTTCACCACCCCCCGCAGCCTGGGTTCTGTGCTCTCATCACCCCGCGTGGCGTGTCCCTCTTCACGCGACTCACGACATGGGTCCTTGTTTGCTCAGCGGCTTTATCGGCAGATGTTAAGCTCCACAAGGGCAGAACCCTCTCTCTCCAGCCTGTGACAAGGTGTCAGCTCGGAGAAAGCACTAGTATTTCTTCAACCAATGATTAAATGTTCAAGTTAAAACCATCAATTCCATGCGCAGATGCCAACAGCTCCCACTTAATCATCGGTCTGAAGGCCTTTCCTTCGATATTTTCCAAGAGGGAAACCTGAAGAGGCTCTCAGTGAGACGACAGCCACAGGCACAGCAAGCCATGTTAAAGAGGCCCCAGCTTACAAAAACAACCAGTCCTGATGTTATCTTTCTTCCTTTTTCTCCACAGAACAAAAGTCGTGTGGCGAGAGGTCCCATGGTCTCCTCTATAAACACGTTTGGATGTTTCTCACTTAGGTCAACATTGACAGTCATTGGAAGTGGCACATGGAAACACAAAAAGCACGAGGCATTAACAGATCCAGCCACCAAGGGCCCTGCATCCTTTACAGAGAGGCCCTGAAATCAACAGAGCAGGCCTAAATTGTGTAAATGTCAGGGCTTCCGAAGTCACTTGCTGCCGTGCCCTTGACAGGCTTGTCCCCGGCATCCCGCCTCTGAGCCCGCAGAGGACACGGGCCGGGCATCCTGGCCCTCCCCCTGCCTCAGTCCCGCTGAAGCCAGAGGGACGGGGCCGGCAACCCCACACTGCCCTTGCGTGAACAGCACCTGCTAAAAGGCAGTCCTCGCACACGTGTTGCCTCTGGGTCCCACCGGCAGTGACATCCGCTGTGCCCAGCGCACATCTTGGGTGTTTTTCCCCGGGAAGGTGCTCTATCACGTTGCAGCCCCTCTGGGTGCGTGAGCCTCACACCGGCCGTCCACTGAACTTTCTATCATTCTGAAGCTCTTGTGTAGCTCTGTCTAGGTGTGACCTGGCACACCTGTCGGAGGCTGAACAGGTAAGGACACTGGGGCAAAGAGCAGTTGCCCGATTGACCAGGTGTCCTGGCCTGGGTCTGCCCTCCAGATAACCTGTACCACCCGACTCCCACTGGCACGGGGCCAGCCCCCACTCCCCCCAGCGAAGGCCCCAAGCCACTGGGACCCGCTCTTGAAGCCCCCGAGCCTTGCTGGAGCATCATGTCTCAAAGACCCAGCTCACGGCTGAGAGAGGCTGACCCAGGGAGCGCCCTGGGGCTCCTGGCTTGAGCTCCCCTGGTCACCTGCCTGCTAGGTGGGGGGCGTTACTTCCAGGCACAGCTCTGGGGGGTGGGACACACTGAGCGAGGTTTGGTCCAGCAGGAAGGGTGAGTGGCCGCTTTCAGGACAAAGAGCTTCTAATTCTAACCATCATCCTCAAGCCAAGAGTGACGTAGCCGACACCTCCACGGGGAACATGACCAAAGAGGAGGAAGGGTGCCTTTCAAGTTCAAGTTAAGGCACCTGAACAGAAACAATGTCAGGTGAGATAATGCTCACGGGCGCTTTGTGCTTTGAGGACCATATTCAATGTTTTGGCTTTGGGGCCAAGGCAATGGACACATCCTCCCCGGAGTCTTCGGAACAAGAGTCTCTCTCTCTCCCCTTGGCCGTCCCAAGCTCGTTGGCATCTCCCAGCCTCCCTGTTGTCTGCTTCTCCACCAGAAGCCTGGCCTTGATTTTTCCAGGTCTCACAGCCTGGGGAGCTGGAAAGGGTTCAACCAGGATGGGAGGACCATCACGAGGTTGGGTGTCACCTGAACTTCTCAGGTCTTGGAGAGCTGGGTTCAATCACGCCACGAGTCACCACGACCAAGCTGAGGAGCCCCAGGAGACATAGCGCCATCAGAATCTGTGCTGGCTTGACCAGTGCCCCCCCCCCGCCAAATTCATGTATACGTGACCTTATTTGGATATAGGGTCTTTGCAGATGTAATCGAGTTCAGATAAGGTCCCACCTTAAGGTTAAGGTGGGTCCTAAATCCAATGACCAGCGTCCTTATAGGAAGAGGGAAACTGGGACCCAGAGACACAAACGCAGAAGGAGCCTTCAATCCGAGGGCAGAGACAGAGACTGGAGTGATACACCTACCAGCCAAGGACAGCAAGGCTCACCTGGAGCCACCAGGACCCGGAGGAGGCAAGGAAGGATGCCCGGAGCCTCCCAAGTCACCTCGCAGCCCTCCCAATGCCTTAATTTCAGACTTCCGGCCTCTAGGGTCGTCAGAGAATAAACCTCTGTTGTTTCTAGCCACGCAGTTTGTGATAGTTTTGCCATGGCAGCTACAGGAAAGTGACATGGGGTGCTTGGCACTCTACCTCCTCTAGGACCAAGAAAGGGAACGTTGTCCAGGAACACAGAGTGGA
The DNA here is from genome assembly GCF_026419965.1 of Kogia breviceps. Lineage (NCBI taxonomy): Eukaryota > Metazoa > Chordata > Mammalia > Artiodactyla > Physeteridae > Kogia > Kogia breviceps. The sequence continues at coordinate 4,058,825 of NC_081311.1, forward strand.
GGGTCACATGTGTGGGGGGTGGGGTGGGGTGCACGTTCAGGTCACCCGTGGGATCACACAGAGGACCCAGTGGCTGGGAAGCCAGTTGCCCATCTCTTTCCTCCACGTCAACCCCCCATCCTGTCCTTGATCCGATAGGCCGGCAGCCAAGGCCGCAGAGACAGGCACGGCCCTTCAGAGCAGCCCCACCCACTTGCAGCAGGCACCTGGCTCTCACCACCTGCCCTCCAGGTGGACCCTCAGAGGCTCCGGGCCCTGCAGCTGCCTGAGGCTGGCACACAGTGCTTGGGGGGGATCCAGGGACCTGCACAGGGTTCAGGGGCCGGACGTCTGCAGAGGTGGTCTGGGCAGCCTGAGTTGGCATAGGGTCCAGGTCCAGTGGGGAGGGGAAAGGGGAGAAGACCAGCCCCTGCCCTCCCGCCCAGCCTGCCCTCCAGGGACCCTGAAGCCGCCCGTGGTAAGGGGCTGGCCACTACTCCAAGGGGACCAGAGGCTCCAGAAATCAGGAGCGAGACGGACTTCAGGACACAAATTCCCTTTCAGAGAGAACTCTGGGAGGTCACCACCTCCGGCTGTTGAGATTTCTTGCCACGTACGTGGAGGCTGCAAGGGTCTGAGGCTGTCCTCAGGTGCTGGCTCACCTGGAAGATGCTGGAAGGGCCTGCTTCTTAGGAAGCTCTTTAGACTGTGAGCACAGGCTGCCTTGCTGGACCCAGAAGGTGCCTTAATTTCGCTTAATCGCCCGGCCTGAGAGCCGACCATTTGATGGGGTGTCCTTGTGCCAGCCTCCAGGGGGTAGGCCGGCCAGCCCCCTTGATGGAGGAGTCTACGATCTGGAATACGGGCATAAATATGGAGCAGAGGAGGATTTCCTCGGGGGAGGCCACCCTGCCCGCCCCCACCTCCTGAGAGTACCAGCATCCCCCGCACCCCCCGCCCCCGTGTGGTCCTGAGCAGGCTCTGCAGAAGCTCCTCCAGCCACAGGGCATCAGGGGAAGTTGGGAGCAGGAGGGACACAGGGGGAGGGACAAAGTCTGTGATGAGAAATGATGCCCTGAGCTAGGGAGGCGGAGAGGAACTCTGGACAGTATCCCTGCTCGTCACCCTCTTTCCATCCCAGGCATCACACTGGTCCCAGTCAACTCCCTAGCAGGCCGGCTTGAGCTCAGGGCCCTGCCACTGGCCAGCCATCTCTGGTGCCTCGGGGGCACTCATGGAGGGTGGGACCGAGCCCCACCCGGGCCCCTTCCACCAGGACTCTGGGCATCAGCCCAGCCCAGGCTCGTGGTCTCAGGGCAGGACCCCCCAGCCGTGCTCAGAGACAGGCTCTGCTTCCGGCTTCGTAAACATATGATACTTTTTAAAGTCTGGTATATACGGACCGTATATCTTTGGCCCCCGCCCCGAACTCACGTATTGAAATCAAAGCCCTAATGTAACGGTAAGTGGAGGTGAGACCTCTGGGAGGTGATGAGGTTATGGAGCAGGAGCCATCAGGCTGGGATGAGTGACGTTATGAGAAGAGCACGAGAGCTGCTTCCTCTCCCTGTGCTTGGCAGGTGGGTACGCAGCCCAAAGACGACGTCTCCAGCCAGGAAGGGGCCCTCACCCGGATCTGGGCTTTGCAACCTCCCCAGCTGTGAGAAATACAGGTTGCTGCAGCCCCCGGTCTGTGGTATTTGTGACTGCAGCCCGAGTGGACCGTGACAGCCGGCCCAGCTGCTGGAGCAGAGAGCACGGGATTTGGACTCAGGAGTCACCAAGGCCAAAGGTAGGCTCCTGCGGAGAGGACACAAGACCGAGCCTTCCTGCTGGGAGGTCAGGACAACTCTCCTCCCTCCTCTGAGCCTCAGGGCCCCCACCTGGACGTGGTAACTGCCACCTGGCAGCCGCCAGGGACAGACGGCCCTCTGTTACCGGAAAGTGCCCCGGAAATATCCCCAACGTTCCGCCTGCCAGACTTGCCTCTGGGACGCACGGGAGTTGGACGTTTAACTTCTTCCCGGGCCTACGGGTCCCGCACCTGCGCTTTGCCGTGCACTGCGACTTTGGACAGGCCCCCTGTGACGGGTTCTCATCCAGTGAACCCCACGTCCTTCCTTCGTTTCCCAAGACTGCTGGCGCCATGTTTGCTTAAACAGAGTTACTAAAAAGCAGTAGAAAGTTGCCTTTTCCACCTGGAAGCTCTTCCACTCTCTCTTAAATGCAGAACAAAATTCGACTCCCTTGTGTGTCTTCCAAAGTGGAGGCAGCTTGGGAAACCCTCACTTCCCTCTTGGACCACAGACCCGTTCTAGGGGCCTGTGCCCTGCCCTCCACATTCATCTGTTGAAGCCCTAACCCTCAAGATGTTGGTATTTGAAGGTGGGACCTTTGGGAGGTGATTAGGGTTAGATGAGGTCATGAGGGTGGGGCCATTATATGATAGGATTGGTGCCCTCGTAAGAGACACTAGCGCTCTCTCTCCACCCCCGCCCCCAAACCCCCCAGGTAAGGATGTGGAGAAGTGTGGCCACTATAGGCCAAGAGAAGGGGCCTCAGAGTGACACCTGCTTTGGCAGCTCCTTGACCTTGGACTTCCAGCCTCCAGAAGGGTGAGAGATACAAGTCTGCTGGTGAGGCCCCCCAGGCCATGGCACTTGGTTATGGTGCCTGAGCTCACTGAGGCCAGGCTGCTGCCCGAACACCTGCTACCCAACTACTCAAAACACTGCCTCTCCCTCCCTGTCTGTGAGCCAGTCAGCCTGGTCCTGAGAGCAGTCAGAACCCGGGTCTGATCCCGGGTGCTTTGGCAGTTGCGGCTTATTCCGGCCTGGGCAGCTCTGGAGGGGGGGGGGGTGGCCCTCCCCAGGCACACGCAGGCATCCCTCTCCACCCTGGATTCCCAGGAGGTGCCCCTGTGGGGTGATGTGGCTCCAAGACGCCCGCTTCCCGCTGCAGGCCCTTGACGCAGCCGGCCAAGCTGGCCTCCCGCAGCCGCAGCCGCGTGGAGGTGAGTTGTGTGCCCCGGGGGAGAGCCAAGGGCATCCAGGCATGCGGCCACGCACCCTGGCCCTGGCTCGAGCTGCCGTACCAGCTGCAGCCATGACCACTGTCATCTGACATCCTGGTGCAGACCAGACCAGGGAGCCAGGCGGCCCGGGCAGCTCCTGCTGTCTCCCCACCACGCCCGGACCCCCGGGCCCAGCCTCCAGCCAAACAGGTGTACGGCAGCCTGTCGCAGTCCCTCGGAGGGGGCCGGGGGCTCGGAGAGGCCTCCGAGGGGAGAACAGATGAAAAGAACAAAGGCGGTTAGGCCTTGGGTTGACAAGCTCATTGATACAGTTTAGGGGGAGCAGGCCTGCCTGCGGACAACAAATTGATCCTAATGGCTTTTGCCACCCGCAGGCCCCAGCCAGAGAGAACAAGGCTGTCAGGCTGGTCCACGGGAGGCAACAGCCCCCGAAGAAGAGGAATCCCCCGCCCACACCCCGCTGGTTCTCAGGGCCTGCCCTTGCGTGGCCTTTAGGTGATGGGTAGGGGTCATAGGGGACCCGGCGCTGGGCAAGCAGTCACAGTTATAACACATATTACCTGGTGTCAGGCTCCAAGTATCGGCCTTGCCTGGGTGTGCTGGGGGCATCCAATTAGGCCGCGCACCTGTGGGGCTGGTGATCCTTTTTAAAACCCCATTTTGCCTTCAGGGACTTGGATGCAGGAAGGCTCCAAGTTTCCAAGGTCACGTAGAGGGAGAAGACAGCAGAGCCCAGATCTAAACTCGGACAGTCCAACTCTAATCCTTATGCCTTTTGCTGCTGTGCAGCTCTGTCCGCCTGGTGGAGGGCGGGTCCTGAGATGTGTTTTCCCGCCTCCACCCTGGGGCGAGTTCAGAAATGGGGTGGCGAGCCCCAGAGAAGCATGGCATATACCCCAAACCAAAAGTACTCTTTAAGGAAAATGACGCAGCATAGCCAACCAGGACTTGACGTGAAGCCCAAAGACGGAGTGGACTGTCCACCAGTCACTGACCCTCACCATGCGAGCTGGGACAGTGCGGTCAGGTCATTCTTGCAAAGGTGCTCCCAGGAACTCCTGCACAGACTCTTCTCCTTGATCCGGAAAAGAATATTCTGAACAAAGTCATGTCCACATAAAAGATGCCCAGATCTCCCCGTTGGAAGTTCAGGTCAGCATCTTCCATCTTCCAGTGAGCAACGGCAAGTAGACTTGTCTCCATGGTGCGCGGGAGGAGCTTGTTTACGGGCAGGTGTGGGGAGGCGTGGCTGGAGGACGCACATCCCGCAGCTCTGCCCCCCACCCGGCAAGCGCTGGAAGCGGATGGACCCTCATTAGCTGGCCACGCCAGTGAAGAGCCTGAACCACCGCTGACTTCCTTCGTTCCAGCTCAGACTGGCCTGGAGTCGGTCGTGAGGAGGGGCCGAGAGGATGTTCACCTGATTGCTCAAGTTCACCTGTTGTAAAATAAATAAATATACTGAGGCTCTGCAATATAACTGCCAAGGGTGACTTTTTGTATCGTGTGAATTAAAATAAAAACGGAGGCTTCCTTATTTCTAACTTAACCACAGTGCATTGAGTCATTCATTCATTTGCCTCTCATGTCGCCAACTTAGTAAATGTCCCATTCTGCACCTCCGCGGAGAGCAGACTAATAGATACATTCACCTACTGTACTCGTTTCCTGTGGCTGTGCTGGCTTAACACATCCGAAATGCAGCCTCTCCCAGTGGAGGGCACAAGTCTGAATTCGGTTTCAGTGGGCTCAAGTCAAAGTGTCGGCAAGGCCTTGCTTTCTGGGAGGCTGGAGGCGAGCTCTGCTCCTTGCCCCTTCCCGCTTCTGGTGGCGGCCGTCGTTCCTTGGCTTGTGGCCACATCCCTCCCGTCTCTGCCTCTGCCCTCACGTGGCCTCCTCCTCCTCTGTGCCCGTCAAATCTGTCTCTGCCTCCCTCTTATACGGACACTTGTGATGGCATTTAGGGCCCACCGGATAATCCAGGATGATCTCCCCTTCTGGAGATCGTTAATTGAGTCACATCTACGAACTCTTTGCTGTGTAAGGTAATGCACGGGTCCCAGAAATTAAGAAGGTGTCTTTGGGGGCCATTATTCGGTCCACTACACCCACTACTGTAGGGTCAGTTTATTGTGCTACACCTAATGGGATAAGATGCACCTACCAGGTATGGTGCTTTTGACGATTACAATATGTGTGTTTTCCTGGTCCTTAAGGTTCAGGGAAGCCAGCAGGAGATGACTCTCTGAGTCCAGATAAATTGACTGAATTTACCTGAATCGGGACTGCCTCTGGGTGCTAGGATAATACATACCTTTATTTTCCCGTGTGTTCTTTTTCTGTTTTCCAAATGCCCACTCAGAGAGGGCATGTCTCTGCCTGTTTGCTGTGGTCTGGTCGCTGTGAATCCAGCACCCATGCCGGGGACTGGCCCAGAGCAGATGCCCTACATGTGTGCTGACTGAATGGATCTTTATGATCAGTAAGGAATGCAGTGTTGTAAAAAGTAAGCAGAACACGTGCGTGTCTTGCTGTGTGGCCCCGGGCCTCCCTGCGGCACGCTGACCCACTTCTTCAGCCCCCTCGGCAGCACCTGGTGGATTTGGGTCCCGTTGCTTCGTTTTGCACCACTTTTTCCTGTTCCCAGGCCCCTTTTAGGCAGGTGCTGCACTGAGTCAGGTCCAGAGCTCAGCCACTGCAGCTCGGGCACCCAGGGTACCCCTGGGATTTGTAGGAACAACGATAATCGCAGCAAAGCCACACCCTTAGCAGCAGCTGCCGTTTGCCGCACGTGAGCTCACAACACCACGTTTCCAAAGCTCGCATCAGTTTTTTGTTTTTTGTTTTTTTAATGCGCCTTTTGCAGTGGAGGGAATTGAGGCTTGGAGAAGTAAGTGACTGGCTCAAGGTCACTCCACAGATAAGCGGCCCGGCTGGGATTTGAACCTGGGCCCGTGCAGCTTCGAAACCTGGAGTTTTCCAGAAAACCAGGACAAGAGGAATAGCCTGAGAAGGCAGACCAAATCGGGCTGTGAACCACATCTTCTTCGATTGCTGTGTTCGTTCTTTGTATCTATCGATATAACCATCAAACAAGCGAAAGGGGAAAATTATGGCTCTGAACTGCACTAGTGCACCGACCAGACTGTTTCCTTGGCTCTGCTGGGTGTTGGCTTCTCCGGACGTTCAGCTGACAACCTTCCAGCCGTGTCGGCGGCAGCAGCCACCCCACAGCACGGCTGCCCCTCCTCTTGCTGTCCTCCTCCAAATGCTTCTGGGTTTACTTTTAGCTTCTTCATTTAACTGGGTGCCAGGTCGTCAGTTCCAGCCATCCTCTGGGCTCTGAGAATCCCCTTCGGGCCGGAGACAGCACCTGCGTCTGCTCGCTGCACAGCCAGGGCAGTGGAACCTCCTTCCCAGGCCTCCCCCGCAGCAGCCCCATCCGCCGGGCCCGCTCCTGGCTGCTCCCGTTCCAGACTCTGCCATTTGGCGCCTGCACGCCAATGCTCGCGAGGGCACTGAGAGAGTGACGCCCTTGCCGGCTCCTGCCAAGCAGGACAGAGCATCTGCCCAGCCAGCCTGGCGTGGCCCCGACTCCTGGATGAAAGAGGAATGTTTCCCTTTCATGGTCTTTCACTCAAACCTTTTAAGAGCACTTAATTCACCCCGAAAGAGAAGTGGGTTATTTATGACCCCCGCCGTCGTGTGGCGGCAAGGGTGCCAACGCACAGATGATTGTTCTGGCATCGTCGTTTGTCCGTGATGTTTGTTCAACAGCATTAAGCTGAAATATCGTTTGCTGGGGATCGCTGCCCGTCAGGCACTTAATTACATGCGAAATTAGATTTCCTTGTGGTTTCACCGAGAGCCCAGGGTGTTAGGATAATTACTAAGAGAAAAGATAAAAATGCAAGTGAATCCCCCAAACTGTCCCCCCCCCGAGTAGCAGAGTAGGCGCATGAACTGAGCCCCCCAAATGTCCGTCTTTCCTAAAGTCAAGGCATCTGGTGGTTGGCCCTTCCCCTCGGCTCTCCCGGGGGAGAGGGCTCCCGTGCCCCAGGGACCTATGACGCGTCTCAGAAGCCAGCGTGGTGGCTTGCCGGGGCCGGGGCTGGGGTCCGTCTCAAAGAGGCCACCGCAGCTCCTAGCATATTTTTGAATGGGTGAAAGGAGATTAAGCAGAGACCTGGACCTTTGGAGGGGCCTGGCTCTGAACCACGGTTCCCCTGGCTGAGGGACCCTGGGCGTGGCTCTCACCGCTCGGAGTCCCAGGTGCCTGAGCTGAAAGACGGGTCACGTGACACGCCTCCTCACATCGCTGACACGTCCCGTGGACCAGCTCTGCCACGCGGGCTCCGTGCCCGGCGCACAGCAGACGCACGGGAAATGGGAACTGTTGTGATGACTGTGTGGGCGGGATTTTCCCAGAGGGAGGGACTCCTGGGCCTGCCCGGGGGCCCAGACCCTCGTGTTTCGACGGACAGCCCAGCACCCAAATCCCCCGCCTGCTCTGTGCAGGGATGGTGGGCTTTGGCTCCCGCCTCCTGCCGTGAAATGGGAGGAAGGTTGGGGCTTGGGAGGGGTTTCCAGCCCTGAGACTCCAGGTCGGGGCGCCCCTGCTCCTGCCTGCAGCAGTGCCCCTGCCAGGAAGGCACCAAGCAGTGGATTCCCTGCCTCACCGGCAGGCGATGCCATGGCGAGGGAGGGAACGTGCTTGATGCGAAACAGCGGGCAAGCCCCCCCGCCCTCAGAGCTCGTTCCCCGTGTCTCTCCATCACCTCCTAGGAGCGTCCCCAGACCGAGCGGGCAGGCGCCTCCTGCACAGCGGCGGGACAGCCCCGCCCCGTCCGGGCCCTGAGGGCCATGGGGGGATGCGGTCAGTGCCGGGCTGCGGCCGCTTTTCGGGGCACGGGGCCAGGTTCCCGAGGTTGCCTGCATCCCTCACCCTCGGCTGAGGCCAGATGAAGATGTATGCTGCTTAAGGGCCAATCTGGGTGAGCGAGAGAGCGAGAAAAACATGATACCTCTGGAAGGCTGGAGGCCAGATTCATTTAAACAGCTTCCACTGTCATCGGTGTCACCAGGCTGAAGCTTGTCTTGTTTACTGGATGAAGGTTTCACGCTGTGTCAACGTTCTGCCAGAACCCGGCATTAAAACGAGCAGTTAGTACAAGTCAGTCATAAACGTGGCAGACCCGTGAGCCGGGCAGAAGCCGCTCTCCCATCCCCGGTGCAGCTTTTAAGCACTTGGCATGCTCCTCGCTCAAACTGGAGAGGGGCTGAGCTCATCATTTGGGCCCGAGTGCAATGCACTTGAAATAATTACTTTAATCAGCAAGAGTTAATTACTTTAAATCATAAATTAATGGCAGAGCATTTGGCAAAGTCTGACGTGTGTGCTGAGGCGGTCACCCGAAAACCCAGGTGAAGCTGTGGCCCGGCCTCCTCCGCGTCGGGAGGGAGCCGGAGCCCCCCTACAGCGCGTGCCACTTCTGCGCCATTAGGAAGAACTCTTTGTAACCAGAGAAGAGCCACCTTAAACTGTCACCTATAAAAAAAAGGGGGGCCATAAACAAGCAGACGGCTGCTAAGCAGGTGCTGCTGGAGAAGCTGACCCTTGACAATAATAAGATCTTAAAATGGCATCTGCCTTTATTTTATAGCACAATTGGAAAGATGGTTAAAAGTAATAAACCCAGCTGATCTGTTTTATGGGTTGGTAGTTAGCAGTGTTTACTGTGGATGAAGATTTGGGAGAAGATACCGTCACCCCCCGAAACCCATCCCCAGCATCCGGAGAGCCGAGCAGCTGGGAGGACGGGGGCTCCTGCATGGAGGCAGGTGGCAGCCACGTCTAGCGTTTCTTGCTCTCGTCCTGCACTGGCTCTTCGAAGAAGCGCCAGAGTGATTTGGAGGGAAAAGAGGAGGCTCTTTCGAAGTAACTGGGGGCCTCTGTGACCACATCCTCCAGCAGAGTGACCCGGAGTGACTGCACTTTGGGCGCCCGGGTGCCTTTCAGAGCCTTGGAGATGCTGCAGTGGGTGGGCTGTTAGGACGCCTGCAGGCTTGCCCATGACGTCTGTAAGGTTTACGCAAGGAGAGAAAGGGCCGGCTGGGGACCTGGGTCCCCGGGGGCGGCTGTGGGACCCTCGTCCAACCTGAGAGCCGCGTGAGGAGCAGGTCAGACGAGCCCAGGACACACGGGGCCGGGGGCCGAGATTCACACAGTGCCCTCGCCCCACGGGCGCTCCCGTGCACAGGGCTCCATCCAGGCACCGACGGCAGAGAGGAGAGCAAGCCAGACCCAGGCCTGACAACACTGACGGCCCAACAGAGGAAGCAGACAGCTTAACGATGACAAGGGAGGGTCATCAGGCTGTGATAAGAGGAGTACAAGGTCTGGTCACGTGGACGCATATTTGTGGGTCTGCCCTGATTTGGGGGGGCGGCAGTAAAGTCTCTAGCAAATTTACTGGGAGGAAGTACAAGCAACTTTGGCTTTATAACCACAATGTCTATAGATTGTCAACAGCAGTTTGCTTTCAATATTCTCCAATCACTAGGGCTGGATTAAGAACCCCAGAGGCCTCAGCAGACTAGGATGTTCCTTCTCTCCACCTGAAGTTCAAATGCAGCTACAGGGAAAGCACAGACCAAGCTCACCCATGCTGCCCCCAGGGGCTTTGTCTGTGTGTTTTCCTGAGGGTAAAAGCAGAGCCCCCCCCCCCCAAGCATGTGCAGGGCTTGCCATTGGGTGACCCGGGGCTCGGGGCACTGAAATCTCACCAGATTCTGGAGCGCTATGGGCCAAAGGCCCTACCCCTCACACTTGCAGGTGTAACCCTACCTGGTTCCCACCATTCCCTCTCCCCTGAGTGCCTCCTCCAGGGTGAGGCAGGCACTCAGACTTCCGCTCTACAGTGAAAAGTCCACCTGAAGGGTCTGGCATGTCTGGGCTGGAAGGTAACGGCTCCCAGGGAAACCCCAGCAAAACCCGAGGTGCTGACTGCAGACAAAGAGAAGCTCAGTGTCTTGGTCCTGGGGCTGGGCCTCCGTGGGCTCTTGGGAGGAGTAAGGACAGGAAACCTAGGTTTTATTTCTAGCTCTGGTGTGATTCCAGACACGTGTGCTCTGGCTGGTCTCAGGCAGCCCTTCGGTCAAGGGGATTGGATGGGAGGGTCACAGAGGCTGTCTCACGGGCTTTGGCTATGAAGACAGGCTCTTCAACCCAGGGAGAAGCAGCCCCTCTTTATGAACCAGAGCGGGACCAGGGCTGGTCCATTTCCAGAGAACGCTCAGCGGAATCCTACTGCTAACCTGCGGCCCCAAAAGCTCATTCCTTGGATGACGTCCCTCACTCATCCCAGGTCTGGGCAAACCCAGTCCTCTCGGGATTCTCCAGGCAGCCATACCCATCACTGGGGATGGCATGCCACCACTGCATGGAACTTGGCTTTGGCGTCAAGGAGACTTGGCTTCGGGGCTGAGTTTAGCAGGTCTTGAGCGACTTGACCTGGGACTAGTTATTTAACCTGCAGCGTCAGTGTCCTCATCTGCAGTTGGAGATGGCAGTACTAAAGCCAAGGTTTCTTGCAACAGTTGGAAGAAAAAGCATAAGGAGGTTCCCAGGACAATTTCGGGAATATGACAAGTGCTCGCTATCAGCTGACAAAATAATGGATGGTCAAGGCTCAACTCGGGGCTTCCCTGATTGCTTCCACCCTCCCTTCAAGACTCGGCCTCCTCAGAACTCCGCTGTCCTAGACAGCACCACGGACCACTAGGTTGGCACCTCCCAGGAAACGGCACCCACACTCCTATTGCTTTCCCAGTCACTTGGCTCAGCTGTGCTGGACGTGTACTGACAGTGTAACCTGCTCCAGGCAGGTGACCAGAGAAGACAGGTCCCCAGTTGCTTGAGCCACAGAGAAAGGCATTGCCCAGGGCCAATTTGGACACCGGATCTGGCTTATAACAAACCTCATCACGCTTGTTGGCCTTTGAAGAAAGAGCAGGGAGGTTGGCGTTGCCTCTCAGTGTCGTTGCAGTGTGTAAAATAGAATCTCTCAGCAGGAGCCCGTGCCTTGAAAGTGCTGGACCACTGGAAATAAAGCATTCTCCAGCTGAGAGCAAGGATGGAGTGCTGTCAGGGGTGAGCTCGGGGGGGCGTCTCCCTGCCTCGGCGCCGGGGTGCTCAGAACCTGCAGAGGGACAGTTGCCCAGACATCTAAGAGTTACTAAATAAAAAATAATGTTGCAGAAAATGAGAAGCATTTCTCCGGTGACATTAACGTCAGTGACTTGAGCTCTTGAGGACCTGGGATATGGCAACTGCTCAGAATTCCACCCTGCTCCTATCCATCACCCGGATTTTGGCAGAACCGTCGTTAACGAAGTTCATCTTCCAAATACTCTGGGTCGGATTTACTCTTTTGTGCCACGTGGGAAATTTCCACTTTCATCAAAGTTTGTCCACAGCTCATAGGTTCCCGCTCACACGGCAGGTTTTCAATTAAATGTGGCGTGGAAGCAGAGCTCGTCTTCCTCGTGATTTTCTTAGGATCATGATAAACTCCAACTCCAACAGAACCTTCTGCAAAGACGGAAATGGGTTATATCTGAGCTTCTCAATGCGGCTGTCACTGGCCATCCACTGAGCACTTGAAATGTGTCTGGTGTGACCGAGGAATTGGATTTTTCATTTCATTTCATTTTTATTCATTTAAATTTAAAGAGCTGCATGTGGCTGCGGTATTGCACTCACACCACCATAATTCACATCAGGAATGGTGACCAGAGAGCCTGAAATTCTAAAGAGCATGTGAAGGGTCAGGGTCGTCAATGAAGTCACGGTCTCCACCTAGCTGGGTGGTCACCACCATAGGTAACTTCCTACAAAGTCAGACATTACTGCTACTGTCCACTCACGTGACTTCTTTTTGGTTGTGGCTCAAGAGCAGACGGCTGACGACCAGGAAAACGTCTTTAATTCCAACACAGGGGCGAGCGTGCCTTGTCCGTCATGTCAAGAAATGGCATTTCTCTTAGACGAACTCAACAACGTGCGGTCCACATCCTTCGACGTTTGACACCAAAACACAGGCCACTGAGTCTTCCTCAGAGGAAAAGCAGCAGACACAACGAAACTTCCTTCCAAATTAAATGCATGAAAACTGTTTTCATAATTTTCAACAAGATCAGAGGAAATTGAGTGTGAATTTTGCACATAAAAAAGGCGACATTCTCAATCCCACAAAAACCTTTTTTCCAAATGAATTCGTGCCTCCCAGCGGTGCCCGGGGTCCCAAGAGTTTAGGTCCATTTTCTCCCACTGAAAATCCCATAATAGCTTTGGATAAAGAAAACATTGGGGGAGGGAAGGTGAGACCGCCCCACCTGCCCAATTTTTTTCTCCCTGTCATCCAGAGCTGGGAGAACTCTGGAGCAGAAATGGAAGGAGAAGGCCTCATGCACCTTGTGCAGTAAATCTCAGCGAAGTCAGATGGAAAAAAGCACCTGTGGCCCATTAGCCCAGTGGTTATAGAGCAAGGGGGTGAGGGGCCTTTGTGGAGGGTGTGTTGGAAGAATCAACCAATTAACCTTCCTCTTTTGGGTGGCATTCTGAGCTCTTAATCTTGGAGAGCCCTCTTTAGACTGCGCCCTGAGGGCCTGGAGGGCAAAAGGGAGAGCTGGGGAGCTACAGCTGCCTGGGCACGATCTTACCCGCTGCTGGGGAAGCCCAGCTCAAGGCCAGCTCGCAGCAGATGGCTGACCTAGAGGAGGAGCTCCCTGGGGAGGAAGGAAGCAGAGCCCAGAGCCCCACAGTGGCTGCAGTTACAGACACAAGATGCAAGCAAAGAGCCCAGAGACCAGTGCAACCAGAATAATCCCAAACCAAGAACACATCCTGCCTTGCACCAAACTTTAATCTTTTCCCCCAGGCATCTACTCAAGGAGCATTATTTTATGTAATTTTTTTTTTTTTTTTTTTACTATTAATATTCCACCCTCGGTGTTCCCACCAAGCAACTTCACGCAAAGAAAGAATGGACTTTCCAGGAGGACTCATTTGTCTTCAGCACCTGGGCTGTTTTAAATTAGAAAGCACCCAGCATGGGGAACCAGTGCTATTTTAATCATTCCAATGTGTCCAGTGCTGGAGATGAACTCAAAAGGTGAATATTAAAAGTAGTTGTGGAATTCAGTCATTTCACGAATGAGCACGTAATAGCCAAAGGCAAAACCGGAAGGCAACTTCACTTCCAATCAGTGTCCCCATTTTATTGAAACCAGATTGGAATTCCTGGAAGGAAGCCTACAGATCACATCTTTAATACTCATTTTCATATACTCCAGTAAAACTGTCAGGGTGAATCAGTTGCTGAAGAAGGCTTCCTGTATAATTTACAGATGTATCTCCTGTAGCCCATTATTTAGACCTGCAACAGAAATATGTTTTTGATCAAGCTCAGAGCCTTCCTCTCACCTGCCCAGGTTGGCATTGGCTTTAATTTGTCGATTAATGCTGGCCTTTGCACGCTGCACTGACCCTCCACGCCGGGGACGTGAATCCCCACACACGCAGCACAGACGGCTCACCAGCGACCTGGCTTCTCGGGGGAGACTCTGCTGAGAGTCTGGGACCAAGAAATGTGAACCTGGGCTGTCCGCTCCCCCTGAACCGGTCAGCAGGCTCGCATGGAATTCTGGGACGAAGTGGCCAGTTGCACAAAGGGGCCACGTGCCCTCAGCTCCCAGACAAGGGGAGGAACGCCTGAGTTCAAGCGCACAAGTGCAGGCAGTCAGATGATGCTGGAGCCCCACCTGTCCCCCTTCCTTAGGAACAGGTCAGAACAAGCTGCAGTTTGTACCCATCACTGCTATCTCCTTCCTCCCTTAAAAAAAAAAATTCTCAGAAAGTCCAGGGTGTACCATGGGCTGGTCCGCCAGACGGCCTGCCAGCTCCCCTCTGTGAAAACGCTTAGGGGGGTGAGAGGCAAGCCTGTCTCCAACTTCTCTGTTGTCTTCCTTTTCATCTTAGATTCTGGCTTTGTAAGAAATGCCAGGCTGGAGGAAGGGGGCTGGCAGGGGTTGTGACAGGAAGGCACATTTCCAGGGTGAGCTCGGGGGCTGGCGTGACATCACAGCGGCCATGTGACAACAGTGCCCCGGCCCTGTCTAAGCTCCGGCCACCTGCCCCGTGGCCCTCCTTTCAGGGCTCTGAACTACTCATCAGGCAATTTGCTCAGCTGAAGGATTTTGGCTTCCAGAGAGCAGAGGCTTTCTCATGGTTCTCAAACCATGGCTTTGGAAACACACTGTTTTTTAAAGGAGGGGAGATGCCAAATTAAATGAAAGTGCATCTGAAACAGTGCAGCCTGGGAGGTAATTGCTGGGACCCTGCTCTCCCTCCTTCTGCGACAGCCCTGTCGAATGATGAAGGTGGGGTCCGGAGCCCATCCGCCGGCGTTCCAGTCCCAGCTCTGTGGTACACAGCTGTGCCACTTCAGGCAAGGCTCCTGCTCAAGTGCCTCAGTTTACTGATCTAGCAAATGGGAGTGAATGCGGAGACACCTTGTGCGATGGTGGCGGGATAACAGGAGACAGTGGTGTGCAGCGCTTCGTACGCGGTGAATAAGCAGCTGTTGTCACTATTGCAGCTGCGTCCTTCTCAGAGAAGGGTCCGCACCTCTCACAGAACCTCGGCTGCCCACCCAGGGGGAGGCCGGTTGGGGCGGAAGAAGGGGGCTCCACAGCCAGACGGGTCCTGCAGCTCATCTCCAGGCTGGCTTCGGCCTGGGTGGCAGCCAGTGAGAAGCCCCCAAGGTGAACCGGCTTTTTGCTGGGGGTGAACAGGCTGCAATATTGTCCAATAGGAAACTTGGTGAAAAGTAGAGAGACCTGGGCCTGGGTCTTGACCCTGCCTCTGAAGCTCTAGTTTGTCATCTACAAGGTGGAACTTAACCATGACCCCTTCCCCACCTGTGTGCCATCGTGGACACGAGAACGTGCAGGACCAGGCAGAGAACGGCAGCACGGGTTGGACACGTGCAAGGCAGAGGCGGGCAACGAGGCCGGCTGTGGGCCCAGGGGGGCTTCTTTCCCTACCTCCTCTTTACAAATGCACGGCTGCATTTTCTTTCTTTTTTTTAAAATTATGGTTATTTATGTATTCATTCATTCATTTTTCTATATGAATTTTTTAACTTCTTATTTTACATTGGACTATAGTTGATTTACAATGTTATGTTAGTGTCAGGTGGACAGCAAAGTGATTCAGTTATACATGTACATGTATCAAGTCTTTTTCAAATTCTTTTCCCACTGAGGTTATTACAGACTATTGAGCAGAGTTCCCTGCGCTCTACAGTAGGTCCTTGCTGGTTATCTATTTCAAGTATAGTCGTGTGTACATCTTACTACCACTTTAGGAGTCTTCACTACACACACGCACACTTACACATACACAGGCACACACACACCCCAACAACAAGGCGGTCTCCCCAGCAGGAAAACGGCTAATAGTACAGCAAATACTAAAAGACAAACTCCTGAGTCTAAACAAAACTTCACTGCCTTCCTTATTCAATACAGCGGAGTTTCCATCATCACACACCTATTAACAGGACCCAGCGATGCAAGTGGTCTTTTCCTGTGAAAACAGCCTGGGAAAGCCAGTCAAATCCCCACACCCAGGTGGGTCCTGCACAGAGGTCTGGGGGATAATTGCCCACATAATATGTTCAAGTTTGGACTTGGAAAGGCACAGGCCTGGGAGGTTGGTGCTACGTTTTCCCATCTTCGTTGACTGCCTCTGGAAACCTGGCCCGGTGCTCAGTGCGGGGGAAGCTCCCCAGCTTTTGCTAGAGGAGCAGGGCAGGACATAGGTAAGGAGACGCCCCTGAGGTGCACGAGCAAGGGAGGGTTTGTGTATTACGCTCGCTCCAGACGTCAGGAGCAGTCGGGCTCTTCCTTACCAAGTCAAGACGCCCAAGAACCAGCCACACGTCTAAACATCCAAAGGTTGATGGTGAATCAAAGTTCTCTTTGCACTTCACCTTCCTCGTCTCCACACTGAGCTTAGAGCTGACGGTGACTCCATCCCATGGAAAACACACTGACGTCACACTCTTTACCTGAGGACGAAAGCGTCTCTTCCCCAACCCAAGCACCCAGTACCTAACTGGGTGGCTAGGACGGAGGAAAGGAAATGGCCTGCTCTCCAAGCAAAATGGCTAAAGAACAACGAAAGGAACACAGTCTTTCTTTAAATACTTGACAATATGCCTGAAAAGTCAAAGAAAGGCTTTAGTCATTGGTGGAAAACCTCACTGGAGTCTTGGCACATCTTTCTAGCTCACACACACACACACACACACACACACACGCTTGCACACTCGCAGTCAGGACCATTGCGGACATGCCATGCCTCATTTAATATTTAACTGCTGGTTTTCAAAAGGTTATAGAGTTTTACTCTTAGAATGAATCTGATCTTTTCCAGGTCCAAACAGGAAATGGGAACTAAACGATGGAGCTAACTGGGACAGACAACACTGGGGACAGAGGGGAGGGGACCCCCCAGGGAAGTGTGCCTGGGGTGCTCAGCAGGAAGCCTGGAGAAGGAGCCTGGAAGCTGCTTCCTTAAAGACCCGTCCCCTCTGAGACCCTTCCTGCAAGTTCCCCACTCATCATCCCCAGACCTCTGTAAGTTTCCCTTTAAGCCTCAGGCACCCCTTGAAGTTCATTGAAACATTAGCCTGAGTAGTGGGGTGTGACCCCCACCCCGGGAAGCTCTCTGCCTAGTAAGCCACTCGCCTCCACCCCAGAAGGCAAATGCCTACAAGGTCACAGACAGAACAATCTTGTATTCTCGGCTATGGCAATCTCAGACTTCAAACTCCCATTCAGGATATGCCCCCCTCTTAAATTTATGCTAAAGTGTGAATGACTGATATCAGATTGTTTCCTGACGATAGCCCTAATGAGAAGAGGCAGCAAGAGGCAGCTCACCTTTAAAGGAATAGAAGAGAGGAGTACCTGTTCATTGAGCATTTTTCATGACCTGTTAAATCCTCACGATATCCTCAAGAGGAACGTTATCAGTGTCTCCACTTCCAAGTGGAGAAACCCAAGCCCAGAGAGGTGAAGTAAGTCACCTGAAGACACACAGCCAGGAACATACAGTCAAAACTGCAAGTCAGCTGAGGTCTGCTGATACCCAAACCCTGGCTTGGTGCCCTGCCTGGTCTGAAGTCTCCACATCAAAATTGCATTTACCACCACCAAGCCCCCGAGTGTGTCTGTGAAAGGGGCTGGGAATCCCAGGTTGCAAGATATGGTCCAGATCTCCAAGGCGGGGCAGTGTGTTTGGGGACTGAGAGGGAGCAGACAGAAGTACCCAAGAGGCAAACTACAGCCAAGGGGGCTCTGCCTGCTGGAAGCCAGCCTGGCAGGAAAGGGTCATCACAGGGTCTGGCCAGGAAGGTGGGGTGGGTAGCCTTTGCCAGAGGCACAGGCTGCAAGAGGCAAGAGGGCAAGTAGTGGCTTCAGCCGCAGACAGCTCTGTTCCCCTTGACCTGAACAGTCTTTCTTTCTGGATCCCAAAGTCTCACCACGCCCAGCCAGAGGGGAGCTGGCCTCCTTCCCTGCACAGGATTTTTTGGGAAACTTCCAGAGCTGTCAGAAAGTGTCCCAGTCCCCAGACGCCAGCCAGGGCCAAGGTCAGAATCCAGGTAAAGCACAATAAACTCCACAGGAGCTTGAGGTTTTCCAGCTCGCAGGTACAAAGACACAGACTCTTCAACTAGCAGAAAAAAATAGACGTGTGTGTGTGTGTGTGTGTGTGTGTGTGTGTGTGTGTGTATGTGTGTGTGTGTGTGTGTGTGTGTGGCTTTGAGGTTTCCACACACATGGGCAGAAACAGGCCAGGGGAGCCCAAAGGGCTCCCTGGCGATGGTACTGATGGTGTGTGAGGTCAGCGCCCACTGAGGCCGCACGACTCCTGAGAGCCAGGCCCGGGGCTGGGACGGGGCCAGGTACTGTCTCAGGATGCTGGCCTTTGTCTAGAAAACATGAGCCCCCTCTAAGATCTAGGGGCGTCATGTGTGCCCCGGAAGAAGAAAGGTTCCTGGCTGCCCCCAACCAAAAGCTGGTCCTCCACTCCCCGTTCTCCGCCCCCAGATCCCGAGAAAACACGTATCAACACGGTGTGGCGGAGGTTGGATGCCATTCGTAGACAATGAATATTGCGTGACCCCATCTTCATTGCCCAAAATTTTATTTTCGAGGCAAAGTTTTTGTTTTAAGCCTCCTTTATACACCCTTAACATAATGACTAATGGTTAATATGCAACGAATACATTTTGAAAGGGCTTCTCTGACAGCCATTCAAAGCTGAACTTGAGCAGAGGACCACGGGGAAGGCGGGGCCTGGGCGGACCTGGCAGAAGGCTGCTCCCACCCGCGCCGGCTCCGCGCTCCGACAGAGCAAGCGTTGCGTGAGATGTGAAGGATGACGGCGGCAGCCGCCAGCCCTGGAGCAGGTGTCCCTCATCCTCATCTGCAGCGGAGCGTGGCCCCCGCTCAGCGAGCCGCAGCCGGCGCCTGGCAGCCCCTCATGTACCTGTGCGCAGAGAGGCGCTAATGATAATAGATGGGGGCCCATTAGCCGGCACATTTGGAATGGCACACGGCAGAGGCCTGACTCAGGGCAAGCAGGCGGCCCTCCCAGGGGGAGCAGGGATGCTGGGGTCCTTCGGGCTCTGGGCTGGCTGTCCCTGGGGTCCTCGCACCCAGGGCTATGGGGTTTGGGCTCTCACAGAGGAAGCAGGATGCTTACCGCCAAGTCTCTTCTAGACTCACCAGGGCTACAGTGATGTGACTCCCTATTTAATAACACCAAAGGACACTTGGCCAGCGGCCGGCTCTGGCCCTCAGGAAACCCCACTGGGCAGGTGGGCAGGGCAGTCTTGCTGGGCCGGGGCCTCTGGGGCCCAGAGTGTGTCCCCCTTTGCTGCCTTCCTGGCCGACGGCAACCTTCTGTCCACTCGTTCCTGTGCTGGGGGGGTCCCCCCACACCTGCTGGGCACTCTCCCATTGATTTAGGACACACCTGGCTGGCAGTCCGATTCCAGGGTTCAAACTCCAGCTCCATCCCTCCCTTACTCTGGCCCCTGGGTACTGTTGTTCTGGAGCTCTCTGTGCCTCTGCTTCCTCACTGTAAGAGGCAGGATCGCGGGGACTTCAGGATGATGAAGTTCTTGTGGCGCCGTGGAGATAAACGATGCGTCAGATGTTAAATTCTCAGCCCGGTGCCTGGCCCTTCAGTGATTGATAGATGCCAATATGGTGCTAACGTGAGAAACCACTGGAATTCCCGTCATGCTGCCTGGGGCCAGGCCGTGGGGATACAGTAGGGGACAAGACAAGCAGGTCATCCTCTTCCAGAAACCCCTTTCTAGGGATGGAGGTGGTCATGTAGCCAATCAGGTGCTCAGGGCTCCAAGAGAGGCAGGTGGCATCCGGAGCAGAAGACGGGGCCTCCAGAGGTCCAGAAAGGCTTCACAAAGGAGGGTGTCTGGAAGAGAGTCGGCGGGGAGCAGCTGAGCTCGCTCCGAGAGGAAGCAAGGGTGCAGCCTCATGGAGACCTCAGCCAGGCCTGGAATGTCCATCACGCTGGGGCCTCCATAGGGGTGAGCCAGCCAGGGGAGGGGCCTCTCACCATAGCCCAAGCCAAACAAATCCATTCCCACTCTCAGTGCCACTCGGTCCCCAGCCCAGGAGGCTGAGCAAGGAGGGTCCAAGCACCCCTAGTTCATTATTGTTTCATCTGAAGCTGCCTTGTGAAGGAGCAGAAAGCTGCAATCGAACCTTTCTGCAGGGGCTTCCCTGGTGGCGCAGTGGTTGGGAGTCTGCCTGCCGATGCAGGGGACACGGGTTCGTGCCCCGGTCCGGGAGGATCCCACGTGCCGCGGAGCAACTAAGCCCGTGAGCCATGGCCGCTGAGCCTGCGCGTCTGGAGCCTGTGCTCCGCAACGGGAGAGACCTCAACAGTGAGAGGCCCGTGTACCGCAAAAAAAAAAAAAAGAAAAAGAAACAAAAAACCTTTCTGCAGAATAGGATGCTGGTTTACCCAGAGTTGGGTGAATTATATGAATAACCAACCCTCCAACCAGGTGCAGGGGACTTCGACCTGACTTAGAAACCACTCTCTTGGGTGGAAGCTCTTACTAGGTTGCTGGCTAGGCATGTGCCCTTGGAAATAATAGTTGATTTTCCAAAAGGATTCACCCTCTAGATTCCTTAGGAAGGCCACTTCCTGTTACATACAATTCCTGTTTCTAAATCACAGATAAGCTGATGGGCCGGTTGGAGGCTCAGGAAATGTAAGACTTAAAGCCTGTTGAAGGTCAGCCAGGAAAGCAATCAGGCAGCTCAGACGTGGACAGTGGGCTGGAAATGAGTTCAGGTGTCCAGAGCCACCCTGGCCCAGGCCCCCTGGGGGCCAAGCTGGTGTGCTGAGCTGGGCACCCAGAACACCCCAGCCGGAGAAACACTTCCCACCCTGGGACATCCACAAGGCTCTGAGAATCCAGGTGACCAGAAACTCTATCCTCTGTGAAGACGGCACTCACATCCCTTTCCTGCCCACTTCCTACCTTCTTCAGGCTGCAAGTCCAGGGCTGCCCTCAGCCCCGGCTCCCTCGATCTCACCACCCCTCCACCGTGGTCCTCATGCCTGGCGCCATATGCCACCTGCCAAGGAATGCATTGCAGATGAACGCTTCTGCCGTGCAAAGGGTATCAATACCCAATACGGGAGCAATTTCGCTTCTTAATTTAGAGCTGCAGCAGCAACATTTTCACACTGGTCATAAAACATCCACCTCCCCCTCTAGTCTGGGGTCTCGGTGTTCTGCACTGGGAGCTCTAGGACTGACCTGGGAAGCGTGGGGGCGGTTTACGGAGCATCTCTAAGGGAACAGTGTTATTACAGGAAAAGTTAGGTGACAGGAGAAATAAAGACGGCGGTGTTTAAACTACAAAACTCCAAAGAGAAAAATATGCCTGTCCTCCTCTATTTGCCAAGCAAGCAGAGTTATTACTACTGTTGTTGTTGTATGGCCTTTTTCATAGAAAAAGTATAGCATTATGGTTACCAAAAAAGCAAGTGCAGAATTATATACGACTGTACGTAGACTCAACCGCGAGCACCCGGCCAGGCTGTCTCTGGAGCCGGCTGTCAGATCCACAGGGAGTCCTGTCCCCACCCTGGCCTGTGTCGTCCCCTACTCTCCATCTGTTGGGATCTTCCAGTCCAAGTGCAAGGGGGCAGCAGAGGCCCATCTCCCGGCGGGGGCTCCTCTGGTCTGAGCCTGCGGGTGTGACCCCTTCCAGCTCCGGTGCTCAGCCTAGAATGGGGGTCACCCCCCCGAAGCAAGGGTTAGTCAGTCCTCAGTTCTCGGCTCAGGCACATCCACCCTCATATTCAGGTGTCAAGGGGGTAGAAGCGGTGACATGAACACGCGGGCGGAGGAAGGGGTCCCTGTGGTCCACGCGCGCTGCCACCTCCAGTCTGTCGGAGGCGGCAGCCTCAGGAGGGGGCCTCTCTTTAGAAGTTCACCGGCTTCCCGGCCTCCCCTCTTCCTGCCCTGCTCCGTGCATGGCAGTACCTCTCACCACAACTGTGGGCACCCCGGGCACTGCCCGCTCGTCTTCACCACCACCTCGTGGGCTCAGCACAGTCACCCCATTTTACAGCAGATGATGCCGAGTTCAGAGGTGGGGTGCGTTTCCCAAAGTCAGGGAGCCTTACTGGCAGAGTTGGGGTGTTCATTCATGCCGGTCTAGTTCCCGAGCCTGCACCCTCAACCGCTGCACTGGAGCTGGGACGTGTTATCACCCCGTGGTAAGAAGATCATTCCAACTGCGGACTCCGGCCCTGGAGTCCTCCTCTAATGCCGGGATGGCCCGGACCCCAGCACAGCCCTTGGGCGGCCCCTCTGTCCTCCTGTGGTCGCCTCTGAAGACAGGCGAGCGACGCAGCCCTGGCTGTTTGGTTCGGCGGGGAGGGCACCAGGCTCACCCACAGTGTCCCTGCTGTGTGGGCACCAGGGACGGACAGGGACAAAGTTGACGAATAGGACCCTCCCCTTGAGAAGCTGCAGGTCTAACACATGAGCAAATAGAACATGTAATTGCAAACTGAAAATGACAGTTTTGTTAGCTTGGTAGGCAGGAGGGCATTTCTCTAGTTAGCTAGCTCTCTCTAAAGTCAAAAAGAAAAGTAAGTTCGAGCCGAGAGCTGCCATTGTCCCTGAGGATGACTAAATAATAAATATTGTGAAGAACAAAAAGATTTCTTATAAACTAGGGTTTGCAGTATAGGTTGCAGGGGGAGATTTCCACCACACTTACATCAGCGGTGCCGCCAGAGCTGGGCCTGGACCCGGGCACCTCCAGCCCCAGGGAGGCGCCCCTTGGAGAACGGGAGGAATCAGCACACAGCCATGCCCGCTGCACGGACCCCTTGGGAGACTGGATGCAGCGGCTGGACTAGGACCTCCAGTATTCAGCGGGTGCCCCAGGGTTCAGAGGGGCCCATGAAGAAACCCATGCCCTGTGCGGGGGTGACGTACCTGGTCAGGGGGCACTAGTCCACTCCTGGAGCCTACAGAAGACTCTCCGAGAAGGAGGCAGAAAGGCAGCGAGCCGATGGACGCCATCACTACGTCCACGTGTCTCTGGCGCTCAGCCCCGCGCCTTGTGGAGAACTGGAGTGCGGACAGATGCAGACTGTCCTCAAGACTAGCCCCACCGCGTGTCGGCTTTGCGGCCTTGGGCAAGAGGCACTTAATCTCTTGACGGTCCTCATCTGCAAAACAGGTCTGAAACCATGAGTGACTCTGCAGGTCTGTCGCGAAGGCCGCGGACAGGAGAGTCACAGAAACGCTCGTTACTGCTAGTGCCGCCGTCTTTACAACGCACAATGACTTTGTTGAAATGTGCTGAAGCAACCTGCAGATCGTTATTTTCCAATCTGATTGAAATAAACACGTGCATAATTTTCACTCAAGCTCTTGACTGGACTTTGCCCTCCCGTCTAATACATGAATGAGCGTTAGAACTCAACCCGCAGGCTCTCACTCCGACTGTCCGCCGGCCTGCACGTGGTCCTCCTCTGTGGCCATGTGAACGGCGCCCTTCTGGGCGCTGGGTGTGTGTGGAGAAGAAAGACAGTGCCTGTCCTCTGGTCCTTGTACACTCGTGAAAAGCCCCGCGGAGGAGCAGCGCTCAGAGCAGTGCGCACGTGTCCTGACCAGGCTAAGCTGCCCAGGGAGAGCACGTCCGTCAGCCTTGGCAGCACGTGGAGCCCGAGCCGGGTCCCTCCACAGCCCAGGCTGGGGGGCAGAGGTCCAGGCGCGGGGCGACTCGCTGAATATTTCTCACCATCTCTCAGTTATACGAGTCCCTTTTCAACCCTACTCTCTGCGCGGACGCAATGGGTTTCATTGATCAGGGATTGAGAAGAATCTGTGCTTTAAGACAAGCCAAGTGAACCTGGGGCAGCTTCCACAGCTGTGGCCCCACCATGGCCAAGGACCAGCTTGGGCGGGTCTTCCGTCTATGACCCAGGGACTGTGCTTGGACCTCCGATAACACTTCCACAGCCATCTGGGATCTCAGCCTCAAAAGGGCCCGTCGTATGTGGTTGCAAGTACAAATATAATGGAGTGTCGCCCACTTAGCGGTAAGTGCCCCCAGAGAAGGAAGGAGACACGCCCCCGTGTTAATGAGATTTACCACACAGAATGGGCAGAGCCCTCCCGGGCGGGATTCTCTGGCCCCGGAAACCACTACAGCTGTTCTTGATTGCTGTTCCCATCAACCCCAACTCTTCTCCATCCTTCCTCTCCAGGGCCACATAACTACGTGTTCTTTGTTAATTAATGGGAAAGGACCCTTTTTCAAATCACAAATGCATCACTGCAGGAGAAGGGCTCATTTCATCCAGCTCTGACTGGCGTCTTCCAGTGGGTACCAATTAGGTGATGCCCAGTCAGGACACAGGTTCTCATGAGGCCGGAGAAGAGGATGGGGAGGAAGAAGAGGCAGAGGAGGGGCCGGGAGAGGCCAGAACAGGCGGGAGGCCCACAGAGAGACGGGAGAGGGGCGCTCCTGCCCGACGGAAAGATAACCTCCTCTGCCCCCCCGCCAAACACCCAGACAGCTGAGCTGTTGTGAACAGCTGAGCGGTTCAGTCGTGGCCTCAGGGAATGAACTAGAAGTTGTCTTGTAGCCACAGTCTCCCCGTGACAGGACAAGGGCCGCACATGGAGACCTTGGCCACTGTGGGTTCACTTGTTTGCATTCAGAGACCTTGACATCCTGGATGCAGAGTTGCGGGCTCCTGACTTCACGAGCACAGAGAGCAGGAGTCCGGTCCACAGTCGTGGTGGCCGAGCCCAGCGGGAGGACAGGGACACCCCCCCG
Organism: Kogia breviceps; assembly: GCF_026419965.1. Classification (NCBI taxonomy): domain Eukaryota; kingdom Metazoa; phylum Chordata; class Mammalia; order Artiodactyla; family Physeteridae; genus Kogia; species Kogia breviceps. The sequence goes on from NC_081311.1 coordinate 4,083,333, forward strand.
CAGCTGCCTGGCCCCTGTGCTGCATGGACAGGCTGAACTTCCACAAGGGGCAGCCCTTCCTGCCCGGCTCGCCCACGCCTGCAGGGTGAGGTCAGGAGGCTGGCTGGATCACTGACCCCAGCCAAGCCCAGGCCCTGCTCGCGGGAAGGCCCGCGGTCGGCATCTGATGGGGCCGGGCTCCCCTGCGCACCCTGCTGTGGCCGCGCCTCTGCTCACCGGTTCCCCGGCCCCCAGCCCTCCCGTGGAGCCACGCTCCCACATCCTGCCTAATTATGATTTTGTGCAGCTTCTCACAGCAGAAGGAGAGATTAGGGGAAGAGAAAAGAAAGCTGAAACCTCTATAATGAAATTTTAAAATCACAGAGCTCCTGCTGTTAATATTTTCCCAGCCTCCGAAAGCATCAAATATTGTTTTATCACACAACAAACCTCAAATGGATATATATCTATATATTACAATATTTGGATACTCTATCCAAATAAGAGTAAAGGCAGCTGGGCGGATGGCCCCATCTCCAGGATCTACATAGTTAACTGGTCACTTTGTCCAATTGAGCAGTGGGGGTTCTGGGCCATTGCAGTCCTTAAAGGCTGCCAAAGTCTACACCACTTTGAATCCGCTGATGTCCTCCTGTTTCGCGTTGCTTTTAAGCACCTGCCGGCCCAGCATCCTGCCTCTGACTGAAAGCTTCTGGTTCTTTGATGAGGGTTTTGGATAATTTAATCAAGGTTCCGCCACCCTCTCCATAAGGAAGAAGGACTCGGCCCGCTTTGGAAAGACTCGTGCGGCAACACACACTTTCCAGCTCTTAATAAGCCTCCCAAATGCATCAGCACGGCAGGGCGTTCATCTCAATTAATGCATTAATAGCTCCGCCAAATTGCCAGGAAAATCTGACACAGAAGCACGGGGGCAGGAGCCCAGTGGAGAAAGAAGCGATCACCAAATGCGAAACCTGCACCACGTTTCGAACAGCAGACCCAGCATCCGGTTTTTTTCTTCTTTGGGTCGATAGCTCTCTCTTGCGCGCGCGCGCACACGTACGCACACACCACACGCACGCACACACGCACCACACGTTTGTAGCATAATCGACCTGAAGGATTGGTAGGACCCGGGAAGGGGAAGTGTGCTGAGCAGGACAAAGGCCAGAATGCACAGGCAGGCCAGAGGCCCACCCCCCGGCTGCTCCCTGGGATGGGGAGGGGCTGCCGGGGAGCGAGGGGCGGGGGCAGCCCCTCTGGGGGTCAAGCTGGGTGCTGGGAGCTGGGGGGGGGGGCAGGGACCTGCCGCGCCGCACCTCTTCCCACAGCGTGCTCTGGCCAGAGGGGCTGGGACGCTTCCCCCACAACCATCAGCACACTCAAAACCGTGCCAGCAGCATTTCTGGTTTTGTTATGTAATCAAGACTCCAAGAACATGCTTTTCTGGGCTTTGCAAGACTTTCTGTTTGGGGGCCTCATATGCTCCAACAGCCCCCGCAGGGATCACTTGGGCTGGTGGCTGCGGATGAGAAGGAGAAATTTCCATTTCTAAGCCCACAGTCCCAGGCTTTTGCAGCTGGCAGGGATGTCTTTCTGCATAATAGACACAAATAGACCCTGAAATCGTAGACTTTGTAGAAAAGAAAAACAACAAGTCTTTAGGCCGGAGGTAGGCTCCTGAGCCCCCCAGAGACTGGTTTTGAGGGTGGCAGCCTCACAGAGAAGTGGTTTCCAGCCCGTAGCTAAGGAAAACAACCTTTAGGGCCGCACACCCCTGGAAGGGTTAATACCTTTCTCTTGTTCGCTTCTGACAGCGGCCTCGTGGCAGCATCCCCGTCTACATGGCATTTGCTGTCCCCCTGGAGATGATTTGATGTCCTACCTGGTTCTGAGTATCCCCTTGAACCCAGTGGCGTGGAGGCTAATTATTCATCCTCTCTGCCCCACCTGCCTGGCTAGCTGGGGTGTGGACGTGAGACAGCAGCTTCTGGGCTAAGGCAGCGCTAGTGTGGTCAGGGCCCCGTGGGGCAGCCCAGGCAGCTGGGAGGGAGTCACCCGGATTCTCCGTTCCACCTGCCTGTGTGGGACAGTCCGTACCCCGGGTAGGGAGGGGAGGGGCAGGAGAGGACCGTGTTCCCAGAGGGAGAAAGCGGGAGCAGGAGACCTCAGGGAGGAACCCAGTTTATGGGGACAACAGCCTGGGTCCAGCAGACCCTGGGGCCAGGACCCCAGCCCAGGAGTTCCAGAAGCACCTGAAACCGAAGCAGGGATCTGAGTCTAAATTCCACACCAAGCGAGGCTTGACGTTTTTTTGCAGAGTCCAAGGATCCGCTTATGCCCAGAGCTGCCCCACCGAAGACTATGAAGAAGGTGATAACGCTGGTGAGAAGGGTGCTGAGGAGGGGGTGGCGATAACCGGGACACGTGGCCACCTGTGCTGGGACCGCGTCCTAACACTTTACACTGATGACGCTTTTTAAAAATAAATTTATTGAATTTTATTTACTTATTTATTTGGCTGTGTTGGGTCTCCGTCTCTGCGCGCGGGCTTTCTCTAGTTGTGGCGAGCGGGGACCACCCTTCGTCGCGGTGCGCGGGCCTCTCACTATCGCGGCCTCTCTCGTTGCGGAGCACGGGCTCCGGACGCGCAGGCTCAGTAGTTGTGGCTCACGGGCCCAGCCGCTCCGCGGCACGTGGGATCTTCCCAGACCGGGGCTCGAACCCGTGTCCCCTGCATCGGCAGGCGGATTCTCAACCACTGCGCCGCCAGGGGAGCCCGCTACACTTTTAATCCTTACCACAAACGAGGCTGTTGGCATGGCTAGTATTGTTACGAGCATCCTAGGTTTACAGGTAGGCCCAGGGAACTTAAGTAGCCCTGCTTCCGGCCCTGCCCGCCTCTGCTCTTAGCCTTCACGCACACAGCCCTCCTGTTCCATCTAGCCTAGCTTTAAACATGTTCTGGTTCTCATTTCTTAATCCGTTAAAGGGTGTCAATGTCAGAAGGCCCTGAGCCCACAAGTTCTACGGGCCCCGCCCCGAAGGTGGTGGTGCACCGCGGACCGAGGCTGTGTCGCGGGGGCCCTGCACCGGCCTGTGCCTCGTTTCCCTCGCAGCCGGGAGGAGGAGCTCCCCTAAATCAGCCCAGTGCCGTCCTTTCCATACACCTGCGTCTGGGAAGGACAAGATCAGAGTCCTGGCCCCTCTACAAGGCCCCCCTCCTCTCCAAGACCTCTCGGGGGTAGGTCAGGGAGAGCAGAGGGTGGAAAGTGTCTCCACCAGCTCCTCTTCCTTCTCAGGGTGGCGAGGTGGCCGGGGGGCTGTTCCCAGGGGAGTCAAGCTGAGGCCCAGAGTCCCTGCGGCCAATTACAGAGCCCCTGTGACAGAATGTCCAAAGCACTCAACTTTATCTGGAAGGAGAGGGGCTATGCCATGGGGTTTGCAGAAAATTAAGGCTGGAAGCATGGCAGACTGAGGCCCGCAGAAGGGGCGCATCCAGGGTCGCCTGGTGAGTAGGCGACAGGCCAGAATTCTCTCCCCTGTGCCCCCAACGCCTTGATTATGATGGATGCTCAGTAAGTGAGATGATGAATGAATAAAAAAACTCATGTATCAATCTGTTAGCAAATGCTTCTTTCCCCACGTTCTCCTCCTAAGAGGGGCCCCAACTGCATACCAAATTCCAAACCCGTGCCCTGAAATACCACCATGGCCGCTGGGTCACCTTCCTAAACCCTAGGTCACAAACGCAGGGCCCTTCTATTCCCACGGGAGTCTCCCGTCACTCCCCACCTGCCCCCAGCTTCCCCAGCTAGGCTGAGGTTGGTGCCAATGTCCCATGCCGTCTCTGCCACGTCACCCCGGCCCCTGCACGGGGCCCAGGATGTCAGCCCAGGAATATGAGAAGAGCAGGGAGATAAGCCCTCCCCTGTGCCGGGGGGACCCCAAGCACAGCAGTGTCCTTTTCTGCTTCCTGGTGGCAGTTTTTGAAACATTCTGGAAAGCTGTGCTTTTTTCAGGTCTAAAGTCGGGTGGGAAGAGCCCGCCCCTTTTACTTCATCAAGAAATCATTTCTGGCGAGCTCTTGCTGGCTCTCCCGGTGCAAAGTCCCTGCAGAGCTGAGCGCTCATGAATTAATGAGGCAGCGGTGACAGAGAGGAAATAGCACTGGGGCTGGAGCAGAAGGTGCGTGTCTTTACTCACTAGCTCTGTGACCTTGAACCAAACACTTGACCCCTCTGAGTCCCACTCTAACGGGGTGGATGTGAGCTAGGATGAACTCATGTATGTGGGACTGCTTTGAATAAATGGAAAAGGAAAGAAAAATACCTCTCTATTCAACATGAATGCAAATATTTGGCAGGCTTCCTTCTTCGGGTCTGCTCCCCCATGGGTGGATACCCCAGAGTCCTGAACATACGTCCCCAGGGAGCCCTTAACCCACTCAGAGAGAAAGCTGCCACAAGCTCTCCCCGACACCCCTTTTACATTCTTTTTCTGGACCTACTGTCCAGCATCTTCTGCCCAGGTTTCCATTCTCTGGCCTCTTTATCTGTGCTCCTGAGCTCTCTTGCACAACTGCCAGGCCCTCATCCTTGCCCCTGGCTGGGCAGGCTTGCAGAGACCACCAGCATCCAGCAGTGCCCCCTGGGCCTGCCCTCTCTACCTGCTCCCAGAAGCAGAAAGGCCACAAACCCAGTGGCTTATTGTATTAGCTAGAACTGTATTCAGCTCAGTGAAAAGGGTATCCTAGTATTGGTGGCTGTAACACATGAGTTCTGAGTCTCTCATTTAAATTCAAAGGAAAGCAGTTCAGGCTGGTTTGACAGCTTCATGAAGACATGAGGGACCTACGTTCCTTTTATCTTTCAGCTGTCATCCTCAGTGCCCAGCTTCCATCTTCAAATTCACCTCATGGCTCCAAATAGCTGCCAGAGTGCCAACCTTTATGTCTACATTCCAATGAGCAGCAAGAGGGAAAAGAGAAAGGGAAGACACAGACTCATCTCTAAACTAGGTCAACAATCTTTAACAGCCTTCCCTCTCAATACTTCTGCTTGTATTTCATTAGCTGGCACAGAAAAAAAAAAAAAGTTGAGAAAATCTCCTTTTACCTGGGCACACTGCTACCCTAAATAAAATCTGGGTTCTACTGCTAAGAAAGAAGGGAGAATTAATGTTGGGTGGCATTTAGCGACCTCTGCAACATTTGCCCAAGATCACACCTACTATGTGGCTATAGTAAGTGAATATATAATAATACAGTCAACCCAAGTTCATCTGACTCCTAAGCCGAAGTTGGTGACTTCTGTGTGACAGGCCCTCAGTCACCCCACTGCCACGTTCCATGCAAGAAGCTGACCCAGCTCTGCTAGCACAGCCCAGGGCATAACTGTCCACCTGCCAAGCACCCCACCCCCTCCTCACAGCCTGTGACACCAGCAAAAGAGGAAGAAAGTACCTTGACTCGTCTTGAGCCCACAAAGGCTGGCACAGGCCAGGCACCTTCACCTGTTATTACAAGAGGCCTCCAGACAAACCTTCAACCCTCAGGGCAGAGTTACTGCTCCCACTTGCACATGAGAAAACTGGGCTCAGGAGGCTAAGTAGCTTCCAGACCCCGGAGTAAGAAGACCTGGAGCTCTCCCAGTTGTGCTGTTCCTGAAGTCCAGCTTCCTCCTGCACCACTGTTCAGCTTTCTGGAAAGCTGCCATCTTCTGATCTTCTTTCTGAGGAGGAGGGTGAGTCTTCCAGTGAGACCAGAGGGCCCGAAATACCCACGTGCGTCTTCAAGGTCTGGCTGCTCTGGAACCAGGGGTGTGGGTGGTCTATTCTCTGCCCTCCAGCCTGCCCAAGTGAGGGCTTCCCTTGAAGCCATCTACACCCTTTGCTGGATTCTTCTCATCTATCTGGTGCATTGCAATGGGCCAATGAACTGAGCTCCAAAGATGTCTCGTTTGTGTGTCTCCTTTGGGGAATGAGGCAGGATGGAGAAATTGTTTTTCTGGGTAACTGAGATTTCCAGGTAACATCAGGAACTTAAAAAATTATAGCCATTTGTATGGAAAACTTTATAAAAGGTAGCATATGCACCCCTACAAAGAACAACATAATTAAGCAGAGTCTGAACATCATTTAACTTCCCCTAATGACAAGGACATAATTAGCACCATCAATTATGGTGCTGAGCTCTGGTTTACAGGGTGCCCTCAGGAGGTGCTGACGTGTGTAGGGCCATTTGTCCCCACACAAAATGGCCCCATTTGTTTTGTTTCCCTAATTCCTCTGGTTTGGTTTTGTTTTGTTTTTAATTTGTCTGGTGCTTTCCTCCTCCACAAATGGCTAAGACTTCTTGATGCCATCGCTGGGTCCTGATCATTCTTGGTTTATCACTTTGTTTTCTTACTGTTGCTCAGCCCAGGGCTTCCAGGTCTCTCCTCCGAGGGCAAATGCTTGGGATCCATATGCCAAAGTCCTGTGCAGAGGCCCCAGTTGCTGACCCCCGTGGTCAGAGTTGCCTTCCACGTGTCTGAGATTGGTCCAGGATTTGAGTCTGTGTAAAACGAGGGGCCATCAGATCTTGGAGGCCCCACTTGGAGCTGTTGTTGCTGCCGACACAGACCGTCTCTCTGTGGATTTGACCCAACAGTGATCAGAACCAGAGATGAAGAGACCGGGCAAAGGTACCAGCCAAGCCATCATTTGTTATTATCAGCTGCTTGTCCGTGAGAAATTGCCTGGAGTGTCCCAGTTATGCCATGGAAGGTAGTTAGCTTTCCAACTTATACCAAAGAGAGGTTACAAGTGTGAGTGATTTCCACCTTTACTCCCTGATATGGATTCTTGTTATCTGTGAGGAAATAAAATTGAAGATACACATGGAATCTTGGCTTCTACAAATTCTGAGCTATTCATAGATTCATAAAACAATAGCAATTGCAAGTGCACAATTTTCCCTCGAAGCAAATGAATATGTAACTATCCATTAATGTGCTGAGTTAAATACAGTAAATGCAAATCACTCTAATGGTCATATTTACAAAATAAGTTGCCTTTATTTGGAAATAATTACAACGTGCTTTTAGGTCCCCAAGTGAAATCAGCAAAGCCTGAGACTCAAATTTGATCTGACGTTGGAAACAGCTGATGGGAAATGGATACTGATCCTTGGGTGCTCCTGGGTTGCCGCCCCGCTTTCCCTTTGGTGTCCTGCTGAGATATTTACAGGAAAATTAGCTCTTTGCTTCTTTAGATTCCTTGGCCTGTGTTGTTCCTTCACCAAGATGATCATATTAGAGGCATCACGTCTAGGAGCAGAAGCTGTGCTGAGTGTGCAATTGATGCTGAGGAGAAGGTAGAGAGATCTTTATTTTTTTTAATATGAAAATTAATTTATTCTTTTTGAAATTTATTTTTTAATTTGTATTTTATATTGGAGTCTAGTTGATTGACCATGTTGTGCTAGTTTCAGGTGTGCAGAAAGGTGATTCTGTTATACACATACATGCGTCTATTCTTTTCCAAATTCTTTTCCCATTGAGGTTATTATAGAATATTGAGCAGCGTCCCCTGTGCTATACAGTAGGTCCTTGTTGGTTATCTACTTTAAATATAGCCGTGTGTACATGTCCATCCCAAACTCCCAATTTATCCCTACCCCCAATCCTTCCCCACTGGTAACCATAAGTTCCTTCTCTAAGTCTGTGAGTCTGTTCTCTATGTAAATAAGTTCATTTGTACCATTTTTTTAGATTCCAGATATAAGTGGTATCATATGATATTTGTCTTTCTCTGTCTGACTTACTTCACTTAGAATGATAATCTCTAGGTCCATCCATGTCACCGTAAATGGCATTATTTCATTCTTTTTAATGGTTGAGTAATATTCTATTGTATTTATGTACCACATCTTCTTTATCCATTTCTCCGTCGATGGACATTTAGGTTGTTTCCATGTCTTGGCTATTGTGAACAGTGTTGCAATGAGTATTGGGGTGCGTGTATCTTTATAAATTACAGTTTTCTCCGGATATATGCCCAGGAGTGGGATTGCTGGATCATATGGTAGTTCTATTTTTAGTTTTTTAAGGAACCTCCATACTGTTCTCCATAATGGCTGCACCAGTTTACATTCTCACTAACAGTGTAGGAGGGTTCCCTTAAGGTCTTTTACTCTGAAGTTGGTCTCAAGCACTGCTGTGGCCATAGGCAGAGAAGGAGGTACAGCTCCAGGGCTGCCCCGGAGACTCTACAGCACACCCCTGGGAGTTGGAGCACAGTCCAGATGACCCTATGAGGTCCCCAATATGTGCATTTCTTTCAGATCACATGGGCACATCCACACGTGTACACACACACACACACACACACACACACACACACTTTCATGCATGCATACAAGAGTCCTCCTCAGTTCACCAGATGAAGGAATAAAGAAGCAGAGGCAAATCTTAATCAGACATCCTTCCTCATACCATCCTACTAGCCACCACTGGATTTTTCTCATCATTATCACCTCAATGAAACCAAGTCAGGATTGTAAATATATTTCTAAGTAACAAGACAGAGTCTAGGGCTTCCCTGGTGGCGCAGCGGTTGAGAGTCCGCCTGCCGATGCGGGAGACACGGGTTCGGGCCCCGGTCTAGGAGGATCCCACGTGCCGCGGAGCGGCTGGGCCCGTGAGCCATGGCCGCTGAGCCTGCGCGTCCGGAGCCTGTGCTCCGCAACGGGAGAGGCCACAACAGTGAGAGACCCGCGTACAGGAAAAAAAAAAAAAAAAGACAGAGTCTAAGCTTTTTGAAGAGGAGAAACGTTACTAGAGATGAAGGGTGCTCCCGCCCGTACTCCTGTGTGCAAGAAGGGCCGGTTAACGGGCCTCCTTCTCTGAGCTGCTCGGACAAGAATCACTGAAGCCAGGACACAACCAAAACGGCGCATCTGACGTGCCGTCACATGACGTCTTCAGCAAACCACCCTGTGACCATCACAGACTAAACCGGTATTTGGTATGAAGAGAGGACAGAAAACTTGTATTTCCTAACATCAGCCGCGATGTCGTTCATGGAAGAATTTAGGAAAGTAGTAAATGTTTGAGAATGAGGGATTATGGTTGTTTCGAACAAATGGGAACAGCAGGACTCAGAACAAGAAGCTGACGTCATGAAGCACGCTTGTCTGTAATATTAAAATATATGCATTTCTTTCCTCTTCTGTAATAGAAGAGGAAAGGCACATCTAAACTTTCTCAAGCTTTAGCTGTAAAAAATAAGGATGAAACATATTTACTGCCTTCAGAACCACAAAGCCATTACTTCTCGGGGTGTCTACTTGTTTGTGCTAAGTTCTCTTTTACTCAGATAAGTCATCTTAAATTAAATATTAAAGATTAATAAACATAATGCCCATAATAAATGACATACACTAATTTAATTAAAAATAGATGGTGAATTTTACAAATGGGGCATTACCGTAATGATATAGAACGGACTCGTTATGCTAAAAATGTGCAGCCTTGAAAATGTGCAATCTCCAGGCACATTTCACCCTTTTTGCGTCTCATTAAAATTTTAAAAACAGCTATTTTAATTGTCAAGCATTTGACAGACTGCTATAAAAACTTGACACTTAAGTTTCAATTTTACAGTATGCATTTTAATGACTCCTTTTGCTGCATGTTTTGTTATCCATAATCCACTTTTTCAAAAAAATTAAAATGTCACTGTACAATAGTTTTTAGAGAACAGAGTTGAGCTTGCTGCAGGGCTGCGGGAAAACATGTTTAAATCTTTACAAATAAATAGGAAAATTAGAACGATATTTTATTTCCGTGGCAGCCTGTGGTTTAGCTGTTGATCTCAAAGCCTTCGGGGGACCAGGAGAGGAAGAGACTCCTGGGGGCTGCCGCTAGACTGGAGTGGGTGAGGGCTGCCAAAGGATTTTAGCACCAGCTTTTTAAAAGGATTTCCCATTTCCTCGACTCGGGATGTCAGATTAGGTGACAGATGTGACTCACAGTAGCCACTGCAAACAAATCTTATGTTAGGAAGCAAAGGACACAGCAGTGGGGCCATGAAGGCCACTGTGGAGAAGGCCTTACGTTCGTTATCCATAAAAGCTTTGTGAGTCCTTGAGGGCATTAAACTCTCCTGGGCGTATTCTGGGAGGAAAATCAGGTGAGTCGGGGCTCTCCAAATACACCACCATCTGAGCAGTTTGAATTTCCTAAGCTCTCACCTGATAATATCCTGGCAAACCGTCGGTTGTTAATCTAGCAGTTGCTTCGGATTAAGAAAAAAAACTTTGGATAAAGTGAAGGAGAAAAATATTATATTGACGTAGTCACGTGTTTGCTCCCTTCTCTCCGCTCTCCCCAGAGATGTCCCTCCCCAGGGAGGCCTTTCCTGAGCCAAACCAGCCCGAGGTCCTCCACTGCAGGATGGAGCGTTATCCGGCGGTACGGTGCTCATTTCCATGATGGTAGATTGGCACATAGGTAGGTAGGTAGGTAGAGAGTTAGACACACAGAGTGGTGGTTAATTTTTGGTAGGTGATAGATAGATAGATACAGACAGACAGACACACAGAGCACTCATGAATTTTGTACGTCAACTTGCCTGGTGCCTGGACATTTGGTTAAATATTACTCTGGGTGTGTCTATGAAGTGTTTCCGGATGAGACTAACATTTGAACTGGTAGATTGGCTAAAGCCTTCCTCCTTGTGCGTGGGATTCATCCAACCTACTGGAGGTCTGAAAAAGTAAGGGCATATTTGCTCTCTGCCTGACTGTCTTGCAGCTGGGACACCGCTCTTCTCTTGCCTTCGGACTTGGACTTGCCCCGGAGCGTAAACATCCGGGTCTGCGCCAGCTCTCGGGCCTTCATGCTCAGAGTGGCGCCGCAGGATCAGCCCTCCGGGGTCTACAGCCTTCCAGCTGCAGATCCTGCAACTTTTCGATCTCTGTAACTGCATGAGCCAAACCCCTTATGCTTCTGTGTTGATAGATAACGTGTAACTTCTATAAACTGCATGTTAACCGTGTCTTCCTTTTCCATTTGTTGGATTCTCGTTTTCCAATGTGTACGGTTTCCATCACGGGCCGTGAGAAGAGCTTCTCTGGGGCCCTACAGAGAAGTGGGTCCTCCTGGTCTCACCGTGCGTATCTTCAAGAGTGCTGCCTGCGGTCACGCTTTTCTTCGATGAGGTTGCGATCGTTTCTACCGCCCCGAGCAGTGCACGAAAGCGTCCTGCGCTCCATCCCTCACCAGCGCTCGGTATCGTGACTTAGTGTTGACAGTCCGATGGCTGTGGCAAGAGCGGTATCTCACCGTTTCTGTCTGCACCACCCGCTTCCTAGTTGGACATTTTTCACGGGTTTATTCGTGATTTCTATTTCCTTGCTATGAATGATCTCTTCAGACCCCTTGCCCATTTTCCTACGGGGTTGTTCCTATTTTCGTAATTGATTTTTAAATATTCTCTAAAACTTCTGGTAATACATATTACAAGTGTTTTCTCCTAGCTTAGCTTTTATTTTCTTTACTGTGCAGCGTCCTGTCCCTTGAAAAAAAATCTGTCAAACGTGTCAACTGTTGTTTTCTTTACGGCCTGCAGCTTTCATACTTTAAGAAATCCTTCACTACTCCAGAGCCGTAAGAATATGATCCAAAAGTTTCTTCTAAAAGTTATAAAGTTTTGATTTTTATAGGTGAGTCTTTAATTCTGGTAGAATTTACTTTTCTATGTGTCTAAGGTTGGGATCTGATCTGACTTTGGCCTTCCCTCTGAATAACCAGTTGGCCCAGCTCCGTGTAGGTCACGGTCTCTTTCACTAATTTACAGCATCCTTACTCTCACATATAAAGTCCCCAGGTAAGCGCGGGGCTTTCTGCCCTAACCCTGCGGACCATGCCTCCCTATCTGAATTACCAGAACTTTATCAATAGTCTCAAAACAAGGCAGAGGGAATTCTCCTACCTTGTCCTTCTTCACTATTACCTTTGCCATTTCTCTTTATAGTTTAGTGGATTCCACAGACTCACACTAGAAGTATTTTGGGTAGACTTGCTACCTTAAAAATACTGGATTCTTCCATCTATGAGCATAGAATATTTAGTTCTATTTTTATACCTTCCAGTAAGTGTTACTATTTTCTTCATCAAGGTTGTGTTTTCTTTTTCCACCAGTTTATCTCTTCCTCTCTAAGCCTTCTGTTTCAAATCTTTCTAGAACTGCGGAAAAATTGAAAAGAAAATGAGTACAATGTATACGCACTTAGTCTCCACCCAAATTCACGCATTATCAATGTTTTCCCACATAATCTCTTGTAATGATCAGAAAGCAAAGCTGCAGAAATCATGACCCACCATCCCCAAATGATTTGCATCTATTTCCTATAAAAGAGGAACTTCTTTTACATCGCCATACTATTATCATAACTGAGACGTTGAAACTGATTAAATATTTCCTGATACATGGTTCACATTTAAATTTCTCTGATGTCCACAATATGTTCTCAGTAGCAGTCTTCCTCCATCTTGGATCCAATCAAGTATTATCTGTTGAGTTTGGGGGCAACATAGCAATTAACCCATTTCAAACTACAACATTCCTTCATGGAACTAACACTTTTCAAGTGTCCTGGTCCAGTCCAGCTGCATCCCTGAATGTCCCACAATCTATGATTATTTCCTCAGGATTAATAAATTTTGTTGGCAGGAAAATGACACATACAGAGAGAGACACAGAAAGGCAACCTGTCCCATTATTAGCGATGCCAAGTTTGATCACCTGCTTAAGTTAGTTTTGCTATAGTTCTCTTTCTTGGAAAGAGGCTTTGTCCTCTTTTTAATTAAGAAGCAATCTGTGGGGTGGTACTTTGGAACCATATGACTGTATGGTTCTATCCAGTCATTTTGGCATCTGTTTACGATCCTTGTCTGAATCAATTGCATGGGGTGGTTGCAGAATAGTATGTTTCATTTTTAGCTTTTTTCTGCATTGATTAGCTGACCGTCATCTGTATAGAAGAGCCTCCCCACTATCGACAAATGTGTTTCTTTCTTATCACTATGGACACATGAGTTTCCTTTTTGATCCAAGTGTTATAATCCATTACCATCGTTACTTTATAAAAAGTAATTAAAGATGGTACTTTTTGTAAAGTAAAAAATGATACTTTTTGTGGCCTTCAAGCTGACCCAGATTTGGACAGTTTTAAATCTAAGCTCCCTCCCACATCCTTCTGATCTGTCCAAATAATTTTTGAGCATTTCTGTGATTTCTGACAACAACATACCATTCTAGGCTCTTCTTGTACTTTTGCTAACCATCTATTTCTCAGACTTAGGATTGGCAATTTTTCAAAGGCTAGTTCATTTTAGCAGGAATACACATTTAACCAAAAAGTAAAAACTTTTTTGTTCTGTTGACTTCACTATAGTTTTGGTGCTATTAATAAATGGTATCTTGAAAATTACATTCTTGTTGGCTTATTGCTGGTATGTAGGAAAGAACTGATTTATGTATATTGATCTTACATCTAGTAAACTTGCCAACCTCTTTATTCATTTTAGTTATTTGTCTGTAGAGATTCCTGGGTTTTCTATGTATACAATCATATCATCTGCAAATAATGACAGTTTTATTTCTTCCTTTCTAATTCTTATATCTTCTTGCCTCATACTTTTTTGTTTCATTGTGTTAGTTGCAATATTTAATGGAAATTATAATGATGGCATATTTATCTTGTTCATGGCATTAAAAGAATGCTTCTGATAACCACTATTAAACATGATATTTGCTATATAATTTTGATAGATGCCATTTTCTAGTTAAATACTTTTGTCGTTACCTGTTTGATAAGATATCTTTATCATTAGTTTTTATCAAATTTTTACTCTGAGTTTGTTGAAACTGGTTTCTTTCTTTTTCATCTGTTAATATAGGGAAATATACAAATAAGTTTCTTACTGTCAAAACAATTTTATAAGGTTATGATGGGGTAACCTGGGTGATATATATCCTTTCAGTGTATCAGAACTAGAAGACTCAGATTTCATTCTTGGAAATGACTATATCAGTTTAATCAGATTGCACCTCAGGATCAATTCTTTTATATTTAAGAAGGTGAGAACAGAAAAGAGTCCAAAAACAGAAAATCTTTATAACTAGGCACCTGGAAGATGAGACTCAATTCAGATAATAGAGAAGAAAACTCTAAAATATATAATTTTATAAAATATGTTCATAATTATTTCTTTTATTTCATCTCAGAAACTTTGCTTAGAAATCACACATTAAAGCAACCACAGAAACCCTGTCCACCACCATCACACACCTCTCCAAAAACCCTAGAAGACTGGACAAAATAGATGAAACAACTGTTTTCAGACATTGGACAACAGGCATCTCAGAACTGTGAACCGCGGAGAAAGGAGAAAGGAAACAGGTGACCCCCAACAATCACCCTGAATTCGTACCTCGAGGCCTTTTTTAGCTTGATACAGAAAGAGGCATGCTAAACAGAGCACAGTGGTCTTATAAGTTGAGGAGACAGGTCAGATTTTCATGAGGCTGAGACAGCTGGAAAATGTGGGCACAGAACCAGAGACAAAGAAGCCAAGAAAGACTCTAAAACTGCAGTGCCTTGCATGTGTTGCTCTATAAGATAAATAGATAGATAGATAGGTAGATATAGATAGATAGATGGATGATAGATAGATAGATAGATAGATAGATAGATAGATAGATAGATAGATAGATAGATAGATACATGATAGATAGAGTCCTCAATGCCAGTCAAAGATTGACTGAGAAGCCATAAGCTGAACTATGCCCCCAAATCACACTTGCCTGGAAGATGTTAGTGTTCTAAGGATCCAGACTGGAGAATCCTCTTCGAAAGCTCAGAGTATTCAGAGAAGACCCTAGAAGTGTCACAACCAGGTAGCAGAGATAAACAAGAACAAATTCTGAAACAACTCTAATTAAGTTTAAGAACAAGCCTTGTAATAATCAAACTGATTCTTAAGTAACTTAACTGCTTGCAAGAAAAAAAATCCCAACATTCTTTGAAAGAAGGCAACAAAACCCAGCATGCAACAACACAAAATTTACAGTGAGCAGTTGCAAATAAAAAATTACCAGACATGGGAAGAAGAAGAAAAAGTGACTCATACGCAGATAAGAAATCAGAAAAATGGAAGCAGAGATAATTAGCCGACAAAAATGTTTATGCCTGTAAAATCAACCAAGTAGATATTTTGCAGATCTATGTTACACTAATAATTCAAATTATTTAATAGCCATAGCTCTATTAAATTATTTTATTTTAAGTCAAGATTGTTATAATGTTCTCTAGAAAATTGCCTTTTATGTCTAGGTTTTCAAATGTATTGTCATGAAGTTATTTAATAATATTTATCTTCTTGATATTTTTTGTGCTTTTCTTTCAGTCAGTCATCAGAATTTTCTCTATTTTGTTTGTCTTTTCAAAGGCACAAGTTGGGTTTTTACTGAGAGTCTCTGTTTTTTTCTATTTCAGAAGTTTCTACTCCTTACTTTATTGTTTCTTTTCTTATATTTTTTTGGTTATTCTTTCTCGAACCTTTTTTAAAAAGCTTTATTGGTATGTCACTGACATAGAATAATCTGGACATATTTAGAATGTACTGTTAATAATTTTTAACATACCTATATACCAGTGAAGCCATCACCACAATCAAGATAATATATTTTTTCATCATGCCTAAAAAGTTCCTTGTGGGGCTTCCCTGGTGGCGCAGTGGTTGAGAATCCGCCTGCCGATGCAGGGGACACGGGTTCGTGCCCTGGTCCGGGAAGATCCCACATGCCGCGGAGCAACTAAGCCCGTGAGCCATGGCCGCTAGGCCTGCGCGTCCGGAGCCTGTGCTCCGCAACGGGAGAGGCCACAACAGTGAGAGGCCCGCATACCGAAAAAAAAAAAAAAAAAAAGTTCCTTGTGTCCCTTCATATTTCCTCCCTCCTGGTCTTCCCTCACTCCATCCTCAGGGAACCTTGGTCTACTTTCTGTCACTGTAGAGTAGCTCCATTTTCTAGAATTTTATACAAATGGAATCATACAGTAAGTATACTTTTTGTCTGGCCTTTTTTACTCTGCATCAAAATTTTTTTTTAAATTTTATTTATTTATTTATGGCCGTGTTGGGTCTTCGTTTCTGTGCGTGGGCCTTCTCTAGCTGCAGTGAGCGGGGGCCACTCTTTATCGCGGTGCGCGGGCCTCTCACCGTCGCGGCCTCTCTCGTTGCGGAGCACAGGCTCTAGACGCGCAGGCTCAGTAGTTGTGGCTCACGGGCCCAGTTGCTCCGCGGCCTGTGAGATCTTCCCGGACCAGGGCTCGAACCCGTGTCCCCTGCATTGGCAGGCGGACTCTCAACCGCTGCGCCACCAGGGAAGCCCTGCATCAAAATTTCAAGATCATTCATCCATGTTGCTGCATATGTACCAATAATTCTCTCCCTTTTTTTTTTTGCCAAGTAGTATATTCCATGACATGGATGTATCGCTCTTTTTTTATCCATTCACCTGCTGATGAACATTTTAGTCGTTTCCAGTTTTTGGCTATCACAGCAAAGTTTCCACGAACATTCATGCACAGATCCTTGTGTGGGTATGTGCTTTCATTTCTGTTAGGTAAACACCAAGGAATTACGTAGGAGGGAGGTATATGTTTAATTTTTAAGAACTATCAAGATGTTTTCCAAGCAATTAAACTATTTTTTCACACCAGCAGTGTGAGAGCTCCAGTTACTCCAAATTTTCGCCAATACAGAGTTGGACAGTCTTTTTAATTTTAGACATTCTAACAGGTATGTAGTAGTACTTCACTGTGGCTTTAATTTGCATTACTTTAATGACTAATGGTGCTGAACATTTTTTCAAGTGCTTATTTGAAATCTGTATATAAAATTTCATCAAGTGTCTGTCTAAATCTTTTGCTCATTTGAAAAATTGGATTGTTTTTCTTATCATTGAGTGTTGACAGTCCTTAATGTATTCTGGATGCAAAGCTTTTATAAAGTATATGACTTGCAAATATTTTTTCCCAATCTGTGACCCACCTTTCCACTCTCTTTTGAAGAGCTGATGTTCTTAATAATGATTAAGTCCAACTTATCAGTTTTTTTTTTTAATGAAACATGTATCTAAGAAATCTTTCCCTAAACCGAAGTTGCAAAGATGTTTTGCTATGCCATCTTCTAGAAGTTTCACAGCTTTAGGTTTTATGTTTAGGCTTATGAGCCCTTTTGGGTTAATTTTTGTGTCTGTGTGATCATAGCTCACTGCAAATATTGGTATTTTGTGCCTTCTCATTTTCTACCAGGGAGTAATAAATTTTTCAAAATCCAGCTTATGGCTTTGTTGTTTCTGCCTGTTATACTTTTGTTTCCTATTCCTTAATTTTTGTCCTTAAATTTATTATTTACTTCCTTCTATATTCTGTTTCTTTATTAGGATACTTGATAGCTCATGTTCAGGTTATCTTCTTTTCTCAAGTTAAGGCTGTGAATTTCCTGCCAAATATATGTATCCCACGGCTTTCATGTGTAGATTTTTCCTTATTGTTTAGTTTGAAATATTTCCTAATTTCTACTGTGATTTTTTTTCTTTGACATATCAGCTATTTAAAAGTGTATTGCTTAATTTGCCAACCCTTGGGGTTTCCTCCAGTCAGAGAACATTCTCTGAATTTAATCAGCTGAAATTTACTGACTTACTTTATTACCCAGTATATAAATTTTAAATGTTCCTTGATTGCTTGAAAAAAATATGTATTTTGTAGTTGTTTGGTGCAGTGCTATCTATTTATCTAACTCTCTGTCTGCGTGTCTCTCTATATCTTCACAGGGAACTATTTTGAGTTTTGTATTTTGATATATATCAATTAGATCAAATTTGCAAATCATGTTAGTAAACCCTCCAAACATTTTTTTGTCTGCTTCTCCAATTATTTACAGAGAAATGTGTGTTAAAACTTCCACTTATTTTAGATTTGACTATCTTTCTTTTATGTCAAATTTCACAACTATTACTTGATACACACGATTTTCAAATTGCTGTATCTTCCTGATGGATTGAATCTTCTGTTATGTTAATAGCCCACTTTATCTCTGACAATGCCTTAAAGTCTACTTTTTCTCATATTAACATAACTGCAAGTTTTCTTTGATTTATACTTGCACTAAATATTTTACCATCAGATACTTTCAAACTTTCTGTATCTTTGTATATAAGGATGTCTTTTGTAAACAGCATGTAATTAACAATTTTTCATCCATTCTGGTAATCTTTGTCTTCAGTGAAGAGAATTCAACCTGATGACATTTAAGCAATTATTGGTCTATTGGTTTTAACCATGACATCTTATTATTTGTGTTTTATTGCCCACATTAGTTCCTATGTTCATTTTTCGTTTCCTTCCTGTCTTGCCCACTTTGGGATTGAGCATTTTTATTTTTTAATTTTTCCATTCTAGTGTCTTGTCAGTTATCATTCTTTTACTGTTCCTTTTTGACACTATACAGTGGTTATTCTACTACGTGCATCATTGTGTTACTAAAATTTCCTTTTCTGGATAAGCAAAGACCTTAATCATCTTGACTTCATTTACCCTGCTTCCTACTCAAGTGGACTTGTGTTTATGCATTTTTTAATGCATGCATGATAATATACTATGTAACAACACACAAAATAATCCACATAATTTTACAATGATACACAACCTAATAATAATTTCTTAGAAATCTCATACATGGACTAAGATGCATAGCATTATTATTATGGTTTTATACCATTAATATTTACTTGAATTTACTCATACATGTACCGTTTTTCCTCTTCCTTATGTCTTACATTGCTAAGCTTCGCAGTGGGATCATTTTCCTTCTTCCTAAAGAACTCTTTGTGCAACGGCTTCTAACAGGAGCCTTCTGGTGATACATTAACTCCATTTTTGATTACGGGGAAATAACTTTATTTCATCTTCATTTTGAAGCCTGTTTTCACTGGATATAGTATTCTAAATTGGGAGTTAGGTTTGTAAATCATATTACTCATGCATATTTTTAGATCTTTTTATTCTGTCATCTACATCTCTTACAATCTTTTCTTTATTTTTCATCTTTTAAAAAATATTTGTGGGGCTTCCCTGGTGGCGCAGTGGTTGGGAATCTGCCTGCCGATGCAGGAGACACGGGTTCGTGCCCCGGTCCGGGAGGATCCCACATGCCGCGGAGTGGCTGGGCCCGTGAGCCATGGCCGCTGAGCCTGCGCGTCCGGAGCCTGTGCTCCGCAACGGGAGAGGCCACAGCGGTGAGAGGCCCGCGTACCGCAAAAAAAAAAAAAAAAAAAAAAAAAAAAAAAAAAAATATATATATATATATATATATATATATATATATATATTTGTGCCTTAGTCTGATTTTTTTAAAACTATCTTTCAATTCACCAGTTCTTTCTTCAGCTCTGTTGAATCTGCTGTTGAACCCATACATTGAATTCTCATTGCTTTCTGGTCTCTCTTCTGTTGGGGACTCAACCATGAGAATGGTTTTAACAGGCCCCCTACTCCTTGGCAGGCCCTGGACTTTGAGTTTTTACCCTGAGTCAGTTGAAAGCTTCTGGTTTGGAATCAACAATCACCTCTAGGGAAAAGGGGCCCCAAAGGCCAACTCACCTCTCAAGGATTCTGCTGGTGCTCTCGCTCTCTCGCTCTCTCTCTCTCTCATCTTCCTTGTCTTAAGGTTTGCAGAAGTCTTCCCTCTGCATGGAACACACACACACACACACACACGCGCACACGCTCACACACACACACACACACACACACACACTCCCCTTTTCTGCCCACGGCTGGCTCCCCTGACCTTGCAGGATTCATCCCACATGTATCTTCTCCTAGGGAGTGAAGCCCTCTCCACCACTCCATCTAAATGTGTTCCCCCCACCCAGTTATTTCCTCTCTGTTGGGTTCTTTCAAGGCACTTATCACAACTTATGTTCATTTCTTGGCTGGCCTGCCGATCCCTTCCCTCCCCACCAGAGCCGTGGTCCCAGTTGGACAGGGCTGCCCACCTTGCCCACTGCCTGGCCCTGGTACCTAAATCAGTGCCTGTGGACAGTCATTTCCCTTCAGGTACCTGTTGAATGTCATAGAGACTTTTCACTTTCCCCGCGATCTGCACTCCCCTCGTCCTCCTATAATTGCTAACTTTCCCCTGCATTTTAATTGAGGACCGGGCCTCCCTGCTGCAGACTGCATTGCCCTGCTTGACTTGCACGGGATGTGGGGACGTGACTGGGCTTTAGCTGTTGAGCAGTCATGTGGGCCCTTCCGGATGACAATCTTAGACGGAAAGTGCTTGCTCTTCACTTGCCCTTCTGCTCCTTCCTGAGGCCTGGGTGGGGCCTGGTGGTGATCTGAGTCCAACCCTCAGCCAGGGACAGCACCTTAGGCTTCATGGAGCAGTACCGTCTGCCCACTTCAGGACACCCAACAACTTTGGAGTGTCTTGTGAGCAAGTAATGCTCTCCAGCTTGTTTGAGACAGTAAAACATAGGGTCTCCTCCGTACAGCCTAATCTAGTTGAACACTAAGTGATGATAACGGAAGAGAAGAACTTTGTCATTGTCCCTTCTTCTGGCTGTCGAGTAGTGGTTCTCAAATAGGGACATTTGGCGATACCATTTGGCAATTTCTGGACATATTTTTGTTGTCATAATTTGTGGGCTGGGAGTTGCCACCAGCATATCACGTATAGAGTCCATCGATGTGGCGAAACTACAGTGTGGGAGCACAGTCAGCCCTCCACAGTGAAGAACTCTCCAGCCCTCAAGGTCAAAATGCCCAGCTTGAGAATCCCTGCTGTAGAGAAATGGTTATCTCACACGTACTGCTGGAAAGGCAGGTGTTTTCAGTGCTGCCTTTATGACGGGCCGTTTACTTCTCAGTCAACCCCGTTCTTCCCGGTGTCTCCTTGAGAACGATGTTCATATTTTCTCTCCAAATCTCCAAACTTAGTACCAGAACACAGCAGAGAGTCGGCGTATAATGAACGTCACACTCTCATATTTTTTTTTTAATTTTTTATTGGAGTCTAGTTGATTTACAATGTTGTTTTAGTTTCAGGTGTGCAGCAAAGTGACGCAGTTATACATATACATATCTCCACTCTTTTTTAGATTCTTTTCCCATATAGGCCATTACAAAGCATTGAGTAGAGTTCCCCGTGCTGCACAGTAGGTCTTATTAATTATCTATTTTATATATAGTGGAGTGCATATGTCCATCCCAATCTCTCAATTTATCCCCCACTTTTGCCCCTGGTAACCATAGGTTTGTTTTCTACATCTGTAACTCTATTTCTGTTTTGTAGATAAGTTCATTTGTACCCTTTTTTTTTTTTAATATTCCACATATAAGCAATATCATACAATATTTGTCTTTCTCTGTCTGACTGACTTCACTCAGTGTGACAATCTCTAGGTCCATCCATGTTGCTGCAAATGGCATTAGTTCATTCTTTTTTATGGCTGAGTAAGATTCCACTGTATATATGTACCACATCTTCTTTAACCATTCCTTTAGAGTAATGAAAATGAAAACAAAAATAAACAAATGGGGCTTCCCTGGTGGCGCGGTGGTTGAGAATCCGCCTGCCAATGCAGGGGACGCGGGTTCGTGCCCCAGTCCGGGAACAAACCACATGCCGTGGAGCAGCTGGGTCCGTGAGCCATGGCCGCTGAGCCTGCGCGTCCGGAGCCTGTGCTCCGCAATGGGAGAGGCCACAACGGTGAGAGGCCCGTGTACCACAAAAATAAATAAATAAATAAATAAATAAACAAATGGGACCTAATTAAACATAAAAGTTTTTGCACAGCAAAGGAAACCATAAACAAAACGAAAAGACAACCCTCAGAATGGGAGAAAATATTTGCAAATGAGGCAACTGACAAGGAATTAACCTCCAAAATACACAAACAGCTCAGGCAGCTCAATATCAAAAAAACAAACAACCCAATGAAAAAAATAGGCAGAAGATCTCAATAGACTTTTCTCCAAAGAAGACATACAGTTGGCCAAAAACATATAAAAAGATGCTCAACATCACTAATTATTAGAGAAATGCAAATCAAAACTGCAATGAGGTATCATCGCATACATGTTAGAAAGGCCATTATCAAAAAAATCTACCAACAATAAATGCTAGAGAGGGTTCAGAGAAAAGGGAACCCTCCTACACTCTTATTGGGAATGTAAATTGGTGCAGCCACTATGAAGAACAGTATGGAGCTTCCTTGAAAAACTACAAATAGAACTACCATATGATCCAGCAATCCTACTCCTGGGCATATATCCGGAGAAAACCATAATTCGAAAAGATACGTGTATCCCAATGTTCACTACAGCACTATTTATAATCGCCAAGACATGGAAGCACCTAAATGTCCATCACATACCTTTAAACCCGTGGGCCGTGATTTTTCTTCCCCACCATCTGCACCCATCCACCTCCTTGCTTTGGGCGGTAGTCCTGATATGTCTCCAGCCCTATTAGGGGGTCTTAGGTGCCGCCCCTCTATGCTTCCAGAGCCTTCTGTATGTTCTGCCATCTTAGTCCTCATCGTGGAGTTTTAGAATTGTGTTTGCCTACCGAGTAAGATAGAGACCAAGACTTATTTCGTTACCCTGTCAAATCAGTGCAGACATGCATATGTATGATTGTAAAAGAATATATCAAGAAAAAAACTACAGTTTCTGTTTGTTTAACTCGTGGATATTCATGTACTTATTTTTAGCTCAAGGCAGGGCAGCTGGCTACATCACACCTCCATTTTGTCAGGTAAGCCTGCTCCTTGAGTGCCAATTTTGAAGATAGCCTGGCGTGTGAAGGGGGAACTGGCCAAGTTTGGTTATGGGATGAAATAAGGACTCTATGTGGCTAGTGGAGGATAAAGAGACCCAGGACAAAACAAGAGACAGTCAGCTGTCTTTGTAGAAGGACTTGACCCATTGATTCAGGGAAACTGGGGGTAATAGGGAGCCTACACTTTCGGTTCAAGAATCACGTGTCTTTTTGGCCCCGCTTGGAAATTTCGGAGACATCCAGCAAGTCTGTCATAACTAAAACCAACTCACATCACAAACAGACGTGTCCCCATTCTTTTAAATAGACACAGTACAGCTCCTAGTAATGCTCTTTTCCTTAGACACTGAGAATAATTACATTAAGTCAAGGACATCTAGTTTCCGAAGAAATACACAAGACTAAAAACACTAAGCCCCATTAGTTGCAGAGTTGAGGATCTAGTGGCTTTTTGCTGTTATTGGCCAGTTACAGTCCTAGGGTACAGCACGATGTAATTGATTCATTTTAAGTAAGCTGGCATGGCATTGACAAGCAGAGCCTTCAGAACCCCTGCTCCATACATCAGTGGCACAGGGGAGCTTTCCCAGGGCGGGCTGGCAAGTTCTTTGTTTTAGAACTTCTCTAAAGCACCCAGCATGCTGGGAGGGGGCTCATTACAAAGAAGCCTGTGGAATAGGTGATGAGGTCAGAATTTCCCATCTTCCACAGATCATTTGTTGGTGAGCGCATTACCAAAATAGGAGGCGGCCCCTTCAAATATATTCTAAACACTGTTAATCTATTTCCACATGTCACTGCCTGACAGTTCCACCATCCTCAACTTTGCCACCAGGGAAATTTACATGCATCTGAATTCACTGGGCCAAGCATGCCTCCCCACACTGACAGCCCATTTAGCGCTGTGATAAGTTAATCTGTGGGGTGTTTGATAGATTTCTGTCTTTTACCCAAAACAGAGTTTGTGAAGATGATTCAGGAACGAAATTTGCAAAACAGTGGTGCCCAGCCTCCAGCAACAGCAGAAGTTGGAACCCTTGGAAACGCTGGATTCCATTCGGCCACCAGATCCCAGCTGTGGGTGACCTCCCTCGGCTTGTCCTGAAATCTGCATTGCAGCCTCCTTCTCCTTTGTTTTTTAAAAGTAGTCTTCATGTAGTATTTCTTCAACTAGTCAACAGTACAACTGATCAGCCAATGTGTCCAAAGACAATAAAATTTTAAAGAATTAAATTTTCTGCCTATTTATTTTATGCGAATGAATTCCCTGTTACCAAATCCCCTGATTTTTTTGGTCACTGCATTAGTTTCCTAGGGCTACGGTAACACCTTACCACAAGGGGGTGGCTTGAAACAAGAGAAATGTATTCTCTCATGGTCTGGAGACCAGAAGTCCAAAAATCAAGGTGTCAGCAGTGATGGTTCCTTCTGGGGCTCAGAGGGGGAAACTGTCCCAAGCCTCTCTCCTAGCTTCTAGTGTTTGCTGGAATTCATGACGTTCCTAGGTACTATTCCAATATCTGCCTGTCTTCATGTACCACTCCTCCCTCTCTCCTTCTCTTTTTTCCCTCCTCACTTTCCTTAATGGCAAACAGACTGACAATTCATGAAGCTGATGGGGAATCAGAGGTCCCCAGAGACCTTCTCCTGACTGGCTGCAGTCCACCCACCCATGTGCTTTAGATGGACCTGCCCAGTGGCTCTAGCCTGTGCAGCCAGCAGTCCAGGGAGTATAGACCAGAAGGGAGCGGGACGTGGTCAGTGCAGAGCCCATTGGGTGACTTGGGTCAGGCTTTACCACAGAAGAGTGATGAGCTCATGAGCAAGTCTTCTAACTTCTAGCGGGATCTTTGTTTCAAAAGGCAAACCACCCAAATGTCCATTGACAGAGGAATGGATAAAGAAGATGTGGTACATATATCCAATGGAATATTACTCAGCCATTAAAAATGAAATAATGCCATCTGCAGCAACATGGATGGACCTAGAGATTATCGTACTAAGTGAAGTAAGTCAAACAGAGAAAGACAAATGTTGTGTGATATCACTTATATGTGGAATCTAAAAAAAATGATACAAAGGAACTTATTTACAAAACAGAAACAGACTCACAGACTTAGAGAATGAACTTATGGTTACCGGAGGGGGCGGGATAGTTAGGGAGTTTGGGATTGACAGGTACACCCTGCTATATTTAGAATGGATAACCAACAAGGACCTACTGTATAGCATGGGGAACTCTGCTCAATATTATGTAACAACTTAAATGGGAAAAGAATTTGAAAAAGAACAGATACATATATATGTACAAGTGAGTCACTTTGCTGTACACCTGAAACTAACACAACCTTGTTAATCAACTATACTCCAGTATAAAATAAAAAGTTAAAAAAAAAAAAAGACAAGCCACCAGAATCTAAACCTGTAATGGTGATGGGTCTACAGAGGTGCCTAGGAGCCGGCAGAGGATGGATTTGACCAGCTCAGGAACTGTGTGGTTCTTTATGGCTATCAAATAATAGTGGCATAAAATATCAACTATCTTACTATCCATCATGGTTTTATGGGTAGGAATTTGGACAGGGATTGGCTGGTTGATTCTTCTACCCTATGGTGTTGAATAACGTTACCCAATGGTATTCAGTTGGAGGGTCCGGGAGGGTCTCATTCACACGTCTGGCTTTTCGGCAGGGATGGATGGAAGGCTGGGCTTAGTGGGGACTGGGACTAGTGCCTCCGAATAGCCCAGGGAAAGCAGACCCAAAGAACCGGGCAGCAGCTGCATGGCCCCTTTGTCACCCAACTTCAGTAGTCACGGAACCTCACTTTTTCCATATGCTATTTTAGTCAACCTGGTCCTGGTCACAATCTGCCAAGACTTAAAAGGGGGAAAGAGGCCCCATATCCTGATGGCAGGGATGTCTAATCCTTAGTGAACTTATTTAAAACTGGCCCTGGGTTTCAGTTTCATGTCTGTCACTTACTAGCAAATAATCTTGGGCTAATTTACCTCTTTCTTCATTAATGGAAAGAGATAGTATCGACTTCATAGGTGTGCTCTTAGGTTTAAATTATGTAATCATGTAAAGTGCTTGGGAGGGATAAATCAGAAGCTGGGGGTGAACATACCCACCCCACCATATATAAGATAGATAACCAACAAGGACCTACTATATGGCACAGGGAACTCTAGTCAATATTCTTTGATAAGAAACTAACATTGTAAATCAACTATACTGCAATAAAAATTAAACAAAAAATATTCTGTGATAACCTATACTAGAAAAGAATCTAAAAAAGAATGAATATATGTATATGTCTGGCTGAATCACTTTGCTGTACACCTGAAACTAACATAACATTGTAAATCAGCTAGACTCCAATAAAGTTTAAAAAATAAAAAATAAAGTGCTTACAACATTCAATAATTATTCGTTATTTTTATATGGACCCTCAAGCATCTCATGAAGATAATAATCCTTGAGGACATTCATTCATTCATTCACTCACTCATTCATTCATTGTGTTCATCTCTTTATGAATAGCAAGTAGTGAAGGTCTCTTCTGCACCAAGCCCCGTGCCAGGCACCGGGAATATGACTGTCCATGAAAATGCACGTGGACCCTGCCCCCAGGGTCGCTGGCAGGAGAGGTGTATTAATCGAAACTCACCCAGATCTAAAACTTTCACGGCAGGTTCTGCAGAGGCGCTGAAGGAGACTGTGGTGGGAGAGATTTGACCGTTCAGGGAGGCCAGGAGAGCAAGTCCTCCAGGGAAGTGACAATTCAGCCGACATCTAAAGCTCATCTGAGAGGGGCAGAGCCCCCATTCCCTGGGGCAAGGAGGAGGATGCATTCAGAGGGTGCGTAGATATGGTGGTGAGCAGACCGCGGGTCTACTCGCTCAGTAAAGTGTGAGCAAAGCATCTGCTGAGAGATGGCGGGGGAAGCCGGGGGCGGGTGGGGAGAAGACAGGAGAGAGGAGGTGGTGTGGGCTCAGTGTACCGAGGATGGGACAAAACACACCAGACGGGGGCATGGCTGGGCTGCACGGCTGGAGGCCCTTCGAATCGGGGGTCCTGATATCAGGTTAACGGCCATCATCGCCTGAGTGTGGATCTTTCCAGCAACATCCAACTCGGCGGCTGCAGCCCGAATTAGAGGGGAGTCGGGCTGAGCCAGGCCTACAGCTTTGCCTTGCTTGTAGACAGAGAGAGAGGGGGCATGGGATTTGGCCGTGTGCAAAGCAGAATCATCACCGAACGATCCACTGGAGACCAGGCCCTCACAAGAAGGTGAGCAAAGGAGGGAGACGCACAGGCAAGGTGTCCGCCATGCTTCCTCTGGGCGTGCGGCTCACGCCACCCCGCGCCCACCCCAGGCCAACATCCTGAGAAGCCTCTGGTCTCCCGATACTCAAGCTGCCATCATTCCCTCTGCTTGGAATGGTCTTCCTCCATCCTGCTAAGCCTCAGGTACCACCACGGCCAGAAAGCACTTCCTGACAGCCTCTGTCAAACAGCCCTCCTGTCGAGAGCCCTTGGCCCCCGTTCCGTAGCTGCCTGGGTTTCCCCGATGAGATTGAAATACCCCAAGGGTGGCATCTATGCCTGATTTGCTCACTGCTGTGCTTCTAGGTCTAGTAGGGTCCTTGACACACAGCAGGCGCTCAATAAATGAAAGTGTATTCTATCCTTCGTAATACCTCGTACACCTAGAACTATGGAAACATAATAAACTGGTTAAATATCTGAATGGTCGAGACAAGCTAATGGTGCTCTGACTGCTTCACACCTTCCAGAAGGCTGACACCTTCCAGAACCTCCTCTTTTACCAAAGTGGCCAAATATAGACTTGTTAAGACAGGGTTTATTTATTCAGGAAGTCAGGTCCCCTCAGAGCAGCTACATGGAGCTCAGGGGCACACGGAATAAACACTGACAGCCAATTAGGGGAGGCGATTCCACCCCAGACCCCCAGGAGAGCCCCTTCTGAATACCTGGGGTCTGATCCCGGTGTGCAAAGTTGAACTGCCACCCAATAAATTAGGACACACAGAGAAACCTAGAGAGCTTGGGCATAATCCTTAGAAATACAAACAGGTTTGCCGGATTTAACAACAACGAATGCAGCAAAAATATAGGACACCCAGTTAAATGCGTGTGCATGTGGAAAGAACAGCGTTTCCAGCCGTTTAACACCAACTCAATCACCGCAGGGGCCCACAGGGACAGAAGACCTGAAACAGGCTAAAGTGGATGCTCACCTTCCAAAGGCGACCGGCGTTCGCGCTCTAACCAGGGAATTCAGACCCATGGCGCAAACTGTCGATTGTTCAAAAGAAGCCAGAAATCTAGATTTCACAGGGGAACATTCAACGAACACAAACATTTCTTAAACTAACACAAAGCATGTCCACGGGCCAGATGTGGCCAGAGGCCTGTCTCTCCTTGGCTGTCTGTTCTCTTGACCAGGTGCTGCTCCTGGAGCTGGCCCAGCTCCTTATTTTCCACCAGATAAGTCCTCCGCCAGCACCAGGCCCAGCTGAGCGCTCAACGGGCTCCATTCTCTCAACACCACTACCTTGCGCCCGCGCGGGACGCCAAGAGCCAAGAGGCCGTCTGGTGTGACAAATGTCCTCTGAGCCCCGTGTAAACGCTGGAGTATACAGGGGGGCACAGGCTGGTGAGGACAAATGCGACCTGATGCAGGTCTATCAGCACAGACCCCCGAACCCCAGCCTCACCGGGCCCTGCCGTGCACACCTGCAGCTTGTTGACAGTGCAGAGATGAGAAATTCGGGGGCAGCTGAACACCCGGTGAATTCACACAAGCGACCCCACAAAGGTCCTCAGCACAGGTGTTTCTGTAATTGTGATGCATTAGGACACATCCCAGTGTTCGGTGGCCCTCGACACTCACACCTCCACCTGCCGGGGGAGGCTGGCAGGCAGGTTTGGGCCCACGCGGGTGGTGAGACAAGATGCACGTGTGCCAGCAAAGCCCAGATGCCCCAGTGCACGCCCTGGCCCTTGCTTGTACGTCACCACTGGGGATGCTCGTCTGCCAAACGGCACTTGAACATCGGCTCAGCCCACAGCCAGCCTTGCTCCCCCTCAGACAACAGCAGGTCTGCAGAGCGGCTGGCTGGAAATGCCCCGGAAGTTACAGTGGCAGGCAAGGGATACAGGAGAAAAATGATCAAGCCTGCACGTGGAGCCGTGCTACAGCTGGGAGACTTAAAACAAGGGCAGTCGAGTGAGCTGTCAACTGGTAACAAGGGACCCGGGGTGGGGAGTTCAAAGTCATGCATCAACCTGGCCATGGATGTGGGCGCCGGGGACTGGGAGCCCCGACATAAATGGACGGGGCGGACGTGTGAGCAGCCGGGAGGCGAGGGGAGGAGGTGAAGGGGAGGGAGGCATCCAGGTGCCGGCGGGAAGGCTGCTCCTCGCCACGTGGAGAGAATGCCCGGCTTCTCACCTGCAAGGGCAGCAGGACCCCAGGCCTCGTGCCCGGCAAGTGGGAGCAGAGCCGGTGAACGGGGTGCAGGATGCGGGCAGCAGGGCAGGGAGCCGTGCAAGCACCTGCTTCTCCAGGTACTTACAGGCAGTTCAGTGTATGTCAATTATTTCTCAAGAAGAACATGGCTCGCGGAGCTTGAAGCCCACCTGCCCTTCTGCCCTGACACCTGTGTCAGCGAAGGCAGGGCAAGCCAGGACAGAGAGCCCACACACCCCCTGCTGCACAGGCCAACCCGGACACCGAGAGGTAAGGCGGGCTCTGCAGGCTGCAGACAGAGGCGCGAGGGCACCCCCAGATGCAGCCTGAGACCCATGTCCCGCGTGTCCGGTTCCTTTGCACGTGGCAAGGGCTGGCAGCTAGGGGGGCACGTGCCATCCAGAATGCCACGTGGCGCTTCTTCCGTCTTTTAAGTGGTTTTCAATGTGATTTCTCTTTCACCGCGTGGTGGATCTTGTCCTTCCGAGAGCCCAAGACAAACACTGGCATGCTCAACATACGTGATCAAAGCGGGTGGTTTCCTAGCAACAGGCGCCTAGGGACCAGGAGCCACCTTCCCTGGCGGGGATGGGAGCCCAGCCTGGGGCTCCGCGAGGGAGCCGAGGCCCGTGGCCACTCACCTGCCTGAGAAGCGAGTTGGGATCCCCCGAGGCCCCTCCCTGCCAGTGGTCCCTGGTGCTGGTGGTGGAGAAGACAAGCAGCTCTCGCATGCACCGATGTACACATGTGTGTGCACACGCTCACACACACGCTCACACACACACACACACACACACACACACACACACACTTGCACCGTCACTCCCTCTGTCTGCAGAAGCCAAGCGAGGCTGCCCAAGCCCAGCTCCGCACTAGAGGAGTTTCCTGGATCCCTCTCAACCTTGCTCTTTCTCATCTGAAAAACCAGGGATGAGCCCGTCTCACCACCTTTAATCCCATCTCGCATCTAGATTCCAATAACACCGGTTAGGGTTTCTTTCCACTGTGTGTTTCCGGTATTCTTCCTACTGCTTTGTGGATGGCTTTTGGGGAGGGGGGATTCTTCGAGTTGTCGCAATAGGAAAGGAATTCATTCAATTCTTTGGTGGTTGTACTTAACTATTTCATTACTTTTATCACTTTTAAAATACGATTTCTTTGGATTTTCTAGTTAAATATTTCTGTCACCTACAAATAATCTCTTTTTGTTTGTTTTTTCCGTCTTCACTATGTCTTACTTTTTTGTCTTATAAAACTAGGCTGAACTGTCATAACTGTATGAAAGTATATAATTTAGGATGTGTGTGGAAGCCAAAATGGCAGAACATACCTGTCATTGACCAAATAAAGTGTCCTCAAATTCAGATATTGAAGCCCTAACTCCCAATGTGATGTTATTTGGAGATGGTAGCCTTGGGAGGGAAGTGGATTTAGATGAGGTCACGAGGATGGGGGTCCTCCTAATGGGATCAGCGCCCTTTTACAAGGAGAGATAGCAGGCAGCTGGTCCAATCTCTCTCCACGTGAGCACACGGTGGCGAGGCGGTGCTCCGCGGGCTGGGAAGAGAGCCCTCACCAGAACCAACCATGCTGGCACCTTGGTCTCAGACTTCCAGCCTCCAGACTATGAGGAATAAGTGTCTGTTGTTTAAGCTGCCCAGCCTGTGGTATTTTGCTGTGGCAGCCCACGCTAATACTATACCCTCAAGGATGAAAACTAGAATTGGCCTTTTGTAAAATTTAAGAAAAGATTACAGGCTGACGTAAGGAGGGTGATCTTCTGCCCCATGATAGGAAATATCGAATATTCCCTTCTCAACTCAGCAATCCCCACACGCGGCAGGAAAACAGTTGTCCAGACACACACCTTCCTTTCATTCCGGAACCAGGGATATGGTGCTGGTCCCCAAAGGAACCTGTGCTCAAGCACCAGAACCAGCCACCAGCCCACATCCAACTTGGAAATATCCTCCAAAACTGTGAATCCGGCAAAAGCTAGAGCTCACCCTCCCCAGCTACATCTGCATGGGTGCCTTGTTCCCCACAATCAGGGACCAACCAGTCCAAGTCTCGGAAGATACGACAGAGCAGAGAAACCTCCAAAAACTTGTTCATTATTATGTATTCCCCCTTTTCATTTCTAATCTGGTGTATGTTTACTTTCCCTTTCTACTTGAGTTAGCTTTGCCAGTGGTGTGTCAATGTTACTGCTTTTGCTCTTACTTTCAAAGAGCACTCTTGGATGTATTTCTCATTTCTATCATTTCTGAGTTTT